>NC_088378.1:25695833-26040000 GCF_037993035.2 Macaca fascicularis
ATCCCCTCCCCTGCAAATAACACAAACACATTCACTGACTGTGTTTTGTTTATTGCATTGCAAAGATCTGGGATAATGCATATACATTCTTCTCAACTTTTATGAAGAAAGAAATCTTGAGCTGCTTCTTAGTATGGGGTAAGAGTCTAACCACCTATATTCTAGCCTTCAATTCAACACTAATTAGCCAGATATCTTTTTTTTTTTTTTTTTTTTTGAGACAAAGTCTTGTTCTGTCATCCAGGCTGGAGTGCAATGGCACGATCTCAGCTCACTGCAACCTCCCTCTGGCTCCCGGGTTCAAGCGATTCTCCTGTCCCAGCCTCCCGAGTAGCTGGGATTACAGGTGTGTGCCACCACGCCCAGCTAATTTTTGTATTTTTAGTAGACACAGGGTTTCACCATGTTGATCAGGTTGGTCTCGAACTCCTGGCCTCATGATCTGCCCGCCTCGGCCTCCCAAAGTGCTGGGATTTCAGGCGTGAGCCAGCGCGCCCAGCCATTAGCCAGATAATCTTGATGAAAATTCCCTACTCTCCTGGTTCTTATCTACAAAAAGATATAATACTACGTCTCCTGCTTCCCAAGATGATTATAATCATTAAAGGATATAGTCAACAGATATTCCAAGAATGTCTTGGTTTTTCTGAATTGCTCTGTCCTCTTGATTCTGCTAACTGATGAAGAAAAAAATTGAAAGTGAGAAATGGGAAAAAAAATTAAATTTGTGTTTGTGGGGTATGTGATGCCTGTTTTTTACATTTAAAAGATAATGTATTAGTGATGTATTTAGCTTTTCACACCAATTTTTTTTCTCATAATGAATTGGGCCAGCTAATTCAAATTGTGAAACTTATCCATCATAATAGATCAAGTTTGTTCCTAGAATATTGAACTGGGGTTATCTTTCATTGACTCTGCAGGAAGCATTATGACATAGTTTCTAGAGGCATAAAACAAGTGAAAAATAACAATGACAACAGTAACAGATGCTAGAATAATACCATTTATGAAAGGGCTTTCACAACCTTTACCTTGCTGAATTCACACAACTATCCTGGGAGGTAGAGGTCATTATTATTTCCATTCCATAAACAGGGAAATGGTCCAAGACAGATAAACTTCCTCAGCATCACACAGCGAGGAAGGGACAGCTGTGACTTTGACCTAGGTCATTTGGAATCATATACTGGGCTCTTCCCACTATACTACGTTTCATTCTGCCCAAAACAATTCTTTTTAGTTAAAACAAAAGAGATGTCATCAATTTTTTTTTTCCTGTTGGTTCCCAGGCCTAGAACTGAAGCTGTTAACAATAGGATAGGCATCTCAGGGAGGATAAAACTTGTAGGTAATAACAGAATGGATAACATTTCCAGAGCATTTATTTCATGCCAGATACTGGTATAAGGACTTTGCACATTTTAATTATTTTAATGCTTATACAAACCTTGAACCCCAATATATTATATTCCTCTTTGCATTCCATAGGCACTCAAGTTAAATAACTCACTTATTCCTCCACAATGAATTAGTTGAACATCTGAATTTGAACCTAGGGAGCCTGGCTTCAGGGCCCCTAGCATAATCACTTATACTTAGCCTCTCCCACAAGCCTGCATCAGATACATTATGGGGGCATCCTGGCCTTGCAGTACAGGGAAAAGGCCAGACTGGCAGACGGAGTAGACATGAGGAGACTAAGGAGAAAGAAGTTGTCCATTGACCAATGTTGAAAGGCAAGAGGGGAAGCGAGGGGTCTAGCAAGGCAGAATAGGTGAATCTTTTCATGATAAACTGTTGGCATCAGGGAGTAAGCTTTGCTGCTTGACTAGGCACAGGGCATGATTCTGCTTCCTAAAAACTCTGGGCAGAACCAGGTAGTACACAATCCCAGAGATACAAAGCAATCGAGTGGTGGGTCTCACTTGACTAGACCATGGTGGAGTAAGCCAGGGACCTGATTGTTGGAAGGGAAATGTAAGGTCGTAACTTACAAGCAAACAAACAAAACCAAAACAGTGCAAGAGCTTATGTACTGGCCCTAGGGCACAAAATCATAATAGGATGATCAGCACGCAGCACGGGTTTATTCCTCAGAACCCGTGAGTGAGACAGAGGCTGCCACAATCAAGGAGATTGGTCTCTAAGAACGGTGTGTGTGCCCTATCTCAATACAATAAATACAGATAAAAGGATAAAGATAGCTACTCTTTGAACTTTTGGTTCCCAATTTGCAATAGTACCCTTTCCATTTAATTTGTAAAGAATAAAATGAGTCATCATCAATATTATTGAAAGAAAGGGCTTCTTAAATTAGTAGGGATTAACTTACTAGGAATAAAGTTGAATTTATTCAAAGGCAAGGATGATGTAGGACATAGTGGGAGAAATAACTACAGCTATTAGATTGAGTGTCTAAGACTGTTTCTGATGTTACCTCCTCTAGAACATTTTGCTGAATCTCCCATGGCTGATTTTATGAACTCTGACTGCAATAACTTTGCATTCTAGGCACACTTACTGCTTTGCACCATAATTAGTTTTTGCTCTTCTTATCCATTTTAGGACTGTGGTTGACGATTGAGTTATTCACACTTAGTTCGTGTCACCTAATCATCAGTGGTCTACAGAGATACCCCTCTCATTTTATTTATTTATTTTTATTTATTTATTTATCTAATTCATTTTATCAACAGTCTGTACTCCCACGTCCCTCCACATCATAGGCTGTCATTTTAACGTGTTTCCATGTATCCTTTAATTTGTTTGATGAATAGGCATCATTGCTTTGTGTGAATGTATTTTAATTTACATGTACGGTATTGTTACAGATTATTTTGTTTCTTCCGTTTAAGCTTACTCAGTTCTATGTGTTTTTAAGGTATATCTGTGTTATTTTGTTACATCTAGTTCTTTGCTTCTGTGGCAAAGCATCCCACAGTGTGCTTCTGCACTGGGACCTATGTTGCCTCCAACTTATTGCTGACTTCAGAAGGGCTGAGCTGAAGATCTTGGTGTATGGGCACCGAAGAGCTTAGTGAGAATTCCTCTTACATAAATACCAGAAGAAAAACTGCTCATTCATTGTAATTTGATTACGTATTTCCTATTTACTCTCCGGAATGACGTGCTTTTCAATTCATGTGTTTGTCTAGACTATACATTTCTTGAAGTCAGGCAAAATTGTCTTACTTGTTATAATATTATGTACACATTGTGGAGAAAGTGGTTAATGCATATTTATTGAATACACAAATGGGACCAGATAGTCCAGTTTTTTAAATTTCCGAAGGCAACTAGCACGGTGGTTTATAAATGAAATCCATATTGCACAATTTGCCTACATGGAGAGTCCTCTTTCAGTTTACCAGTGAGGGGTAAAAAAAACCACCACACTATTTAAAAGCTGCCAGAGCTTAGGGACTCTGTGTCCTGTCTTTGAACTGCTGTTTCCACACAAGAGTGGAAGTGCTTTCTATTATTCTAGTAAAAAGGACATGCTCTGTGGGGCTTCCCATAATTGTTCCAAGAGCCAACAAACTGGATTTCCAATACCACTTCTCCCAGAAATCAACAGTGTTTCCTCTCTCACTCTACCTTCCGGTTAAAAAAAAAAAAAATAGTTCCTGTTTGTGATGAACAGAGGTCAGATTTCTCCGTGGGAATGATCATAAAGAATTAACATCCTTCTCCAGACAATGTCACAGTGTCACAGAGCACGTTTTACCTTCCCCATAGGGTCCCCATGTGGAATGGGAACAGCCTGGGATATCCATCAGGGGATGACAGACTTATGTTACCATCACAGGTCAATACCAGACCAATTAGAAGATGAACATTGGGGTATATTTAAAATGAAATGTTACAGTTTCCTGATATGAAATCAAGGCTGCAGGTGTGAGTAAGTAGCATGATTGCTTAAAACAGTACTTAAGCATTACAAAGCATTAGGCTATGATCTAAAACAATCTAGTTAATAAATATTTGTATTTTTCAATTATCTATGCCTAGAAAAAACTAGACAAGAATCAAAATAATAAAATCAATCATTCAGTGTGATGTCTATTTTTTAAATTTCCTACCATGTTTTCATCTTATATAACATTGAAAATTTAACTTTTTATTTAGTGTAAAAAATATTTTACCCCAAGCAGAAAGAGAAAATGTTTAATAATAAAGTGGCAATGTAAAATGTAGCATCAATAACTGACCATTTTCATTTCATACTGTGAGCTTGAGAGCACCTGGAAAATGAAAAACCTATATCAGAAGTGGGCTTCGTAAAACGCAAAGTGGTCCTTAGACTTTGTGCCTCTGCACAGGCCTTCTACATCTAAAAAGAAAGGAGGATATACTGGACAACTCCATTCTTTTGGATTTGGTAAAGTCTGGAAATTTCACTAAATCTTACTTGTTTCCTGTCAGAAGGATTGGGTCAAACCAAATATCTGACCAATAATTTTCCTTTACTTCCAAAATTACTGCGATTTCCAAGAAAGCTCAGTGAAGGATAAGGAATTTTCATTTTCTCAACCTCAGCAGGTTATATTTTCCAAGAAAAGTATTATAACACATAGTAAAAATAAAATAAATGTGGAGAATCCTCTGCAATCATGGGCACAATTAAATTACAAACAAAGGACGGCTTTCCCAAAATGTATGGCCATATTCTTTACAAGTTTCCCTTACTGAGAACTGGCTGACCACCTGATCAAAATGACCATTAACAAGAAATACCTCAAAGATATCAACTAATCTCTGAAGTTATGATTAGTCATCCCATATTATTTGGTAGTGGTATTAGAGGGAAGCGCATCAATATTGATAACAATGGCTAATGCTTGCTGAGTGGTCACTGCAGTATACACAGAATTCTAGGATGTTTGTATATATTGATTCATTTAATCCTCACAAAAACTATGAAATGGCTGGGAATATATTATTTATTTTACAGATGAAAAATATGAGGCATAGTAAAGACAAGGAATATGTTCAGAATTTACAACTAATAGGGAATGGAGCTGGAAATCAACTCAGTCCTCTAGCTTCAGAGTCTTCATAATGGCATAATAAATACATCTCAAATAGGGCTTTAAATTTTGAAGAATCCCCCTTCCTTCTTTCTTCCCCATCTTCCTATCCCCTGACTCTACCCTGTCTTTCAGCAAGTGTAGTTGAAACACCAGCAAGTGCCAGATAATTCTACATATTGAGAATTATAAGGTAAATCAAATAGGATCCCTAATCATCAAAGTGTTCACTACTCAGTAGGATAGATAGATTCAACTGCAAGTTAAGATGAGACATTATAATAATAACTACAGTGGAAAAGCCCAGTTGGCCCAAGAAGCCTGGGAAAGAGATTCCAGAGACAATACTTAACTTGGCTTTGAAGAATGATTACCAGGTGTAGATTGAAGGGATAAGTCATTGTGAATAGGAGAGGCAGTGCGTGTGGAGTCCTAGAAGTTCACATTCAAAGGCACTCTCTGGAGCAGCAAATACTTTAATGTGACTTCAGTGCACAGATCTGAAAAGTGAGAATATATGACAGCTATACAATCAGTGGATGTGTGGTTTCTCCTTGGTCACATAACAATCATCATCTGATTGTATAGCTGTCATATATATTCATGATAACTCATGAATATTACCATTATTGCCATTTTACAGCTCAGCATCTAGAGGCTCAAAGAGACAAGATGACTTGGTGAAATTGGCATTAACACCAAATAGTGACATCAACGTTTTAACTCCTGATTCAGTTCTGTTGTCCAACACCAAACTCTATGACTGGATCATTGCTTTTAACCATATGTTACCAAAACACTAAGGTAGGCAGAGCAGAAAAACAACAGGAGTGTGTCTCTAATGCATCAATAAGTCACTGTACCAGATTTATATGATTTGCAGATTTCTTGATATTTAACAAGAATAAATTTGTTTAAATACGAAGTAGCCAGTCAATTAAAAGTGAGAGATCACTTCATTTGATGTCTTGCTTTAATTTTCTGCAGTAATAGCACTTTTTATTCGACAGTTCTCTGCCAAAATATTTTTATTAGTTAGCTATATATTTTTAAACATCCTTCTTTATTCTTATTTTTATTTTTGAGACAGGGTCTCACTTTGTTGTCCAGGCTGGAGTGTGGTGGTAGAATCATTGCTCACTGCAGTCTTGACCTCCTGGGCTCCAGTTATCTTTCAACCTCAGCCTCCAAGTAGCTGAGACCACAGGAGGATGTCAACATGCTTGGCTACGTTTGTTGTTGTTGTTGTTGTTTGTTTGTTTTTTGGTAGAGACAGGGTCTCACTATGTTGCACAAACTGGTCTCAAACTCTTGGGCTCAAGTGCTCCTACTGCCTCGGCTTCCCAAAATTCTGGGATTACAGGTGTGAGCTGCTGCGCCTGGCCAAAAAATCCTTCTGTAGAAACAAAAGACAACGCAAGGGGAATGTCAGTTGAGAGATGTTTTAGTCAGCTTGGGCTGCCATAACAAAATACCACAGACTGGGTAGTTTAAACAACAGAGATTTATTTCCCAGTTCTGGGGTCTGGAAAGTCCAAGGTTAATACAGTAAGGTAGGTTTCATTCTGAGGCTTTTTCTCTTAGCTTTTAGGCAACTGACATCTTGTAGGGTGCTCACATAACCTCTTCTTTGTACATAGATGGGAAGAGAGTGAGAGAAGTTCACTCTCTCTTTATAAGGGCACTAATCCCATTATGAGGGGCCCATCCTCAAAACCCCATTAAAATCTACTTACCTCCAAAGGGCTGCATTCTTCAAATACCTCCACACGAGGGGTTAAGGCTTCAACATGAATTTTGAGAGGATATTTTTCATTCCATAATAAGGGACAATTTTTCTTGAGTCTTTTACATTTTTGCATGTTTTTATAAACAGTGGCAACTGACAGCTTTTTTTCTAGACGATACTTTCAAAGGAGTTGCTAAAGCAAACAGCTTTAGGAGACAGATAATGTCTACATTTGGAGAAAAAGGTGGTTTTGTTTTTTGTGCAGTTTAATTAAGGATAATGTCTCTCTCTGAGACAAGATTGAACAGATTTGCTTGCAGTCCATTATAAAGGACTGAGTTTCCTAAACTTGGGATTTTTCTTCTGTAATACAATCCACTTCACGTGCATGTGTTACGGCCTTTGCTTTGTCACTCTCTGGGAATTAAGAGTAAAGAAATTAGTAAAATAAAATGCTGATATCTTGGCTACTGCTAATGCTATGAGCAATAAACTGTCTTTTCTCTCACTCAGGTCTCATGTCTTTTGCCAACACATCTAAATCTATGACAACCTAATTTGTAGCTTGCAAGTAGGGTAAAATCTCAGACCCTTCACAGTTCTTAACAGTATCTAAACCACAAAACAAACAAAAAATACAAAATAAACCAGAAAACTATGTGTGATCAGGCAAAAAAACTTTACATATGAATTTATAAACAACACCTAGGCTAAAGTGAAGTATGGTATTGGTACTACATTACATATTTTAATGTTCCTATTGTTATTACATCCAAGGCTTTCATGTAACATTACAGTCATAATATCTCAAAATAGTTCAGAGTCATACCAATTTATTCAAGAAGGCCTCATTGTAAGGAGGACAACTTTTCATCCACGGAAATAGCTTGAGTATCAAGAAAATGCTTCACAGATTTTTAACCCAAACTAATTCAATGAAGCATAGGTATTAATTGATTGAACAATTCCTTTATTGAATAAAGTCCATTTATCAGATACATCTAGACTGCTGACAGCTGTGGTGTGCTCCTCTGGCAACTGTGGACTACAGAAACATAAAGGACAGAGAAAGTCCCTGTGGCAGGGAACCTAACATCTCATCTGGGAGAGAGCAAGCAGTAAGCAAATAAATATGATTTCAGATACTAAAGAGTACGTTAAGGATAAAAAATATCACAAGGGGCTAGAGAGTAATAGGGGCTGATGGAGGACTTAACCTATAGAGGAAGGCCTCTTTGAGAAGGTGATGTGTGAGCAGAGATCTGAGTGTCCCGGTTGAGTAATATTTGTGGGAAAGAGTCTTCCAGACGGACAAAACCCAGCCAGTCAGGGACAGGAATGAGAAAAATCTGCTCTTGAAAATGCAAAAACCTAATGTGAGAAAATCAAATGAACCAAGTGAGCAAGTGGTAGGAGATAAAATTGGAGGAGAAGGCAAGGGCCTGTTCATCTGGGACTTTGTCGGCCACAGTAAGGCCTGCACATTACCCTAAGTGTGGGAAACCATTCACATGTGCACAGGGGATGCTTGACCAGTGAATAGACTGTAGCAGGGTGAACATGGTAAGCACTTTAGAAGGTTATCGTACTAGTTCAGACATTACAAGAGATGATGGTGATGATGATTACAAGAGGTGATGGGGAGGTACTTAGAAATGGCCATCTTAGGAGTATATTTTGGTGGTAGTTACTGCAGTATTTGCTGATAGATTGGATGTGCAGCATGAGGAAAAGGCTTTATTCAGGGATGATTTTCCAGGTTTTTGCCTGAGCAATTAAGTGGTGACTTGGACCAAGCTAGGGAAGATAGGGAGGAGTTAGTTTAGTGGGGGAAATTATGAGTTCTTTTTTTGCCATATAAAGTTAGATTTCCTATAATAGATTGAAATGGGGATGTGAGTGAGCAAGTTCTGGAGTACAGAGGAAGTTTCCAGATAGTGCTCTGGTTACCTACTGCCACATAACACTCCCCCCTCTAATAAAGCTTAGTGGTTTAAAACAACAGCAACATTTATTTTTCTTGCAAACGTGTAATTTGAGTAGGGCTTAATGGGGATGTGTTTCTGCTTCATTTGGCATCATCTGGGGCAACTTGAAGGCTGGAAGCTGGAATGATCTGCAGCCTGTCTTACTCACTTGTCTGGTGGTTGGGGATGGCCATCGGCCATCTGCTGGGGCTGGGTCAGCACTCCCACACGTGGCCTGTCCATGTGGCTCCCTGGTTTCCTCATAGATGGTTGTGGTCCAAGAGTGCACATCCCAAGAGAGACAGAACCAGGTTGAAGCTGTATTACCTTTCCCAATCTAGCCTCAGGAGTCCCACAGCATCACTTTTGCTTCTTTCTACTTATTAGAAGTGAGTCATTTACTAAGGCTGGCCCCTATTCAAAGGGAGGGGAATCAGACTCCACCTTTGGTAAGAGGTGTGTCAAAACATTTATGGACTTGTTTTAAAACTATTACAGCTTAAAAAAAATAGTTTTGGAAATCACCGGCATATTGCTGACATTTATACCCATTAGAAGAGATGAAATTGCTTAGGGAGAGAATAAAGCCAGAAGAGACAGAAGGCCAAGGACTATACCCTGGAAGATCACCGACATGTAGTTTCTCAGAGTTAGAGGAACCAAAAAAGAAGACTCAGAAGGAGAAGCCATTGAAAAAGGGGGAAAACCAGAACAATGTGGTGTCCTGAAAGTCAAGAGATGAAAGGTGCTTCACGGAGGAGAGACAGCAGTGTCTGATACCGCGGATGACTCAGACAGATCAAGCAAGGTGCAGACAGGGAACTGATGACTGGGTGTTGTGAGGTGGAGGTTGCTGGGACTTTGACAAGACAAGAGGAGTTTGGTTGTATAATGACAACACAAACCTGGTTGGAGGGATTTCAAGAGATAACTGGGAAGTGAGAAAGCAAAGACCACTTTTCAATCTTCTTCCATATGTTCTGTACTGTGCAAGGCCCCATGGCGTCATGATATAGAAGGGAAAGGGAGAGAACTTAGGAACAGTATAAGTGTATGGTAAGTCATTTAGATAGAGTGATTATTTATGACTGTAGTTGAAAATAATCCCTAGGGACATATTAGCGTCACTCTTTCCGTCACTAAATTTTAAACGGCTGAACTATCTCATTTGAACACGTAGGTATGATATTCATTGATTCTTAAGACTTTTAAGGTAGTTCTTATTTCCTGAATCTAACAGCAGGAACCTTTCAGCAAATGATTGAAAACAAAGTGAGATATTATTAACTACACAGCAAATTCCCCAAGAAGAGCAGAGACAAGAACCATTTGCATACAAGCACCTTTTCAGTTGTTAAATTGTGTTGAATCTCTTTTACATTTTAATCAGAGAAAAAACAAGCAGTTCAAAATGGGTCTTATGGACATATTTAAGGGTGATTTTTAAACCTATTTTTTAAAACCACATTTTTATATCAATCACATTTTCTAGGTAAGGATATTAATAATAGCCAGTGCTTAGATAGTGATTACTTTCTACTGGTCCCTTACCTAACTTTACAATTTCCAGTTACTCTTTAAAATACTTAATATTTAATTCCACCATAATACTATGAGATAGGTTTTTCTTATAAACTAGGAAACTGAGGCTCAGAGGGATCAAATGTCTTGCTTAGCGTCAGCAGTGAGAAGCTGGTGGAGCCAGACTTCCTACTGAACAATTTGGCTCAGTGCCTGGGCTCCTAATCACAGGGCATACTGCTCCTCCAAAACATGCTCTCTTACCAGAAATGGAAACCAACCTGCAGGGGCTTTACAGCAAGTGTTTCTTTCTGTTTTTTCTTTTTTTTTTTTTAATTTTAGTGGCCAAATAAAATTTTACTGATGTATTTACAAGGTGTTTTTAAACTCTCAGCCTTGTGGGTGATTTTTTTTTTTAAGTGTAGAAAAAAATGTATTTCACTGCTCTAATTGAAAGAGGGCAATGCCAATTGCCCCTGAACTTTCAGAGCAGAGAGTTCTGTCTTGAAAGAAGTTTTGTTTAACAGACAAAGACTATGAAGAAAAAGCAGTGGCAAAGTTTCATCAGGTGTAGAGTTCTGAGCCAATAGCCATCTATTAGTTCTCAGAAATGTTTAGGATGCCACCTTTCTTCAAGTTAAAATTAAAGGAAAGCCATTAATATGCAATATTAATCATTGCAACCCAGGCCAAAACTTTGTGGGATTAGGATGAGAATCCTGTGTCCAGTCTCTTTGCTTATCAACCCAGTGACAACCAGCTAGAAATAATACTAAATTCAATTCAATAAAAATATATTGCCAGGAGCAGTGGCTCATGCCTGTAATCCCAGCACTTTGGGAGGCCGAGGGGGGTGGATCACCTGAGGTCAGGAGTTTGAGACCAGCCCGGCCAACATGGTGAAACCCCATCTCTACTAAAAATACAAAAATTACCTGGGTGTGGTGGTGTGCGCCTGTAATCCCAGCTACTCAGGAGGCTGAAGTAGGAGAATCGATTCAACTCAGGAGGTGGAGGTTTCAGTGAGTTGAGATCGCTTCACTGCATTCCAGCCTCAACAGAATGAGACTCCATGTCAAATATATATATATATACACACACACACACACATACATATATATACACACATATATATATGTGTGTGTGTGTGTGTGTATTTAGCAGCTACTATATACTGGCATTGCTTGTGATCTTGGGGAACCCAGTCCCCCAGGAAGCTGACAGTCACTTTTAGGTGGAAGAAAAACAAGAAAACGGGTAATCAGTACAGTAAGTATTGTTCAAGGGAGAGATGGGGACAATTTAAGAGTAGCTGATAGTTCAATTAGGCTTTGAATGATAAATATTCATGTTTTATAGCAACTAGGTATGATGGGGCATGACAGACATTCTAAGCAGAAGGAATACGTGAAAAAAGTTTTAAAAGATGTAAAAGTACATGTTTATTATAATACAGTCAAATAATGTACAATTAACGAACTAAAGAAAACCAAAATCTCAATGTGTAGAGACAATCACTTCTATGTTTCCATTAGGAGATGGCCATGAGAATGATACTTGTAGTCTCCCTTCTCACTTGCCCACTCTTTCCTATGAAATGGGAATTGTTTTATCTGATCATGAGCAGACAGAGCTTTAGACAGAGTTTATTTTATTAGGCAAGATGCATTCTGCTGTCTTCCTGCTTCCACACTGTCATATGGAAGTTTATGTATGCTTATTAGCATGCATTCTAGAGGAAGATCAGGAGACCCATCACGTGCTGTCCCCACTCCTGGAGCCCAGTAAGCACAAAGGGTAAAATTTCCCCATGGAGATGTATGGGTAGCAGTCAACTGGCCAAATTAGACTCTCTCTTGGATGGGTTGTCTTGAGGTGAGATTTTGCGGGAAGTATTGGGAGCTACCTTTGGCTCTAGGACCAATTCAGTCTCTGAATCAGAGACTGAATGGCATATGAATGGCATAAAAGCTTATGGACACTTTGATTTCTACCCACTTTCTATATATACATTCTTTTGTTTATTTGGTTTTGTTTGTTTGAGGCAGGGTTTTGCCCTGTTGCCCATTTTGGAGTGCAGTGACGTGATCACAGCACACTGTAGCCTCAACCTCCTAGGCTCAAGCAATCCTCCTACTGCAGCCTCTGAAGTAGCTGGGGACTACAGGTGCATACCACCATGCCCAGCTAATACTTTTATTTTTATTTTTTGTAGAGAAAAGGTCCTCCCTGTGTTGCCAGGCTGGTGTCAAACTCCTGGACTCAAGTGATCCTCCTGCCTTAGCCTCCCAGTGCACTGGGATTACAAGCTTGAGCCACGGCATCCAGCCTGAAGAACCATTTTTGAATCCTGTGTTTTATATTCAATCCGCAATTCAAAAACAACTGTTGGACTAGCGCAGTGGTTCACACCTGTAATCCCAACACTTTGGGAGGCCTAGGCAAGTGGATCACTTGAGGTCAGGAGTTCAAAACCAGCCAAAACCCTCTCTCTACTAAAAATACAAAATTACCTGGGCATGGTGGCACGCACCTGTAATCCCAGCTACTGGGAGGCTGAGGCAGGAAACCTGGGAGGCAGAGGCTGTGGTGAGTTGAGATCGTGCCACTGCACTCCAGCCTGGGTGACAGAGTGAGACCTTGTCTCAAAAACAAAAACAAAAACAAACAAAATACTCTTCTTAGCTGTACTTCTAAAATATTTCTCATCTATCCACTTATCTCTGCCCATCTTCATCACCTGCATCATGGTTCCAGACATCTTCCTATCTGCCTGGACACTTATAAAGCCCTTCTCATTGGTTTCCAGATGCTACTTGTATCTCTCTTTAATGCTACTATTAAATAGCAGATGGATTAATAATTTAAAAATAAAAAACAGGCCAAGAACAGAGACTCGTGCCTGTAATTCCAACACTTTGGGAGGCTTGCTTGAGCCCAAGGAATTTTGTACAAACTCCATTTGTACAAAAAATACAAAAATATTAGCCAAGCATGGTGGCACATGCCTGTAGTCCCAGCTACTTGGGTGGCTGAGGTGGAAAGATTACTTGAGCCTGGGAGGTCCAGGCTGTAGTGAGCCGTGATGGCACTATTGCACTCTGGCCTGGGTGACAGAGTGAGACTCTGTCTCAAAAATAAATAAATAAACAGATTATGTTGTTCTCCTGTTTAACATCCTACAAAACCTTTTCACTGTATTTACAATAAACTCCAAGAAAGAAAAGCCATACCTTACAAGACTCTTCTTGGTTCTCTATCCTCATTTTGTACAATTGCTTTTTATTCTTTCTCTACTTCTCTACTTAACGCTAATCTTTTTCCATTTTTGTTGTGGAAACAAGTCAAGATTCTTCCAATTAAAGGCCGCTGCACATGTTGTCCACTCTGCCTAGATAGCCTTCCTCTTCTGTTTGTATGGTTCTCCTTATATCTTAGTTAATATGAACTCTCAGAGAGGCTTTGCCCAAACCAACCTAGGTAAAGTAGCCTTCTTTCCCAAATACAATTATTACCTGTCACATAACCTTTCTATATGTCTCTTCTAGAACTTATTACCAGGAATTATTTTGTAAGTTCATCTGTTCATTGTCTATTTTCCATTATAGCAATTTATTTTTCATCACATTATTCCTATCATGATACTATCATGTATCATCAGATTCCTAGTATCTTTAACACTGCTTGGCATATAGTGTATGTGAAATAAGTATTTGTTGAAAGATTGAATAATCGAAGTTGTGTTTAGAGTTGTGTTTAGATGTTTGAAATATGGATCTCAGAGATGGAAAACAAGTAGGTGATGAGAGGTCGAAAATGTGGTCATAAATGTGAAGAACTGAAGGTTAAGGTACCTCTGTATAAAAAGGCTGGATGGTCATCCACACAGACTATCGCCCCAACTGATGATGGGCCCTGGGTTGGGGAAAGTGTCCAATCTGTGTGCTTTTGCTTTTGTCTTTCTTTCTTCAAGTTTCTGGAAAAGCCTTCCCTGGAATGAGATTCCTATTGTTACAACAGACTCGTGGTACACTTTGATTTCCCTAAATTCTGTCATGATTTCCACTTGCTAACTTCATGGATTTTGAGTTCTCATAAACCCAGTGGTGTATTGACTCTTGAGTCATAGCATTTGCCAACTTTCACTTTGTAAATATTCCCCATCATGGCAGATTTCAAGCTACCCACATGACATCAGCAGAGGCAAAAAAATTCCTGAAAATATAACTGGTTCTCATGGATTTGTATGAGCTTATTTCCACATACCACTGTGAAGAATTCACATGAAAACTTCCTTCTGATTCCCATCAGATACTCCCTTTTTTCCCCAACTTCCTTTTAAAAATGTTGTTATATTCCCTGGAAGCCATTCATCCTGTTGAATAAACCAAAGAGAATAATAGGATTTCCTCAAGCATATTCATACTCCTTTGATAGCAGAAGTAAGTTTTCCATGAAGCTACTGAAACTTCAGTATCAGGACCCCTTACTTGCATGAATTCCTTCTAACACCCAGGAAGAACCCTAACAATTTTATATTAGTAATTTAAAAAAAATCCTTTCCTTAAATAACATGTGGGTTTCCCAAATATTCGAAACTTTAAGGCTCTACAAAGTCTGAGTCTGCTCCGTAGAGAACATGTAATTGGTTACCACATCATACAGAAAGATGAACACAGCATATATCCTGCAAGTGACTACCACAGTTACCCTGGTTTTTACTTCCTAAGTCTCTTAATGAATTGAACCTGACTGCTGTCCCCTCCCGTACCACTGCCAGTGCTTCTGTAGACACTGCTGCTCTATGGCATTTTTTCCATCTCCCTATAACCTTGGCTAATCAGGTGGCGTATGAACAACCTGCAGCCAATATCGAGCCCAGCCTCTTTCAGCAAATCTAGATCATCCATGGGCATCAGATTGTCTCTACAGTTTTCCTATGTGGATGGTCCTAGGCCTATCCACAGGCAATTTAGAGTGATGCAGATTCAAAGTTGGTCGGTGTTTTCTAGATAGTGAGGACTATACTCTCATGATACTAGTCTTCAGGACCAGAGTCACCGTTTACCTTTGAAACTGATGCAAAAGGCAAAGACAGGGTTTTACAAAGTAAAATAATACCTGTAAAGATATGATGTCAATAATATTTCTTAAAGTATGAGAATTTAAAGATGTAAAACTGCTAGGCATTTTTAGTCAGATAATTATTCCTGTAATACTTTCAGGCAATACCGCATGAGTACATGGAAATATGAACAGTACGAATGTGGATCCAGAAAGCACTGGGTGGGCCAGTCTGGAAAGAGAGGGCGTATTCACCTATAGAAGCATGCAGTTGCATTTCTGACATAATCAGCTGCCTGAATTCTATGCCCAAACTTAGCTAATACATTTTTGTCTGTTAGTAATTAAGAGTTAATTAAAAGTGTTTCCTGGTTCTTTCTTCAGCATTACCTATAAATCAAATTACAGAAGAGTAAATTTGATTTTGAAATCATTTTGGGATTATTTCCTTTTTTGTATATTTTGTTGTTATGCAATATTTTCAGACTTAGAAAAGGAAACATGAGAAATACAACCAACTGTGAGAAAAAACAAGAAAAACAAAACAAAAAGTAGAAGCAGAACCATGAATTCCAAAGAATACTACATATAAAGCATGAAAAGACAGGTTCCATTGGTTTAAAATTCCAACATAAGGAAAGATAGAATTACTAAGTAGATTTAAAAGAAAAAGTGTGATTTTATACTAGACCAAGGAATTCTTAGCTTTGTTTAAGGTTAAATGATTTCATTTAGTTAGTATCCCAGTACTTTAAGTGTGACTTAGTTTATCAAATTCAAATCTCGTGCAGCTCTTCAGGAACAATTTAGTTCAATAAAGTGGAGCAAATCTATAGTATGTTAATAGGTTTCTTCATCATCCATTCTTGAAAACTCATTTTCTCTCCCAACAAGTCCCCAGGTTTCATCCCCCTCTATGAAATTCTATTTAGGGTTTTGTTTGTTTGTTTGTTTGTTTGTTCTTTTTGCTCAAACTACAGTTTGTTCTATGCCCTGATAGCACTCATTTTACTCTCATATATTCAAGTCAGCTGTCCTCATCTTTCTTGCCCATTAGGTTACTTTTAAACAGATGCTGTGTCTTACGCCTCTTTGTAACCCATGGTGCCCCCAAACAGAGTTTTAGATATGACAGATAATGTAAGGGAAAAGATGCTTATGAGGTCCTAGATTTTAGAAGATTCCCACTGAGAATGTTAAGTATTAGATGTTTTAAGACATAAAAAGGCAGTAGTTTTTAGGCTTAAGATGAGCTTTAAGCCACATGTCTGGGTTTGAATCCCAGCTTTGCCACTCGCATACTATGTGACTGTGGGCAAATTGCTTAAGTCTTCAGGACATCATTTTGCTCATCTCTAAAATGGGGTAATAATAGTTATTATCTCATAAGCTGATTAAGTATACAAAATGGGACAGACACAAAAATAACTTAAGGCCAGGCATGATGGCTCACACCTATAATCTCAGCACTTTGGAAGGCCGAGATAGGAGGATTGCTTGAACTCAAGAGTTTGAGACCAGCCTGGTAACAGTGCAAGACCCCATCTCAAAAAATTTTAAAAAATAGTGTTTAAAAAAAGAGCTTAGAATAGTACCTGGCACATAAAGATGGTATATGTTTGCAATTATTATTAATCATAAATACATACAGATAGATTATTTTACATCAATGCATACCACAGGACTGTGTTCCCATTATGTAAAATGAGAACAATGACTTATAAATAAGACCTATAGCTTGATTCTGATGTTGTGATGATGATAATTGGTTATTTTAATTTTTTTCTGTACACTTAAAAAAATTTCTGAGTTATTTACCTACATATATTAGTTTATAAATGGGAAATCTGATATTGTTTCTTAAATAACTGAAGATGCATGTGAGTAAAAGTTTGAAATAGAAAATAATATAATTCAATAAACTTACACTAAAAATGTTAATTTGACTTAAAATTATGTTGGGAGATTATAAACATCAAACTCTCACTTCAAGCATGGACTGCATCACTAAAGAATATAAAGGGAAACATCTATAGGAAACCTCTGGGAACTTTCTGATGAGCTGAAGTTTCACACTGTTATTCTATGGGAATGTTTGATATCTTAAGATGCTGCGATGGTGTTTGGGTTTCAACCTATTTGTTAAAGATTAACACTTGAAAAAGCAGGGAGGAAGAAGCAGAACTGGGCAAGGAAGATGAACAGTGTTGCAGGCCCACCAAGGTCTTAGTAACCTGGTGAGGATCTCTGGGGTAGGAATTTTCTGTCTGAGTGTCTCAGGCCAGGTCCTGCCTTGCTAAATCACCACATGTGGGCTACTTTGAATGTTTTACATATATTATTACCTTTAATTCTATGACATTTCAAGGTAAAAATGTTATTGGTTTTATATTTATTTTATCCTCAAATTTTCCGGAGAGGGCACTGAGGCATAAAAAAGTTAAATGTCTCAAGATCACATAGCTAGCAATGTAATCCCAGGCAGTCTGACTCTAGATCCTAACGAAAAAACCTCTACGTTACTGTGCTTTAGACAAAGAAAAGTTGTGACTGCCTTATATGACTTAGGTCACCAGACCTAGCTGAATTTCATTTCAAGATAATAAAATAAATCATAGATTGAATTTTATCAACATTCTTGGTAACGATTCAGTTTGTGAAAATTTATGATGAAATAGATATGATAAATGAACAGATACTATAAAACAAGTTCCCAAAAGAAAAGGAGGGAGAGTTGTATACATAAACCGTAAATTAGAAACATTAAAAATGAAAAGAATGCTCATGAATTCAAAATAAGTTCACGTGAATATATCTCAACAAAAAATAATCTTTTACCAATATGTTTATGCATTTATGGATAATTACGTAGAATTTTGTTGTATATGGGATTGCTTTCTGCTGTTAAAGAGATTAAAAACAGAGTTAAGATCTGACTCCAGAATTAAGCCGAATACATATTTGCTTCCATGACATAGTTTGAAGAGGACATTGAAGAAAGTTAAATTTACTGAAGTCTTGTCACAGAGATAAGTATTACTGTTCTTACTGATATAATTATTTTGGGATATTATCAATAGGTCATTCAATCAACAACTATCTTGGGAGTATCTGTGATGTGTGGGATGCCAAGAAGGCCAAAAGTCTGATCTGAGTATAAAATTCTGTGGTTCTTAATTCAAGTTTTCATCCTCTACACTGGGAGGAAGCTAAATATAAGTGAAAGATTATAGGATTGTATTACTTGGGATTGCTAACCTATCTAGTGGACATTGTTTTTGTGATTATCAAGTTACTCTCCACCATCAATCAGTAGATATAGGGTTACAACTTAGGGTCAGTGGTGCTTTAACAGGACTAAACTCACTCAGGGATACGGGTACTTATATGTCTTCTTAGGAATAATGTTGGAGGAATATGAAGAAGAGAAGAGTAGCTGTGAAGAATCTATAATCTTCACAAAGCTCCAGCAGTATCTTCCATTTTTCGCACTGATTTTCTTTCACAGTGTACAAAGTGAAAACAAACAAATGATACCTAGGTGATGAGATGAGGTATTGAAAGACTTGAAGCCTAAGGAAAATACCCATAGATATCTCTACAAGTGTGGTAACATTTTAGATATTTGAAAAGGTGGAAAGAATATACCCCTCACTGTCATTTAGATTATGTTGAGACTGATCCAGCAACTTTAAAGCTCAAGCCACTGCTGATGCATTGACTTTGCATGAATCAAGACCCTAGAGAAAATGGGATGAGCTGGATGTTGACATGAACTCCACTATAGGTAACATTTTCTCTGAAAACAGAAAGGTGGTCCATATTCTATTTTCCCCATGATTACAAAACACGATGATTAAGAAAAATAAGAAAAATCAGCAGAATAAAATTTAGCACACCAATATTTAAGATTGCTTACAGTTTAATCATTTCAAAAGTATAATATTTAACTTCAATAATTGATATATCCAGGATACAGTAATCTAGAGTTGAGGAGAAAAATAGCAACTGGTTGATAAAGTCCACAAAAAAAATTAACACTTGATTTATCTGTGTTCTATTAAAAAAATACTGAAATTGTTAATAATAATGAACCCTAACAAATAGGGAACCCTAACAAAAGTAACGAAGGTCAAGTTATCTTTAACCAACCTTCCTTCACCAAGGACATCAAATAGAAGCAGGACATGCTACTTTATAGAACATCTTCTAGTAAAGAGTAACAGTAGCAACATGCCCTAGTTCTTTTCTATAGTCTTTGCATATTCTTCTTCTTTTGTTCTCCCTGTCTATGTACCATTTTTTTCTCTTTTCCCACTTGTAATTTTCACATAAAGAAAATAATTATTGCTTCATGGAATCCCATGACACTGCAAAATGAGGACAGCAGTGGCCCAGAAGGAATGGCAATAGTTGCATATATACCACAGTGTTGACATCTAAGTATTTAATTAAATCAGACTAAATCAGACTTTTCCACAGGGATCAGAGAATATCTAAGACTGAATCTCCAGTTGAAGGACTCTTGAGCAATCACCACAGCAAGGAAACCAAGAGTTAGATTTTTTTTTTTTTTTTTTTTTTTAAACAAAGATATTGGGCAAGTAATGTAAAAAAAAAAAAATAGCAATTCATCTTGGATATTTTAATTCTGATGATAAATAAAAAAGAAATAATTTAAGCATCTGAAATAGCAAAAGCTGGAGCTTCCTTCCACAGGAATGCAACACTATTCTTGGGGATACAAATCTTGTGGCCGAGACAGTGACAGTTAACATCTGCATGAGGATGCTGGCCACCTAGAGACAAAGCCTGGGAGAGTGATGGGTCAGAGGAACAGAGGAAGGGGCCTTCTTTATCCTCTACTTTTAGTCTTCCTTCTTCTCTATGCTTTAAAAATATTCTTAGCAGTCAAGTTGGGATGCCTATCATTAACCAAATGAAAATGACAGATTCATTTGACTATCACTTTTACTATTGATACATCTCCTCCCATGAGGCATTTGTCTAAAGAATTTTGCCCAGAAGAATAAACCTTGAATAGTTGGATTTCAGTCATCGTGAATAAAATGGTGGTAACCCACCTTTGGGTTTTTAATTCAAATCCCTTCACATCTTATAGGCATGATTATATATATATATATATATATATATATATATATATATATATATATGAATGCAATATATGTATATGCATATGCATATAACCACATTTTATAGATATAAGCCCCACTTGAATTAGCACATTTGCTAATGGTTAAGCAAGTTAAATTCTTTTTTATTTGACGATTTACACATTAGTTTTTCTGAGTTTTCTTTATTTCTTATTTCTTTTTTTCCTTCTGTGAGATGAGTCAGTTTGATGGATTTAAATATTCTTTTTATGCTCTGAATAAGTTTGATGGACTTAAATATTCTTTTTATGCTCCTTGTATTCTAGGAGTAGAAAAAAGTTCCTTAAGTATCTAGTAGCTAAAATCCAAAAGTGAAAAATTGGTAGACTTGCTATACTAAAATTAAGGCTGTCTATCCGAAAACAACAAACATATCAATAGACAGACAAGGTAACTGGAATTATTAAATAGCAATAAGGGATCATTATCTATTCTACAAAACAGGAATGGAAGAGAAGAAAGCCAATAGGAAATATACGTGTAAGGCAGTGATCTCTAAACTTTTTGGTACCAGGAACCGGTTTTGTGGAAGATGATATTTTTCCATGGATGGGGATGAGGGGATGGTTTTGGTATAAAACTATTCCACCTCAGATCATCAGGTATTAGTCAGATTTTCATAAGGAGCACACAATCTAGATCCTCACATGCGCAGGTTCACCTCCTGCTGTGCAGCCTGGTTCCTAACAGGCCATGGACCACTACTGGTTTATGGTTCCGGGTTTGGAATGACTGGTGTAAGGGAAAAGCCTAAATGACCAACAAATATATGGAGAAACTCAAACTCACTGGTAATGAGAAAACAAAATTAAAGTATCAGATACCACCATTTAGACATGAAAATACCAAAATTATAAAGGTTCATAAACAAAATATTGGTGCACATATAGGGAGATGAGTACTTTTTTGAGTTTTGTTGATGAGAGTGTCAATTAATAGAAACAATCTAAAAAGCAACATAGGTAAGTTAAGCAGATAGATAAGTTAAGTGTCTATATGTTTTAAGATTCAGCAATGCAACACCTGAATATATACTTTTTAAATAATTCCTCACTCAGGTCCATAAGTAGATGTGCAGGAGGGAGTTATCACGGCATTTTTTTGTGTTATTAAGAAACGGAGGTCCTCCTTGGAGTCCTTCACTAGCTAAGGGAGTCAATACATGAAATGGATGCATTTTATGGATTTACATACAGGACTAGAGGCACTGAACCAGGTGTTTAACCGACCCCATAGATAGGCTGAATGTGCCGTGTTGAGTGAAAAGATAAAATAAGATTTTAGTACAATTTGTGCAAAACCACATGAGTATAAAAAGCAATGCTACATACTCACGTGTTTAAATAGAGTACATGAGACAAGATGACTGATAGGTTAAGAATGAGTGGTAAGTGGGAATAACGGTTGAGAAGAAAAGGAATAAATTAAATGGAGAGGGGCCTTGCCTAGAATTGAGAATGACAACTGAAGGCCTTCAAAAAAAAGAAATAAAAATGTTAGTAAATGAGAAATCGTATTGTCAACATTTATGAAAGCATCTTACTGTATTTAAAATAAAATTCCAGTAACTTGCCTAGGCCTACGGGGCCCCAGCATGACCAAGGGATTGTCTATCTGTCATTATTCTTTGGCCCTTTTGGCCCTACCTCAGTGCCTGAGACACATCATTATTTTTTATACCTCAGAAACTTTGTTTATTCAGTTCATTCAGAAGGCTACTTTCTCCTTCTTTGGGCTTGCAGAATTGTCATTTCTTAGGGGAATGATCCCTGTTCATCCTTTCAAAGTGATCCTCTTCCCTTATTTTATTTATTTTGAGACAGAGTCTCACTCTTTTGCACAGGCTGGAGTGCAGTGGCGCAACTTCAGCTCACTGCAACCTCTGCCTCCTGGGTTCAAGTAATTATCATGCCTCAGCCTCCCGAGTATCTAGGATTACAGGGGCACGCCACGACACCTGGCTAATTTTTGTATTTTCAGTACAGATGAAGTTTCACCATGTTGCCCAGGCTGATCTTGAACCCCTGACCTCAGGTTATCCACCCACCTCAGCCTCCCAAAGTGCTGGGATTATAGACGTGATGTAATCCGGGCCCTTTTCCCTTGGTCTTTATCATAGCTCCTTCTTTGATTCTTTGTTCACAAAACAACCTATAGTTCTTTTATTTGCCTCTTCACATACCATTTGCCCTCTAACAGTTGGTAAACTCCAGTAGGAAAGAAAATATAAAGGAATACATATATGACATGACAATTATTCATTTGTGAATAAAGAGAAATGAAAATTTAAACATAAATTATGACTTTCCTTCTAAGGTTTTAAAATCCCTATTCTCATCAGCTGATTCTCATAATACTAACCCCCTCCATTATGTGAGAGCTATTTTCCTTGGAGAAACTGAGTCACAAGAGGATTGGTTAAGGTCACTCCATGAGTCAGTAACTTTGCTCGGAATGAAAACCCAGAAGGCTGACTCACTGCATTCTAGGTGGTGAGCGCTCAGCCACAGTCCTCAGCTGCTGTGCCCAGTCAGTCTGAGGTCAGCAACTGATTTAAAGAAATCATAACTGTCTTTAATCAAAACAGATGCAATTCTATAGATATTGACATGTGTCCTGTGGTATTTCTGTTTTTCTCAGAAGGAGACTATAATAAAACAATCAAAGTATACTAAAACAGTAGGTAAGAGAAAGGATTTTTAAAAATTTTATTTACATTGCATACATTGTATAAAAAACCAAAAGCCCTTGAAATACCCACACATATGCCACATTTTACCAAAAACAAAATTCTGTGTTCCTCACTACTAACAACTCAAGGGACAACAGCATTTTCCAACTGTGTTATAAATGTTTTTTGTTATAAATGAAGTGAGATGTTTACTTGCTGAAATGAATGGTACTTTCATATACCAAGACCAATTGTATTGATTCAGTCAGTCAGTTATTCATTCAACATACATTTATTTAGTGTGTGTTAAGCACTATGCTGGGTGGCAGACAGAATCCTTACTCTCATGGAGCTTACATTTATTATTTTATGTGACCATGAATAGATTAAACTCTGCTTGTCCATGAGACGAGCATAAAAGAGTAGACCTATTTCTTTCTTATACTTTTTACTGAAAAATGATACTACTGTTAAAACTTTTTCTTACATATATTTTTCTAAAATTATTATAGTTTAAAAGCATACTTTACCTGTAGATATTTATTAGTGCTAACTTTTTTTTTAAAGCAAGTTATTTGAAAGTTGTGAATTGCTTGCTATACACACTGAAAAGCTGCTGTTGTGTGTAATGAAATACGTGGTTTATTGTTGGTCAGAAATAAAAAGTCAGGATCCATTCTTTCATAAGAATGTGAATATTGTAGACTTTTGAAAATCAGACTATGTGTATGGCTATGACAAAGCTAAACAGGGCTGAAATATTCAACTATATGCACTATGGCCATATAGTATACTGTTAAACCTCACAGTAGATATTCAGAATCCAATGTATTCACGATCGAGTACAAGTGACTGAGAGTGTAATGAAAAAGTACACATAACAACCAAGTAGAAACCTGGTAATTAGAGAGTTGTAGTCTTTCTATGGACAGGAATATATGTAGTTTTTTAATGATAAATTACAATTCAGGATTTGAAACTCATTTATAAAGGGCACGATACTTTTCTGAAAAAATAAGTTTGTAAGATTAGAAAAAGACAAATATCTAAAAATGGAAGACTTTATACTGAAAAGGAGAATGCCTCCACTTGGTTTTTCATGCAAATAAAATTTCTGTGACTAACGGATACGGGATAACAATATGCTATGTGAAAACCCATATACATGGACAGAATTGAGGCCACAAGTCCTGGTTCACAGTTCTCAGCTTTTAACCACCACCTTATTTTGCATTCCTCTTATTCTCATTTTTGAGGAATGAACACATGAATAAAAACTTAGTAATGAAGTCGTCAAATTGCAGAAACAATTCTGTGAGAGGCAACACTCTATGGTGAAGAGAGATTGGTAGTTAGAAAAACTGTCAAAATCCCAAGGATATATATTTTTCCCCTTTGGATTTCCGTTATCCTATGAATAAGGTAGAAATAATGTTTATCCCTTAGAGGAAGTCAATTATGACAATGATGATTGAGGAAGATGATGATGGTGATGACAATGATAGTAATGATTGATGATGGTGGTGGTGGTTGTGGTTGTGATGATTAATTTTATGTGTCAACTGAGCTGGGCTAAGCGATGCCCAGATAGTTGGTAAATGTTATTTCTGGGTGTGTCTGTGAGGGTGTTTCCAGAAGAGATCACCATTGGAATCAGTAGGCTGAGTAAAGAAGATCACCTTCACCAATGTGTGTGGGTGTTAGTTAATCCTTTGAGGGCCTGAATAGAACAAAAAGGCAGAGGAAGGGTGAATTTGTTCTCTGCTTGAGCTGAGACATACATTATTTCCTGTCTTGGACATCAGCACTCTCGGTTCATGGTGCTTCAGGACTGGGACTTAACATCATTGGCTCACCTCACCAGTTCTCAGGCCTTCAGACATGTCTGAAATCTACACCATTAGCTCCCCGGGCATGCAGGTGCTCAAATTTGGACTGGAACTATACCACTGGCTTCCCTGGGTCTCTAGAATGCAGAGGGCAGATAATGGTACTTCTCAACCCTCATAATTACATGAACCAAAACCTCATAATATGTCTCTTCTAGATATCTTTATGTATCCTACTGCTTTTGTTTCTGTAGAGAACCCTGACTAGGACAGTGGTGATGTCTAACATTTAATTGTGGTTGTCATGTAGCACACTCAGTGTTAGGTGCTGTCCATGCCCTGTGCAATCTAGTGTAGTGGTAATGAGACCACCTTTGCAAAGATTATGACAGTGAGAGAAATCTAACATGGGTGATATTATCCTGTTTCCATGGGTAACCTTACAGGCCAGCTGTCTTTGCTCATTCCTGGGCATAGGCCAAGCTAACCATGAGAGGAATTTAGTTTACAGTTTAACTTGGAAGCAAGGATGATAATAGTCCCTCCCTAAAATGAATCCTCTCCTTTTTCCTGAGCTGAAACCACCTTTGTAAGACTAATAAAAGGCCACAAGATTAGGAATAAGGTGGTGGTGGTGGGGCGGTGGGGGGGGGGGCGGAGGCAAATGCTGCTAACATATAGGTGTAGTTTCTATAATACCTTACTGCTCAGGAGTCATGTGGCCAGAGGTCACAAAATTTATGAGTTCACCATTGCTACTGTAGATAACATCACAATTGCAGAACTTAGGATTGTGTTTTAGAGATGTTTTTCAGATTTTTGTGTTCTGACAACTGACTCACCCCATCCAGACTCATGATTTACTACTCAACCCATTTGGTCCTGTGGCCCCCATCCCCCAACACAGCAGTGGACTCAGCACAAAAGGACCATTTGCCACACCCCTACGATTGCATCCCCAACCAATCAGCTGCACCCTTTTTCTAGACCCCTGCCCATCAAACTATACTTGAAAAACCCTAACCTCTGAGTCTTTGGGGAAGTTGATTTGAGTAATAATTCATCTATTAGCATGGCTTGCCTAGCATTAATTAAACTCTTTGCTGTAGTACTAAGGTCTCAGTAAATTGGTTTTGTCTGTGCAGCAGGCAGAACGAACCCATCAGGCAATTACACTAAGAACAGGAGCTTTGATGGAAGTCAGAGAGCACGGTCTCAGTAGTGGCCTGCATCTAAACCTCAGATTCTTTATACAATGAATATAGGCGTGCCTCTAAATCTCAGTTTCTTTATAAAATGGGTATGGTGGCTCACATCTGTAATCCCAACACTTTGAGAGGTTAAAGCAGGAGAATTACTTGGGTCCAGAAATTTGAGATGAGGCTGGGCAACATGGCAAAATACTGTCTCTACAAAAAAACTAAAAAATAAGCATTAAACTGGGCATGGTGGTGGGTGCCTGTGGTCCAAGTTACTCGAGAGGTTGAGCACCCAAGGTAGGAGTATCCCTTGAGACCAGGAGGTTGAGGCTACAGTGAGCTGCATTCATGCCATGCATTCCAGCCTGGGTGACAGAGTGAGATCCTGTCTCAAAAAAAAAAAAAAAAAAAAAAGGGGGGAGGGGGGTTCTAATCAGTATATCATATTCTTAAATTTTTTGGTAAAGACCAAGTTAAAAAAAGATGTATGTAACCAGCCCACCAAAAAGCTTGGTATACATTGGATCCCTTTCTTCCTTCTTGATACAACACTTGAATACTTGTAGCCACATCTGATTCAATGAAGAAAAGTTATTAGACCTAACACTGACCCGGATTTCTTTACGTGTGGGGAGAATCACTCACCCCTCCAAAATAAAGAAAAAAAGATAAAACAAACACACAAAACCCAGAGATGTTATGGGCTTAATTGCATTCCTTCCAAATTCATATGTGGAAGCACTGATCAACAATACTTTAAAATGTTAAAATGTGACTATATTTGTAAATAGGACCTTTCAAGAGGCAATTATAGTCAAATGAAGCACTTAAGATGGGCTATAATTCAATATTACTGATATCTTTATGAGAAGAGGAAATTGACAGTCTGGGCAAGACAATGAGACGCTGTTGTTACAAAATTTTTTTCAAAACTTAGCCAGGCATGGTGGCATGTGCTTATTATAGTCACAGCTACTTGAGAAGCTGAGGTGGGAGGAACTCTTGAGCCTGGGAACTCAAGGCAGCAGTGAACTATGATCATGCCAATGCATTCCAGCCTGGGAGACAAAGTGAGACCTTGTCTCAAATTAAATAAATAAATAAATAAATAAATAAATATAAAAGGAAACTGAGACACACATTGAGAGGCACCAGAGGCATGCACAACCACACAGCAAAGACCATATGAATATATCATGAGAAGACTGCCATTTGCAAGCCAGAAAGAGAGGCCTCAGAAGAAACCAACTCTGCCAATACCTTAGTCTTGGACTTCAGGCCTCCAGAACTGTGAAAAATACATTTTCCTTCTTTAAGTCATCCAGTCTGTGGTATTTTATTATAGCAGTACTAACAAATGAATACAAGGAGTTTCCCTAACTTCAAGGGGCCAGATTGTCCAACCACAGCCTGTGATTGACTCATCTGTTTTGCCAATACTGTGTTGGGGGCACAGGGTTCTAGAAGTTTACCATACAAATTTCACATACAATCCCAGAGGCCTGCTTTTCTTTTGCCCAGAAGACTGTATTTTTGTGAAGTGAATATCTGTGTGATCCATTTTTTGCATATGCCAGTGATTTAGAAACGTACAATGAGTGAAGCCAAGCATAGAATGTGTTACCAAGGAAAAGTGGATACATATTGTTGAACAAATGGATAGAAATGGAAGGAGGTACCCATACTTTCATTCAGCACAAGGTATCTCCTATCTATGATTCTTTATAAGGTTTTGATATGGTTTGGCTCTGTCCCCACCCCAGTCTCAAATTGTAGTTCCCATAATCCCCATGTATCATGGGAGGGACCTGGTGGGAGGTAATTTAGTCATGGGGGTGGTTTCTCCCATGCTATTCTCGTGATAGTAAGTTCTCATAAGATCTAATGGTTTTATAAGGGGCTTCTCCCATCACTTAGCTCTCATTCTTCTCTCTCCTGCTGTCTTGTGAAGAACATGTTTGCTTCCCCTTTTGCTATGATTGTAAGTTTCCTGAGGCTTCCCATGTCCTGCAGAAATGTGAGTCAATTAAACCTCTTTCCTTTATAAATTACCAGGTCTTAAGTATGTCCTTACAGCAGCGTGAGAATGGATGAATACAATAAATTGGTACCGAGAGTGGGGTGCTGCTATAAAGCTTCTACCTGAAAATGTAGAAGTGACTTTGGAACTGGGTAACAAGCAGAGGTTGGAAAAGTTTGGAGGGCTCAGAAGAAGACAGGAAAATGTTGCCAAGCTTGGAACTTCCTAGAGACTTGGAGGGCTCAGAAGACAGGAAGATATGGGAAATTTTGGAGCTTCCTAGACACTTGTTGAATGGCTTGAACCAAAATGCTGATAGTGATATCGACAGAAGTGGTATTATATGGAGATGAGGAACCTGTCAGAAACTGAAGTAAAAGTCACTCTTGCTATTCAAAGAGACTGGTAGCATTTTGCCCCTGCACAAGAGATCTATGGAACTTTGAACTTGAGAGAGATGACTTAGGGTATCTGGTAGAGGAAATATCTAAGTGGCAAAGCATTTGAGAGGGAGCAGAACAAAAAGTTTGGAAAATTTGTAGCCTGATGATGTGATAGAGAAGAAAAACCCATTTTCTCGGGAGAAATTCAAACCTACTGCAGAAATTTGCCTAAGTAAGAGAAACCAATGGTTAATCACCAAAACAATGGGGAAAATGTCTTCAGGGCACGTCAGAGACCTTCATGGCAGACCCTCCCATCACAAGTCTGAAGGTAAAGGAGGGAAAAATGGTTCTTTGGCTGGGCCCAGGGCTCCCCTGCTCTTAGCAGCCTCAGGACATGGTGCCCTGTATCTCAACTGCTTCAGCTCCAGCCATGTCTAAAAGGGGCCAGATGTACAGCTCAGGCAATTACTTCAGAGGGTGCAAGCCCCAAGCCTTTGTGGCTTACATGTGGTGTTGGGCCTGTGGGTACATGCAAGTCAAGAATTGAAGTTTGGGAACCTCTGCCTAGATTTCAGAGAATATATGAAAAATGTCTGATATCCAGGCAGAAGATTGATGCAGGGACTCATGGAGGACCTCTTCTAGGGCAGTGCTGAAGGAAAATTTGGGGTGCTAGCCCCCACACAGAGTCCCCACTGGGGTACTGCGTGGTGGAGCTGTGAGAAGAGGGCCACCATTCTCCAGACCACAGAATGGTAGATCCACTCACAGCTTGCACCATACGCCTGGAAAAGCCACAGAAACTCAATGCCAGCCCATGAAAATAGCTGGGAGAGGGGCTGTATCCTGCAAATTTACAGGTGTGGAGCTGCCCAAAGCGGTGGGAGACAACCTCTTGCATCAGTATGAACTGGGTGTGAGAAATGGAGCCAAAGGAGATGATTTTGGAACATCTCCTTTGTGTAAAAAAAGATTTTTAACATTTAATGCCTGCCCTATTGGACTTTGGACTTGCACAGGTCCTCTAGCCCCTTTGTTTTGGCCAATTTATTCCATTTGGAATGGGTGTATTTATTTACCCAATTTGTCCCCCCATTGTATCTAGGAAGTAACTAGCTTTTGATTTTACTGGCTCATAATTGGAAGGGACTTTTCTTGTCTCACATGAGACTTTGGATTTGGACGTTTTAGTTAATGCTAGAATGAGTTAAGATATTGGGGGACAAATGAAAAGGCTTGTGTTTTGAAATGTGAGGACATGAGATTTGGGAGGGGCTAAGGTAGAAGGATATGGTTTGGTTGTGTCTTCAACCAAATCTCATCTGAAATTGTCGTTCCCATGATCTCCACATGTCATGGGAGGGACTCGATGGGAGGTAATTGAATCATGAGGGTGGTTTTTCCAATGCTATTCTTATGATGGTAAGTTTTCATGAGATCTGATGGTTTTATAAGGTGCTTCCCCATTTGCTTGGCTCTCATTCTTCTCTCTCCTGCCACCTTGTGAAGAAGGACATGTTTGTTTCCGCTTCCTCCATGATTACAAGTTTCCTGAGGCCTCCCCAGCCCTGCAGAACTGTGAGTGAATTAAACCTCTCTCTTTTATAAATTACCCAGTCTTGGGTATGTCCTTGTAGCAGCATGAGAATGAACTAATACAGGTCTTATATTAATGCTTTATTTGTTGAAAACATTCATACTTTATTACTTTCACAGAAGACATGTATTTTGACTTCTACATTTGTGTGAAAGCCCCTAGGCATCTAAGCTTTCACAAGATGCTATACAAAAAACCAAGCAAGCTACTTTAAAACAATGGCTAGTGACAAAACACATAGGGAGAACAGAACAACTTGGTCTGTGAAATTAGGATTGTTTAGAATGCATAAAGGTCACCAGTGGAACAAGTCTCCAGAGGAGTAGCAGGAAAGAAAAACACACACACACAAAATAAGTTATCATAGAACACACCAAAGATATTATACAAATTCTCAATAATTATTGTTTTTGCCTAATATTGAGCAGATCTATTAATAGGCACCCAGGCTATAACCATATTTAGTTATATTCCTAATGCTTCGTCCTCTTGGTGTCTCTTTGCACATGCCATTTCCTTTTCCAGGAATGCACTCCTTGTCATTGCTCCCTAGGCAACTTCTCATTTCTTCGAGATCCAGATCTCTGTCCCGTTCCCTGTGGTACATTTCCTGACTCTTTCAGACAGCTCTGTCATTCCCTGAGCCACACCTTCTATCCCTCTTGTTAGCAAAACACTGTCTACACCTTTACCATGATCCTTAGCACACACTGTGCCATGACTTCATGTGATAATATGCCCATTTTCCCTAGCAGATCAGGAAACACTTGAAGGTGCGGACTCTATTATTTCCTCACTGCCTCACTCTGTGCCTGTAGAATGAATATAGACATTCAATGTAAGTTCGAAAACAGTCATTTTCAAATATACATGGAAGTATATATTTCAAATATAACATATATGTATATATTTCTGTATATATAATATGTAATAATATATACACACCTATAGCCTTAGTATATTCTTACTGAGAACTGAAAAAATTCAGATTTGGAAGAATGATAGCAAGCAAAATGGGAACTATCATTGAGGCCTCCTCTCCCCCAGAAGTAGCATTGCCAACTGTTTGACCATCTTTTTCATGGTCATTCTAACTACTTACCTGCAAATAGATGTGCATACATCTTTCTTCTTTCTTAGATAACTAGTATTTTACTAAACCTACTGAAACTACAACACTCTTTTTTCACTTAACAATATTCATGTAGCTATTTTCACTTCAGTAACTCACTTTTATCAGTAACAGTCATGTTTAAATAACCACTTACCCATTAATGGCCATTTAAGTTCTTAGCTCTTTTTATTTGTTTGCATGCTTGGTTTTGCTAGCACAGCTAATGAACCAGTGATCATCTTTGTACCTATATCTTTGAGCACATGTGCTAGCATCTATTAAAAATAGATCACCAGAAATGAAATTGTTCCAACAAAGAGATGTACATTTAAAATACAAGTAGATACTTACAATTTTCTTTCCAAAGAAGTTTCGCTAATTTAGACTGTACTTGAGAGTATGAGAATGCTCTTTTCAATGAATTCTAAGCAATGCTTAACATTAGCAATCTTTGAATTTGTGCTATTTTGGTAGGAAATACTATGTCATTAAAGTCTTTTATTTTCCTAATAGTTAGTGAGAGTGAATATAATTTCAAATGTCTATTTAGCATTTACATTTCTTTTGGAATTGTATTGTTAATATTTTTGTCCTTTTTTTTTTTTCTCTTTTGAGACAGAGTTTTGATCTTGTTGTCCAGGCTGGAGTGCAATGGTGCAATCTCGGCTCACCACGACCTCTGCCTTCCGGGTTCAAGAAATTCTCCTGCCTCAGCCTCCCTAGTAGTTGGGATTACAGGCATGCGCCACCACGCCTGGCTAATTTTGTATTTTTAGTAGAGATGGGGTTTCTCCATGTTGGTCAGGCTGGTCTCGAACTCCCCGCCTCAGGTGATCTGCCTGCCTCAGCCTCCCAAAGTGCTAGGATTACAGGCATGAGCCACTGTGCCAGGCCATTTTTGTCCATTTAAAATCTAATAACTTAACAATTTTTTAGTATATTTTTAGAGGCTCCTTACATAATCTGATATTAATTTTTTTTGTTAGATGAATTATAGATGTTTTCTCCCAAGCGTCACTTGAGTTTTTATATTTGAATAATGTCTTATAAAAGTTTTTAAAAATGTATTTTTTAACACAAGGTCACATGTATTAGTTTATTTCTTCTACTTTCTGGAATTTTAAAATATAGTTTAGAAAGGCTACAATATCTCAAGTTATAAAAATATTCTCCCATATTTTATTTATGTCTTATAGCTTAACTTTGTTACATTTAACTTTTTTTTTTAGTGTTTATTTGTATATTATTTGATATAGAGGGGGTCTAATTTAACAGTTCTCTAAATGAACAAACCATTGTCACAAACCATCCATTATATTGCCCTTATCTTTCCCTTACTGATTTGAGATACCACCAGTTTTCATATATTAAGAACATATATAGGTGATTTTGCATACCCTATTCTATTACCTTCATCTATTTCTTTATGTCTGCACCAAATACAACAATGTTTTAATTACTTTAACTTTATAGAATCTTGAAGTCTTCTTTTATTCTTTTTAAAAATGCTTTTAGTATTAAAGATTTATCTTTCCATGTGAACTTTAGAACTAGTTTGTCGTTTTATTTTTAAAAATCAAAGTAAGATTTTATTTAAAATTCCATGAATTATGGAGTGAGTTGAGGAGTATCAATTTATTTATGAAACTGAGTTTTCTCATGTAGAAACATGTCTCTAACTGTTTGATTTGGGGCAAATCATTTAATTTATCTGCACACTAGTTTCCTCATCTATGAAATGGGAATAGTAACAGTGTTGACTCAAAGGATTGCTATGAAATGTGGATGAAATTAGATAATATAAGGAAAGGCTGCAGTACATTACCTGATATTTAGTAAGTGCTAGTAAATAATATTGTTTTTATTATTACTGTAATTATTATTAGTCAATTAGACTACTCTGTTTTCCATTACTATTTTATAATTTTCTTAATATATATATATGGATAGGTCTTACGTATTACCTATTAGATTTAAATTCAGGTATTTTATATTTTCTAATTGATATTGTGGCTCTATGCATTGATTTTAAAAGGTGATATCATAACTAGGAGTGTTTAATAACTCTTACTACTTTTACTGGTTTTCCAGTGAATTTCTTAGAGTTTAAAATGAAAAATCATTGTGTCTACAAATGCTTTCTAAAACGTATGCTTCAGATTTTACTTGTCTCATTGAATTGGCAACGGTCACAGACTCAAATCTCTATCAAGGCCAATTAACATCAATGAGCGAATTAGGAGCTGAGTCAAAAGGAAGAAAGAGGTGAGAACTTGTTGTAAACTGGGGAATGCACTCCCTGTCTAAAGACATAACAATATGTTGAAGAGGCCAAGCAGAACAGATCCACAGGCTATGTTTGGTCCAAGGAATGCCATTTTTTTTGTCTCCTGATTACAAAGTCATCACACTAGATTAGTCGTACTCAATGTGTGAACTGGATAATTCCTGGGAGTTATCAACAGCCTTTCAAGGTCAAAACTATTCTCCTAATAATATTAAAACATTATTTGCTTTTTTACTTGGTCAATATTTACACTAAAAAACAACTGGCTTTTTAGTACAAAACAAGGCAGTGGCTCTAAACTCCTAGTAGTCATTGCATTTTTTATTGCCATATGCACACAGAGTGAAGAAAATGGCCAGTTTCACTGAAATATATTCTTGATGAAGCAATAAAAATTATGGATTTTATTAAATCTCAACCCTTGAGTACACCTCTTTTAATATCCTATGTGAAGAATTCGGAGTATGCATAAAGCACCTCTGCTGCAATAATGGTTGTGTCGAGGAAAAGCACTTATGCAGTTGTTTGATTTACTAGCTGAACTAGCTCCTTTTTTCTTTTTCTAATGAAACATCATTTTTCCTTGAAAAGGGGCAGCAGAGAAACTATGGTGATTGGGACTTGGGTGTTTGAGACTTGGGTGTTTGAGAAATTTTTTCAAAAGTGAACAAAGTGAGCCTTTACACCAAGGAAAACATCTGACAGGACTTGCTACCAATGATAAAATTCAAGCTTTTAAACAAAAATTAGAATTTTGGAAAGCTTCTAACCAACACTAGGAGCTTCCTGATACTAAAAGATTTTTTTTTTTATGAGTTCAGTGGTGATATTAATGAATTTTTTTGACATCGTATCATGAAATGGTTCAGTGTTTAGATCTGCATTACTCAGTGACTCAGTATTTTCCATAAAACTAGTGAACAATGTTACAAAACCATGCATAGGCAAAGGATTCATTCAAAGTAAAATATAGACCAATAGATTATAACAGAATGTCAAAAGTTCACTGACAAGTTTTCAGATCCCACATTGCAACTAATCTTTAAGAACCTATAGGTTGTTGAATTTTAGTGTAGTATCAAAGAAGAATATTTACAATCATCCAAAAAGACTACTCTTCCCCATTCCAACTACATATCTGTGTGAAGCTAGATTTTCTTCATTTACTTCATCTAAAACATTGCAATATTGCAATAGATAACAATGCAGAAACCAATATGAGGGTCCATTATCTTACATGAAGCCAGACTTTACAAAATGTTTCACAATAAAAAATGTAAATGAAACTTTTTTCACTGTTTTTTGAAAAACACAGTTATTTGTAACAAAATTGCTTTTTATATTAACTGAAAATCATATCTGTAAAATCACTCATGTGATTTTGTTTTTAATGTATTAATGAGTATTTTAAAAATCTGTTTTAATTTCTAATATAGTAAATAACAGTAAAAATAAACCATATAAACAAAAGCTCTTGGGCATTCTCAATAATTTTTGAATGTAAAAGAGCTCTGAAACCAAAACATTTGATAAGTGTTACACTAGACTTAGCTTATAGATGTATTTATATTTTTAAAAGATAATTGCTTTTAAAACATTTTTGTTGCTATTCTAGGGATGCATTGTAGTTTATTGAAAAACTGTTATGAAAATTTTTGTCCCATTTATATTAAAGGAAAATTAAAATAAAAGATAGTCAGACATGATGGCAGGCACCTGTAGTCACAGCTACTTGGGAGGCTGAGGTGGGAGGATCACTTGAGACATGGAGGTTGAGGCTGCAATGAGCTGTGATCATACCACTGCACTCCAGATTGGGCAACAGAGTGGACAGAGTGAGACCTTGTTTAAAAACACAACAAAAAACATCATATTTTTGTTATTTTCTAGCTTTCAAAACCTGTTAATGCCTACAAAAAATAAACTCTAGGTTGACCTTTATTTTTAAAAACATAAAACACATTTATAATGTAAAATCTATCAGTGAAAACTTTAACCTCAAGAAAATGATTTTGTATTACTATATGAACACACAACTTTTACTATTATTTCATTAAAGAGAAGGAAAGAACCAGATGAATCAGGCATGGGTTGTATGGCAATAGAGAGGAAAGGCTTCCTATATAGGCCACACACCAAGAACAAGTGTCACTCCATACATAGTGTAATTTGCAGAGCAGAGAGCAGTCTTCCAGTCCTAAATACTCTCCTTTTTACTTGGGTATGTGTGTGTGTGCATGTGTGTTTGATGGAGGGAATCCAGAAAGTGAAATTTAAGTGAATTTTGCATCACGGAATAGATAACATGGGATATTAATTGAACACTATACATTGGTATCAGTGAATACCTTAATTAGTTACCTACTAAGAAAGGAAGATAATGATGTTGTAGTACTTTTCCTTAGTTCAGCTAAAGACAGGGTTCTTTGTCCCATGGCCACGAAAATTCAGGCTCACAGACAATTTGAATGGTGAATAAGACAGAGTTTTATTGGGTGAAAAGGGAAAAAAGGGGGAAACAGGATTCTTGCCTTGCCAGAGTCCCTGCTAGAGCACTTCCCACCCACAGCTTGAATCCCAGGTTCCACACAGGAAGAGGAGGGGCCAGGATCCTCCCTGCTCCACGGTGGTGCGCATGCCCACCGATGCTGGGAGTTTTTTTGGGGACCCGGTATGACCTGGCTGTCTCAATAAGAGAGTTACCACAAAGAGAAAGCTGTAGAAGAGAAAAGTAAGTACATGGGAGCTGACTGCAACACTAAGAGTGCAATTGTTACTCTTTGGTCATTTGTCTAGGGCCTATCCTTTTTACTTTGCTCATGTTGGTCTTTTAAACTCCATCCACTGACTCAGGATATCAGGAGGTGCCTACTAAGGCTGGGAGTCAAGTGTGTTTTCTGGCCCCATTAACCCCTGCCCTACTACTGGACACAGCCCCTTTCAAGATATGGGCTTGCGTAGGTGCCCTGGCCAAGAATCAGCCACTCGTAGTACCACAACTTAACTAAGGAAAAACATGCTCTTCCCTTTTGCTTGAATCTGTAAATCCTGTCACCAGCACACTGCATTTTTAATAGTAATAAGAGTCAGAACAAAGGGAAAGTTCAGTAGGTAAAAGGTCTCTGACAAGTCTCCCGCTCCTGATGTAACCCTAGCTTCCTGTGAAGAAATATTTTTCTCTCAAATAAAAAACATCAAAAGCACAGATTTTCAGAAACAGGTATTTTTCTACACTTTGGCAATTTAACATGGTCTAAAGACTACTAAGAAAAATTTTACTTACTATATCCTGGATTACAGAGAACTCAGAGTTGAGAAGGAAAATAGCATTACTGAATATTTTAAAAGTCATAGTACTTCAGCTTACTCACCCTGAAATATTTTTGACTGGTTTATGTAATATAATCAAATAACTCATTGTAAATTGGGCTATAAATGTATTGATATGAAATTAAATTTTCACCAGTTTTCCTTCAGTGAAATGTAATAGGTTGTAATATTGATAAAACTTTATAAATATATGTTAGTAATAATACCTTTGGAATTATATGCCACCATTTTGTTAAAGAATTGAAATAATTTTATCTTTTGCGTGGTAGTCATTCTCATAACATGCTCGAGACATTTAAATGCATTCAGATGTTTAAAATTATTTGATATTTCCCCTTAGATATCACCAAGCTTAATATTAAGAACTAAAGCGAAATGAAATTGTATTACATCTAAATTTATAGACAATTTCTTTTCTGAGCATAATTGAGCAGAAAAAGTAAAATTTGAGATTAGAAAGTTTCCTGCATACTTTGCACAATTTAGAAAAATGATTGACATTTTGCAAATTTTAAGGTTTACTAAATTTACCAGAATATTTACTGGAATGTTAACCTAGCCTACCATTAGAAAGTATACCTATTATGTGCTTTTTTTAGTAGTCAGAATGAAAACATTTAGAATAAATATTTTAGGCACTGTCATAATATGTAAAAATGTATTCTGGAAAATGCTGTACAAAGTAAAATCTCATAGTGACTCATTCTCTATTACTATTCTATGGTAACTTTTTCTAAATAAAGGACTATTTTGAAGTGAGAATCTGCTTTGCAAGAGAGAAAATCAAAAGCTTCTGGACTTAGGAAAGCACTTTTAGTCAACATCATAATCTTCTGTTGTGCAGCTCTTGGAGGTCACTCAGCAGACCCGTCGTGACAACCCAAGGCGCATTCCAGAATTTGGCTGTTAACCAGCCATCAGCGGTTCAGAATATTCCTGACAGGGAGCACTGACTGTAAAATCATCTCCACGTTTTCATCAATGGTATCCCTAACTGCAAAAGTTTGAGGTGCATTATAAAAAGCATTGGTAATTCCCAGACAGAAAAGGGTGCACCATTCACTCTATCCAGAGGTTGCAAGTTGTCATGAAAAAGTTCACTGTGAGTCCAAGGATTTCAGTTCAAGTCTCAGTGTGGGTATTAACTAACTACATGGCTCTGGAAGAGTCTTCTCTCTCTGGTTTCTTCACATGCATCATCTAGGAGTAAGAGATTGGGGCAATGGACCCAGGACATTTCTTCTGGTGACCTTACTACAGCTGTAGTTACTTTGAGAATTTTTTTTTTTTTTACTAGCATGAATATATATCACTATTTTTAAAACAAAACAAAACAAAACATTAACCTTTAATAATGTCTAGAAAGGCAGAAATTCTGAAAAAAAAAGATTGATTGTGATATTTGAGAGACAAAACACATACCTCACATAGAAACATAGAATTCAAAACAAAATTGCTAATTCATTTTCTTTTTCATCGTCCCTCTCCAGTAATCCTTCTTTAGTTTTTACCAGGAATGTACGGTATGACCAAAATTAACAAAAGCTCTCTGCGCATGGTTAATTCCTAGCCAGTGATCAAGGGTGAAATGCAATGACCATGTATTAAAGGGTCAGAGCAGTGTGTCAGGGGATGGTCCACAAAGCCCTGGGACTCTGTGACCCGAAGTTTGTTTCTTTGTAAAGTTCAAAAAGAGACTCAGTGAAGTGCTAAATAACAAACTTATCCACGGGTGCCTGAGAATGGATTTACTCCACAGGAAATTAAATCAGAGCTATTGAAGGCTTGAGTTCAGCTTTTTTTTTTTTTTTTTTTTTTTTTTTTTTTTTTAAATCCAGTTTCTTATAACATAACCTAAGGCCTATTTTCATTGCACCACTCATGTCTTTATTTGTGCTTATGGAATGCTGATAATCTTAAGCATTTTTTTTTAAAGATTAAAAAAGGTATAAGAGCATTTTTAAAAGGTTAAAAAAGATATGTATCATGAACAAAGTTTTGTATTTGTTTTTTAAATAAAACCTTAGTGTAAAAAACAAAACAAAAAAGCCACACAAAAACAACAGCAGGAGCAAACCGAAGATTCCCTACCTGAGACAGAGAAGAACTAAAATATATAGCAGCACATTTCAAGATACTATATGGTAGAAGATCTCCCTTAGATTAATGTGGCGTTTAGTACTTTGTTGTATGGACAGGAATGCAGCATATTTTTATTACAAAAATAAGGAGCTGTTCGGGTTGTACTTTTTAGTCTCAAAATTGGAAAGGTAAAACCAGTAAAGATGATAGAGCATAAAATAAAACTCTGTGCTAAATAGAGTTTACATTCTAATTTATAGGTTTACTTGGAAACATTTATTCTTGATAAAGGAGACACCTCGCTCTAATTTTCCAACTGTATTGGGCAAGAACTATTAAAAAAAGAGAGAAAAGAAAGGAGAAAAGATTGTGAAAGAATCTTCCGGTAACAATAAATTCAAGCAGAATTTAAAGTTTTGTTGTTGAGATGAAAAGCTAATAAACAACATATAGTTCTAGGTTCAATTATGCCCTATTAAAAAAATTCAATCATTTTCTCTTGATTTTGAGTGAGAAATGCTCTCTCTGAAAGTGTTTGTCACTGTTGAAGACCTTTTCCTTGCTTTCCATTTTATTACCTGGTCTTATTTTTTTTCCAATTGCCTAACCTTTCCTTTCACAATTTCTTTTCCTGGCTTTCCTCCCTCTTCTACCTCAATTTTTTTCTGTGGGCATTTAAAGTCAGGGCCAGTCTCCAAAGTCTCCATTGGCACTTTAAATACAAGTCCCTGCAGGGGCAAGTGTGGGTGGGCAGTGAACAAGGAGAAGCTGAAAAAGCAGCCAGGCTGCAGACCAAGGAGAAGATGAGCTAGACTCACATAGTCAAACACAAATGAAAATCCCCAGAGAGAGTGGTAGAGTGACATGTCACCCTGGTTCTAGCCAGCTCCCCTATTTCCTCTATTCCAGCCCCTCTCGAAGTGGCCTCTACTTCCTTTCAGTTCCAGAAGATTCCTGGAGTCTCTCCAATACCTTTTTTTTTTTTTTTCCTTTCTGCAGTTCTCTCTTTGCTTTGTGTACATTTTTGAAGTATAGTTTTTCCAAGGTGTACTCCTGACTCATGGTGCTAGAAAAGTAGTTTACTTATCCTAGAGGGAACTGACATTTAAAGGAATCCTCTATTAGAGATGTGTGGCCACATGTTATTGTCACTTTAGGCAAGTCACTTAACCTTTGTAAACATTAATGTCCTCAGTTGTAAAATGGGGATACTAATATTCACATGCCTCGCTGGGTGGTTGTGACATTTACAAACAAACCCTATTAACACATTGCATGGATGTTAGCTATTATTACTATAGTAGATTAAAAAATTCTCAGTTTTATAAAAATTGAGATTTTTCTACTTGAACTCTGCTTTTATTGGAAACCATCCCTATATTTTTGAAAAGGCAGAAGTCCCACAACTTGTTTTATTTTAACCAGTCATTCTCTTATCACCTGGCAGTGTTCAGTGATCACTGAAAAATCCCATCCAAGAAGATCTATGAAACTAATATCTTGAATCTAAAATGTAAAAAACAACTATTTTTACCAAAAGATGTTCACACAGCTCAATGATTATAACATTTCAGTCAGGCTAAAGCAAGGTCAGAAAGAAACCTACAAGGTAAACAAAGCAAAAAAACTAAATAGTTGAGTCTTTAGGCCTATTGCCTATTGCAGCAAATTTTGAAAGCAAGCCAATTATTAGACAAGAATATAATTGAAAGTAAAAAATACAAGATGAATGATATATGTGTTCTATTGACAGTATCATTAACAAAACACACATAGCCATTAAGGTAACATATTAGTAAGAAAGATTCCCTTTACTGATGGTGTTGAGCTTACGTTATTCATCTTTGCTGCTGGTTGCCAGTAAAGATTTACATGAACTTCTAGATGCAAAATGTGCCAGGCTATGGCATGCATGCATGCGTGTGAGCAAACACCCACCCACACACACACACACACACACGGGCCCCAAGATTTACCAATCTAGTGGTGTGGGCCTTTAGATTCACTCACACAGCGATTTCCCCTCAAGGCCGTCCATGATTCCAAGATGGCTGAGTTGGGTGCGGAATTAATACCCACTCCTAAATTGGCCAGAACCGACATTACCTTTTACTTGTATCTCTCCTTGGTTGGAGCTTCCCTAGTATCACGATAAATATGTATAGATGCAAATGTTTTTGCCTTTAGCGCACTGCCTGATCAATAGTAGATAAAGCAGAAATAGAGTACATTTGTTTTAGTCATTTTGAACCTCAAAGAGAAGGCATGATGCCTTCTAAATCCTTTTATCGTAGAAGGCTCTTCTACTACTATTGATATTTATATATTCAAATGGTTATGTAGGAACAGTCAAGTAGAATCTAAGGCCCAATCAATATACAACTCCAAATATTTACAGAGTCTGAGCCCTAGGTGTCTACTGTCAAAATATTATTACACCCCATTGACATACAAAGGACAGGGAAGTGGAAACAGTTTACCCTAGGTACAGGCAATAAGTGTGCATATTATCTATAGTTGTGTTCTTTATTATTCCCCAACACCAGTGATTCTGTACAATATCAGTGTTAAAATGCCCTCTCCTGAAAAAATATTTTGTTAATTTAAGTTAAAAGCCAGCAATTTGGCTGGGCACCGTGGTTCATGCCTGTAATCCCAGAACTTTGGGAGGCCGAGGCGGGTGGATCATGAGGTCAGGAGATCGAGACCATCCTGGCTAACATGGTGAAACCCCTTCTCTACTAAAATACAAAAAATTAGCCAAGTGTGGTGGCGGGCGCCTGTAGTGCCAGCTACTTGGGAGGCTGAGCAGGAGAATGGCGTGAACCAAGGAGGCAGACCTTGCAGTGAGCCGAGATCGCACCACTGCACTCCAGCCTGGGCGACAGAGCAAGACTCATCTCAAAAAAAAAAGTCAGCAAATTTTTCTGTAAAGGGATAGATAGCAGCCATGGGCAGCAGGCAAGCTATTATGGGCTGTAGTTTGTAGAACTCTGGTTTAAATTCTAAATAGTTGTTGTGGTTAGTGATGAGTTTTAATAATGTATATAAACTTACAATTAGCATATTTTATTACTTACTTTTAATAAATACTACATTCTACATGCACATTAATTCAGAGAACTCCAAACTATTCAGTGGCCCTGAAACATGCAGACTTTGCTACATGGTGTAATTTCTAGAGTAAATTCTTTACAGTAAGAGCTGGTTTGTGCTTGCTTCTGCCTAGTTCCTGTCTCAAACCCGTGTGGTACTATGTATTTTTAGATTTACGCAGTAGCCTACACCTGTAATTCCAGTACTTTGGGACGATGAGGCAGGAGGATCCCTTGAGACCAGCCTGGGCAAAAAAGGGAGAACACCGTCTCTTCAAAAAATAAAAAAATTAGCTGGGCGTGGTGGGCACTCCTGTGGTCCCAGCTACTCGGGAGGCTGAAGTGGGAGGATTGCCTGAGCCCTGGAGGTTGAGCCTGCAATAAGCTGTGATTATGCCACTGCACTCCAGCCTGGGCAACAGAAAAAAACCCTGTCTCAAAAAAATTTTAAAAATAAATAAAATAAACATTAATAACAGTGATGTAACAAGGAAGAAACAGAAAGTGGATTGTTTCATTTTATTATACCATTGTGGGTTAGCAAACTATGGTCCATGGGCTATAACTGGCATGCTAAGAGTGATGTTTACATTTTTTGATATTTGAAAAAAAAACAAAAAATATTTCATAACATGAAATTATATGAAATTCAAATGTTTGTGCCTAAAATACAGTTTTATTAGAACATAGTCATACTCATTTGTTCATGCATTGCTGCAACAGTAAAATTGAGTATTTACAAGAAATCATACAGCCCACAAAGCCAGAATATTTATTACAGGTTGAGTATCCCTAATTTGAAAATCCAAAATCTGAAGTACTCCAAAATTCAAAACTAAGTGCTGACATGATGCTCAAAGGAAATGCTCATTGGACCATTTTGAATTTCGGATTTTTAGATTAGGAATGCTGAACCAGTATAGATTGCAGATATTCCAAAAATCAAAAAAAAATTCAAAATCCGAAACACTTCTGGTTCAAAACGTTTCAGATAAGGGATCCCCTTGTCTGGTCCTTTATGAAAAACATTTACCAACCCTAGTTCTATGTGACAACTTGGAGTTTCCACATGTGTTTAAAGGTTAAAACCAGATGTGAATAGTGAGGTATCATATTTTTGTTTCATAAGTATAAATTTTAGCTCATACATGAAGATTTTTTCTAATTTTGAGTTGTATATCTAAATTTGAAAGTTAGCCTTCTCTTTTGTTTGAAAACAATGAAAGGAAACTAATGATTAATACTGCTATACGTCGTATTACTGTACTAGGGCTGCCATAACAAGACTGAGTGGCCTAAATAGCAGAAACTTATTTTCTCGCCATTCTGGAGGCTAGAGTCTGCTAGGGACTGAATGTGTTTCCCAAAAATTCGTATGTTGAAATGTAACCCCTAATGTATTTGGACGTGCCCCTTTGGGAGGTGTTTAGGGTAATCTTAGGTCAGGAGAGTAGGGCCCTCATGATGGGATTAGTGCATTTATAAGGTGAGAGGAGACACAAGGTATCTCTCCCTGTGCAAACACCAACGATGGTCATGTGAGGGCATAACTGGGAAGAGGGGACCCTCACCAAGAACCTGACTGTGCTAATCCCAGCACTTTGGGAGGCTGAGGCAGGTGGATCACGAGGTCCAGAGATCGAGACCATCGTGGCCAACATGGTGAAACCCTGTCTCTACTAAAAATACAAAAATTAGCTGGGCGTAGTGCCGCGTGCCTATAGTCCCAGCTACTCAGAATGCTGAGGCAGGAGAATTGCTGGAACCCAGGAGGCGGAGGTTGCAGTGAGCTGAGATGGCGCCGTTGCACTCCAGCCTGGCAAGAGAGTGAGGAGAAAAAGAAAAAAAAGAAAGAAATATTTGTTGTGTAAGCCACCCAGTCTTTGGTATTCTGTTATAGCACCCAAACTAAGACTAAGTCCAAGATCACGATGTCAGCAGCTTTGGCATCTTTGGAAGCCTCTCTTTGCTTGCAGATGCCTTCTTGCTGTGTCTTCACACGTTTTTTCCCTCAGTGTTCACATCCCTGACATCTCTTTGTTTGTCCAAGGACACCAGTTAGATTGGATTAGAGCCCGCACTAATGGCCTCATTTTACTTAGTCATATCTTTAAAGGCCCTGTGTCCAAATACAGTCACATTCTGGGGTACTGGGGGTTAAAGCTTCAACATATAAATTTCGGGGGGCACATAATTCTGTTCATAACATACGTGATGAAAAATACGTCTTCCTAGTTTTTTAAGCCTGAAGGGAAATTAGATTCTAATGGTTCATTTTAGAGCTGATGGAACAAAAGATCCAGACTTTTTCAGGCAAGTGAGTGTGAAAACCTGGGAGCCCAAACCTGAGCTCGATGCTTTTTCTTCTAAAGGTTACGGTATATTTGTTTTCTGGAGGGGTTTTTTTGTTGTTGTTTTACAGGCTGCTGTTGAAATAGTAACTTTGCACAATGTCATTATATTATCTTCTGGTGAAAAATTTTTCTCATTTTAGTTTTTACTCTACACATTTTTGTAGGTACAACTTCTGTTACCATAATATGCCAAACATAAATTTGGAAATGATTGCACTAAATTAATTAATTAATTAATTAAAAGTTTAGAAGTTCAGTTCTTTGATAGAAATGCTGATAGGAACTTGACAGGAAGTTTGACAGGAACTTGACAGGAAGCCAATACTTCTAATGATTATAAAGGGCTTTATCCTCCTCATCTGTCCCCCAAGCTGCCTTTTAAGGAAACAAAATATATTTGGGAAATGTTTCTGATTCAAGGAAAAATTAAGCATCATGTGTTTTCCATAAAACAGTTTGAGCACTATTTCAAGAGGATAAAAATATTTGTGAAAGGAAAATGTAATTTTAATTACTAAAATCAAAGGAATCACACAATTATTTTTCCCAAATGAGGTATATTTTAAAACTGAGAAAGTTTTTTTTGTATATTTCCCAATTTTCAAAAGTCGTTTAGTGATTGTTCACAAATGAAAAACACACACTGTTATCTGGGGTCTGAGGCCAGCCAGTTTGTTTATAAAAATCTCAGATGATTTCAAAATGCTTGATGTTTATCACATACATAGGTCCATGAAATAGGCAGGGGAGGGTGAGAGGAGGTATTATCTTATAAAATCTACCAGAAAACTATCTTGAAAGCATAGCTAAGATTTTTCAGATAAGAAACAAGCACATAGTGACTTTTTAAAGGATTAAGGTGACCCAGACATTGCAGGAGCCTTTTGGTCTGGACACTTGTCCAGGAGCTACCCTAGAGTTTTGAATCCATTAACAGAGATGGGCAAGGTGTACTTTAAAAACTAAAGATAACTGGCATATATCCCTGTAGTGTGCTTGGACAATCTGGCAACATTTTAGACTGCTGGCCTGCATTTTAACTACTGGGATTCTGGCCTCAATTTGGTTCTGTTCTTTTCTGTAATCTCTGTATGGATGGCATAAATTAGGAGGCTTGATAATAATTATGGAATGCTTTAATGCATACTAATTAAATTTGCAATAATAGCTAAAATTTTTATTTTTTTCTCATGGAAATAATATTGTGTGTTTTGTCTTCCTTTGTTTTTACCGGACTAATTTAAGACTATCTTATTTTCTTGAAGAATTTGGTTAGTCATCTGAAGAAACATCAAGGAGTTTCTCAGCGAAAGAAATTTTAGAGAGACTCTAACCAAAGCACCAGTTCTTAAAGTAGAAGAATCTGAGATGTAAAAAATTTAGGCAATATTCTAATGCCACAAAAATAGTCTCAGAGCAAGAACCCGAATCCATGTCTCATAATTCTTCATTTTATTCTTCCTGATATGTCATGCAAAATATAAAAATTTGGGTAATACCTCATTGATCCTTAAAGAAAATGTAATATCAAGTTTTTTTCAGTGGAAGAGGAAAGGCTTTTTATCTTACCTCTCAAATAGAAGTTTCTGTTTTCTTCCTTCTGCCAACTTTGATCCTTACTAGACATAGTCTTCATTTTAGTCAAAGTATAAAGAGAAAATAATTAGGACTTGTTACCATTAGGTCTTGGGAGGTCAGTGGTCACTCAGATGGAATTTTGGCAAAGGAGGAATCTTTAAAGTGGTCGTTATATTCCAGAAATTGGTCCTCCAGTTTTCGAGATCGTTACATCTTTTTTGTCATTATACTTTAAGATGATGAATCAATTCTTATGAAATGACATATAATAAACTTACTAGAAGTGGGTTTATAAAGTATGTTCAGTGTCTAATTTATAAAGAAAAAATAAAACTATCAACAGGATAGAATATTTATGTTTACTGAACAGCAAATAGAAAGAGTGCCAAGTTATAATTGAGAGGTTGCTCAGCATGATTTAATCAGCATCAGGCAAGTTTGACAATTTAAATTGTTTGTGTTGGCAGTCTATTAGTAACCTGATTTTTAACTCAATAAGCTGATTCACAAATTTGTAGTTAATTTGACATATTGAGAAGCTAAGGTACAGAGAAACTTTTAAAGAATATATTTTGTATCTGTGTATGAGTTTATGATATTAACAATATCTTTATATCTGTAAAAAAACTATGCATTTAACTAAGTACATTTTCTTACATTTATGTTACTTATTACAGTTGCTTATGATTATTTACATATGTAAGAAAGCACCTGATATGGTTTGGCTCTCTGTCCCCACCCAAATCTTATTTTGAATTGTATTCCTACAATTTCCATGTGTTGTGGGAGGGACCTGGTGGAAGATAATTTGAATCATGGGGGCAGTTTCCCCCATACTATTCTCGTGGTAGTGAATAAGCCTCACATGATCTGATGATTTTATCAGGGGTTTCCACTTTTGCATCTTCCTCATTTGCTCTTGCTCTGCCTTTCACCTCTCATGATTCTGAGGCCTCCCCAGCCATGTGGAACTAGAAGTCCAATTAAACCTCTTTTTCTTCCCAGTCTCAGGTATGTCTCCAGCAGCATGAAAACAGACTAATACAGCACCTGTTCTAAAAAACATTTGTACATTATTCATGGTAATGTTTCAGATCCCTACTTTTATAGTAGAAGAGTCCTTTGGATATGTTTTACTCACTGTTGTAATGTTGCTTTAAAATCACCTACAAGTAAAAGTCTGTAACTCTGACTTAAATGCTAAGTGATCAGACTCTCTCAGACAGAATCCTTACCCTTCAGTAGCCTGCTAAGATAGACATGTATATTTACCTGAAATGTCCACTCCTCTTAATTATTCTGTATCAAAATTTCAGTTCCTCATTTTTTTCTAAACTCAACTGAAAACTTTTCACCTCCTTCAAAAAAATCCCATGATAAATTGTCTTATTCTGATTATGCTGTTTATTATTTCAAAACTTACATACTCACTTTGAGCTCTATTAATACACATTTGTCGATTTTTAATGTGCTTTTTGTCCCTCTTATTTAATGATTGTGGTAGCCAGCCTCTGACATAGATTACAAGCATGCTTCCCTTCTGATATTCATGGCCTTTGTATTATCTTTCCATAGTAGATAGGGCTAAACTGGATAACGAATTGGACACTGTGAAAATGACAGAGACTTGGCTGGGCATGGTGGCTCACGCCTGTAATCCCAGCACTTTGGGAGGCCGAGATGGGCGGATCGTGAGGTCAGGAGATCCAGACCATCGTGGCTAACACAGTGAAACCCTGTCTCTACTAAAAATACAACAACAAAAAATTAGCTGGGCGTGGTGGTGGGTGCCTGTAGCTACTCCGGCTGCTGAGGCAGGAGAATGGCGTGAACCCAGGAAGCGGAGCTTGCAGTGAGCTGAGATCGCGCCACTGCACTGCAGCCTGGGCGACAGAGCCAGACTCTATCCCTTCCCTCCCCCCCATAAAAAGGAAGGAAGGAAGGCAGGAAGGAAGGAAGGAAGGAAGGGAGGGAGGGAGGGAGGGGAGGAAGGAAATGACAGAGACTTCTGAGGCTAAATCATGAAAGACACTAACTTCTTCCTTGCCTCTTGAATCACATGTTCAGGAGGAGACCACCTCCCATGTTGGGAGGACATTAGAGAAGCCCTAGGGAGAGGTTCCTGTAATGAGAAACTAAGGCTTCTTGTCAACATTTACATGAGAAAGTCATCTTGGAAGAGGATCTTCTAGCCTCAGTCAAGCTTTCAGATAACTGTAGCCCAGGCTGACACCTTGATTGCAATTCATGCAAGGAAGGTCTTGGGCTAGAAATACCCCATTTAGCTGCTCTAATTTTCCTCAAAAACTGTAAGATAATAATGTATACTGTTTTAAGTTATGTTATAATGTATACTGTTTTAAGTTACGTTGGATACAGTGAGATTTTAAATAATCAGTATGTCAGTATGTTCAGTTCTTTGTCCTCCATTTTAAAATTTAACTTCCTCATAGTTTCAGTAAACAACCTTTTCCACCAATTTTAATCAGTTCACATAATTCCCCTGGTCACCTGCTCTCTCCTGACTCATCCTGGTCACCTGCTTTGACCTGAGTCATCCCTGGTCACCTGCTCTGACCTAAGTCACCTTTAGTTACCTGTTTGGTAACCATTTTTCCCACCAAACTGCTCACCCTGCCACTCTGGCTCATACCCCTGCTTTCTTTAAAATAGCCAGTCGGAATTAGCTTCGACTGTGTGGTCCACCCCTAACCAATAGGGGAACCACGCAGCAGTAGGGGCTACCTGCATCAGGTAGGTATTCCCCTCCCTTGTTCAGGTGTGCTCTCACTATTGCTCCATTCGCAAGTTGCACCCTTCTATAGAAGTAAAATTGCCTTGCTGAGAAAATTATTTATCTCAGTGCTAGCTCTTCTCTTCAGCACCAAGGTACAAGCATTTATTTCTAACAGTTACTTTGCAATATTGTGTTATGCACAATAAATAATGTAAGGATCAAATGTTATTCTAATATTTAAGCTACCTGCTGTCATAAAATTTATTTTTTTGCACAATCCTTCAGGCATAGAAGTAGCAGAAGACATATATGAAGTTAAAGACAAATGTAAATAAATAGCAATCTTTCTACTGTGATTTGGTGTCATAGTGTTTCTATGAACTCACTGAGGGGCAGGGACCACAGCTTACTCGTTTTTATATTTAGCAATCCAAACTAGATGAGCATGTGCCATGATTAACCTTTTTTCCTAGGTCAAATTCTCAATGATGATATAACTCCAATAGCTGGTTCAAATGTCCACATTTTTTTCCCCACATCCCCATGTTAGATAGTATTCTGTTGCTGTTTTAGGAAACTATTTATAGTTATTTTCACACATACACATACTCTGAATCTGTCTATTTCTCTCTCTCTCTCTCTCTGGTTTTCTCCCTCTCTCTCTCCACATATTTTCCCTCTTCCCTTTCTTCATTTTTTAAATGGCTAGCTGAGGATTAGGTGAAGGAAAAATTCTTTGAATATTTTTATTATTGATCAGTAATAGTTTTAAGAACTTAATACATGCTTGCCTTTTCCCCTCCACTAAGTAGGAATAGTCCCCAAGCAGGAATAATCTCTTCTTTTGAAAGCAAATGTAAAAGTATTGCTTCAGTTTTTGATCTTTGGCTTCTTAGTATAACTAATCATTTAAAAATATATCTGAATGTTGTACATAGGTACCCTAGAACTTAAAAGTATTTTTTTTATATATATATATATATAAAATATATACACACACATACACACACACATACATGTATCTGAATATGAGGTAATCAATGAGAAATTGAATAGAAATAAAAAAATGTTGATGGGACAAGCAACTAAGAGGGTTTTAATTTATAGCAATTGCTGATTTATTTTGAAAACTGATAACCATTTTGCAAATATTTTGAAATTATTCATAGAAAAAAATTTTTATTGTTTAGAAGATATAAGTCAAGATTCTCCAAAGAAACTGAATGGGTAAAAAACTCAGATAGATAGATGATAGATAGATTTATTTAAGGAAATTGGCTCATGGTTTTTGGGAGAATAGCATGTTTGAAATCTGTAGGACAGGCCTGCAGGCTGGAAACTGTTGGTCAGAAGTTGATGCTTCATTCTTTAGGTAGAATTTCTTCTTCTTCAGGGAAAGCTTAGTGTTTATTTTTCAGACTTTTTCAACAGATGAGACAGGCCCACCTATAGAGAATAGTCTTCTTTACTTAGCTTGTAACTGCCGAGTGCGTTCACCTTGCCTGCTGCCTAGACAGAGCCAAATTTATCAAGACGGGGGAATTGCAATAGAGAAAGAGTAATTCACGCAGAGCCGGCTGTGTAGGAGACTAGAGTTTTATTATTACTCAAATCAGTCTCCCTGAGCATTCGGTGAGTTTGTCAAGATAATTTGGTGGATGGCAGTGAGTCTGGGATGGGATAATTTGGTGAATGGGAGTGAGTCTGGGAGTGCTGATTGCTCAGATCAGAGATGAAATCATAGGGAGTCAAAGCTGTTTTCTTGTGCTGAGTGAGTTTCTGGGTGGGAGCCACAAGATCAGATGAACCAATGTATTGATTCGGGTGGTGTCAGCTGATCCATCCAGAGCAGGGTCTGCCTCCTATCTCAAGCACTGATTCTAGGAGCAGTTTAAAGAGGGTCAGAATCTTGTAGCCTCCAGCTGCATGACTCCTATACCATAATTTCTAATCTTTTGGCTAATGTATTAGTCCTACAAAAGCAGTCTAGTCCCTAGGCAAGAAAGAAATTTGTTGTGGGAAAGGGCTGTTATTGTTTTGTTTTAAACTATAAACTGAGTTCCTAACAAAGTTAATTCATCCTACACCCAGGAATGAACAAGGACAGTTTGGAGGTTAGAAGCAAGATGGAGTGGGTTAGTTCAGATCTTTTTCACTGTCTCAGTTACAATTTTGCAATCGTGGTTTCAAGCTGACTGCAGATGCTAACCATATCTACAAAATACCTTCACAGCAACACCTATAGTCACGTTTAAATAACTGGGTAGTCTAGCCTAGCCAAGATGACACGTAAAACCAGCCATCAAAGTATAAATTTAAAATTAGCCATAGAGATTTCTTTCTATTAATTGTAGGAATTATAAATTCCCAAAATGAGATTAGCATAATAAATGCTTCTATAAATTCCCAAAATGAGATTAGCATAAATAAAAGCTTCTTCAAAGAAGTCAACCACACATTAATATTTTTGTTGTTAAATAACTGAAAAAAATTTTTTTAAATTAGTGAACTCGTGTAAGTCTTAGCACCATATTTGAAAAGAAGTCTTGTGTCTCAGAAAATTTCCAATTTTTGACACTAAACTCCTTCCCTTTCTGGAAATAAAATGAGGAAGTGTCTCTTGCACATAATCTGAGTGAGAAGAAAGTTAAAAGTTGCATAGTCCTTATAGCACCCATGATTTTTTTCTTTTTATCTGCTGTGAATTCTTCACTGGTAGAAAGCTTTATTTTAATTTTAATCACAAACAGCTATTTTAGTCAAATGCTCAGGGTTCAAAGACATTCTGTACACAATTATAAAAATGTTCATTTTTAGAAAAGAGGGAAATCATATAGGTATAGGATGCCTAGGGTTTCAAATTGCATCCTTTTGTTTTATTTAAGAATCTATCTACCTAAAACAATTCTCCTCAGCAGCTAAGAAAACAACTCTGTTATTTCTGAAGGCCTGGAAAAGCCAGTGTCAGGGACCCGGAGAGGCTGACTTTGTCTTCTCTCCAGATATGCAAATTGTTTATCTCAGAACAGGGATATTTACACAACCTCCAAACAAATGCTGCTTATCTTTACCATTAGCTATCTTAACAAGAATCACCCACAGGGGCTGACTCAATTACATCTTCCAAAGTAAATTCTTGGCTACTCGCCGTGCCAATAGGCTGCCAAAAGATACTAGAAGGAATTTCTGCCTTCTGCTAACATTTCTGAACCACTTAAAATCCAGCTGAGAATTCCAAGCACTTGCCCTCCTGGGATGTGAATGTTTGTCCTCCTGAGATGTGAATGTTTGTCCTGCCCAGCGGATGTGTTGTCACTTCTGTCATTTATTATGGCCTGATGGATTGGTTATTTCTGAAAAGGTGACTCAACACTTATGTAACACAAGTGAAAAGGCAGTATTTTTGCAATAGATTCCGTGCTTACATTTAAATAAGTTCAGATATGCATTATACAGGTTTGGTAAGCCAATAAACATTGAAACTTCTTTAATAATCTATTTTAGAAAAAAATTAGTTCAACGTTCTGGATGGGAAATAAAGCTACTTATATTCTTCCAAAATGTTATATTAATGACCATTGATAAATGACCCATGGCAAGGTCCTAGGCTGGGTGCTGCCACTGATGAGGTCTTAAAGAAGATATTTACTTCTCTAGACCTCAATTTCTTTCTCTGAAAAATGGAGGTGAGGCTAAATCAGCAACTCCTAGACTCATGGTATTAATGGATTAGTAAAATTAAAAGCAGTTGACATAGAACTGATAACTTTTGTAAATTTTGCCAAATAAGAGCATTTAAAAATGTAAACTTCTACCACTATTATCCTCATCATTTTATTAAAGAAGGATTTTGAATACTCAAAATTAGAACAGTGTAATCTCAGAATACCAGTCTTTTAAATGAAATAAATCTAGATTTAAAAAATGACTACATTGTCCTCATTTATCTTATTTCTCTACAGACTTGTAAAAAAATAAATAAAAGCTGAGTACTTATCCTCCAGCAGTGTTTTGAAATCACAGGTGAAAATGATCTCCAAGATTTATGGCCTAAAATGTTAAATTGGTTATTATAATCTTAGAATCTCACTGGTTACTTCTTTGTCTGTTTTTTGTTTTCTTTTATTTTCAATAGATTTTCCACCACAGACACTCTTACCTAAATTTCTATGTTAAGGGCATATTTATATTTCTACAGGTAAATCTACAGGTTTATAATAAGTCAATTCTTTATGTAATCGTATAAGTGCTACATGATAATAGTTATCCACTGAGTGAGACCTTTATCATGTCATTATTGAGCGTACAAAATTTAAGAAACAGACTTCAAGAAGGACAGATGAGATTCTCTTTTGTAAATATTGTGTCAGACATTGGAGAATGCCATAATTTGTTTCCCATATAGAGCTATATTTCAAAAATCTATCTGATTTCTGGAGAAATAACATGGTCTTTCTAAAACCATGTTACAAGCAAATAAAATGTAGTTTTAACACTTTTTTGAAATTAAGTTTTAGAGAAAAAATGTTTCACACTTCTTTGTCATCTTAAAAGAACAATGTGCAAACTTCAACTTTTTTTTTTTTTTTTTTTTTGATAACTAAGATCATGACTATAAACGCCAAATACTATGACTCTGGGCTTCACTGAGGTGAGCAGTGTGGTTTGTTCCTCTGCTGAATGCCCTTACACAACTATACTATGCTGCTATAATGAACATTCTATGTACTAGAAACTGTACTATTTTGCAAGCATTATCTAATGAGACCTTTACAATAAGCATATTAGGATATGGACATCTTTGAGGTTCATGATTCTGCCTGTCACAGTTACCCAGTTTTGTGTTTTTAATAAGGAGACCAGGTGAAATAATTTACATAAACAAGAAGGTAGAAGAGTCAGACCTAAACACAGACTTTCCATTCTTAGAGCCCATCTTACTGACTACTGATTTTTCCCACATTTTTTATGGCTCTGTCTCTTCCTTCAGTATTTCTGTCTTATTCATTTCCTACTATTTTAACAATACCATGTCTATGCACATACAAGTGATTTATAGCTTGTGATTTGTGCTAGCCCCACACCAGAAAATCAAGACTATTAGAATTAAGGTTCAAAGAAGGAAAAGGCTTTGAATCCTGGTAGGTTTCTCTGCAAATATGGTTTATGATTTGAATACTTGATTTCATGACATTTTGTGTGTCTTACAGACCTTCTTGCTTATTTTCAGATTCTCTTCCATTTGAGAAAACCCTTGATGTGAAGCACTAAGTGATGTGGTACCGCATATGATATAAATTTAGTGTCTATGCTATCTGTTTTGCTGTCTATTGTTTTATGTATCTTCTGTTTATCTAACCACAGTCTACAGCTATATTGCACTATATTATTTCTCCCATAAAGTGAAAGACGATCAACTCCTTAGTAAGGTCCTTCCATTTCTTTCCTTATTCCTGCATGACATCAACTTTTAACTTGTGGTATTCCCATACAAAAAGCAATAATAATCATGATAACTCAAAGCCATACTATATTTTAAAATTCAACCTTAGTTAATAATGACATACATCATGGTTTTTTGAAAACAGATTCTGAGATGAAAATTTACCTGTGGATGGTTTACTGGTGAGTGCTCTTTCTAATAGCACTTTGAAGTGTGAGAGAAGTAGTTTAAGCACAGAGAGTAGCTAAATTAAATGCAGTTGTCATGAGGCTTCAGCCAATCCCACAGAGAGCTCTGAGAGTGAGATTGCCTTTCAGAGAGGCTCCAATTTGCGGCAGGAGGACTGGGCCTTTGCACTCCTGCCTTAGGTAGTTATTGGATGCAGGTTTTCCTTGGAAGAAAGCACAGTCTTGAGGAGGACTCAGCTGAGAGCCATCAACAGGCTACAGTACCAACAGATGTGGAAACGACTGCCTTGACCCTTAAAGGGGACATGGATCCCAGGGCATAGGCTCTGATAGACAAGAGCAATACTTTCAAAGGAAAGAGGGAAGCAAGAGGGATACCCAATATGTAATGCAGTTTCTACAGAAGTTCCCAGACAATCCGAAATGAGGTAAGGGAATTTGTGCCTTTATTGTTCAGTATCTAACAATCACTGGAAGTGAGCAATATCACTTCAGGTGAGTCAGCTCCCTTGGGTAGTTCACAATGCCTAGAAAGAGACTCAGCTGTGAGTCATCAGTAGGCAGTGATCTTAGCAGCTAAGGTCAGATCATTTTCATCTGGAATAAGAACCCATGCTTACTGACCCAATGATATCTTTCAAGGTAAATTCTTGGCTATCTGCACCTTTCAGTAGACTACCCAAAAATATTAGAAAGAGTTTCTAACTTCTGCAACCACATTATCCATTACAAATAAATATTGATTTATAGTCTAGAAATACTTAAACCTATTATCTTCTTCAGATTCAGTCATTTATTTATCTTGCATTCAGCAAAGATTCTTAAAATAACTAATGAGTACTCATTAAGCATTGGGCTGCGTGATGGGGAAATAGCAGTATATGTTACACCAAGACACAAAGACAAGACAAGGTCCTTCCTTTGTGGAAATTATATTTTTATGAGGAAAGCAGGCAATGAACCACTATTAATTCACTTAGTTAATATTTTTATTAAGCCTCTACTATTTTAATAGATCCTTCTCTAAATTCTAGATACATCACAATGAATAAGACAGTGTGTCTGTACTCTCAAAGATCCAAAGTTTTAGTGGGAGAGATGGAAAATATAAGTGACCAAGTAAAAGAATACAACACTTCCAAATAATGGTAAGTGCTGTGGAGGAAACAACAATCAGTTGTAATATAAAAATGCTATATAATGCCAATGTAATGTAAAAATGCTATGGAGAAAATAACACTCAGTAATGTGATAGGAAATCAAAGGGATAGAGGATGGTCAAGAAAGGAATGGCTGAGCAGGTGACATTTGAGATGAGACTTGAATGATGAGACCAAGCCTGCCATGTAAAGGCCAGAGGGAAATGTGCTTAAGCATAAGTGACAAGTGAATGTCCTGAGGGAAACAGCTGACAGAGGTATGGTTGGGCAGAGTGAGGAGAGGGTGTAGATGGTGAGGTGAGTAGGCAGCCCTTGTAGGCCATGGGAAAAGTTTGACTCTTTTCCTAAGCATTGGGAAACTACTGGAGGATTTGAAGTAGCTACATACTAAACCTGACAAGTTTTGGGAAAAGGTTATTATGGATACAATGAAAAAATCAGATATGTGAGGATGCATGTGGACACAGGTGCTCCTGTCAGAAGGAAACTGCAGTAGCCTAGTTAGCGATGTTGGTGATGGGATGGCCTAATAACATGAGAGATGGAAATCAATGAACGTTTATGGAATAATTTTGGAGACAGAGGTGACTGGTTGATAGGCTGAGCACAGGGGGGAAAGGCAGGAATCAAGGATGGTTCTATTTTCACTTGAGCCTACAACAGACAAATAAAAAATGAGATAATAATAGAAGTGGTAAGTACTCTGAGGATGATGTGGTAGGGGGTAATGGGAGAGATATTACTCCACCTGGAGATAGTTTGGTCACAAAAGGATTTTTGTGAAGGTTCCATTTGAGCAGAGATCTGTGGCATGAGAAGGAGCTGGTCATTGAAAAATCTGAGGCTGGAGTGAACAGTTGAAAGGGAAAAGTCCTGACACCAGGACAAGGAATTGAAATCAACAGTAGCCCATTATGACTGGAGCACAGTGAGAGAGGGGAAATATGCTGGGATACGGTTGCAAAGCAAAGCAAGAACCGTAAAATAACTACTTAGGACTTTGTTCCTAAACCTGTATTTAAATCCGTAGATTCATTGATAAGACAAAAAGCTCTGAGTGGAAACTGGAAGATGACCAGCATGGCTGGGGACACAGTGAAGTTCTCAGAACTCCCAGTATTTGGCAGAGCTGATTTGTTTTAACACTTCTTATTTCCTAGGGCTACTTAGAGATCTTTTAGTTGTGCTTAAAGATTCCATATGACCGAATAAATAAAAAATTCATTTGTGACTTTTAGTTGTAAATTTAGAATTAATTTTTGGCAGGTTTACTAACAATAATAATATAGAACACATGTAATGTTCAAAATGATTTCTATGTTCAACATTTTTTGTAAGGCAATGCAAACATTATTATCCTCATTTTATCAATGAGCTAAGATGAGTCATGATGTAGTTTAGTGGACTTGGCCAAAATGAATTCCTAATTAATGGAGGAATTAGGATTAGACTCCTTTGTTTCTTAGTCCAGATTCCCTGCCGGCGCACCCTTTTTTCTCTGTAAATGATGAATCATCACAGAGAATAATGTTTAGCAGAACACAATTTTGGACTCTTACTTAGTGTGAGCAAGACTACAGAGAGAAGTTGCCGAAAACAGCTTTCTGCACAGCAGGGAATGCTTGAAGACAAAATGGGGAGGAAGAAGCAAACAGGAAAACTCACCAGAAACGTAAAGGAGAATATTGTTTAAGCCTTTTTTTTTCTACTTGTATTTCTAGTCTTTCCCTTTCCTGGAAAATGCCCATTTTTCTAATATTGAAAAAAAAAATTAAAATACTGGTCTCTCACACACCTACTTTACAATTAGGAAGTTGGTTCTTACACTATTTCTTTTTATAGTACTTCTTTCCAATTTAACCATATAGAGTGACATTAGATGTGTGTGTGTGTATGTGTGTGTGTATGTGTGTGTGTGTGTATCACCTAGATTTTAAGCATCTGGAGGGCAAAAACAGTATCATTTAGGCTTTTGGTTCATGTTACAGTACATTGTGTGAATACTTGACAATCGTTTTGCCTGGCTAGGAGACTGAGCTTTTTTCTTTTAAGTAAGCAATTATAAAAGGACAGTTATTAGTTACCATTGGTTCATTACCTAATAAGTGCCTGTCCAAAGAATATAGGCATCCTATCTGAAGGTGGGTCTCAATGTGTTCAAATGGGTGCATGTTCAAGCAGGCTGGAGAACTTACATTGATCATAGACTATGGCTGACTTGACAAAAAGGAGTATAGACCAAAGGCATGTGCTCAAAATAAAACTTCTTGTGAAATTATTCTTTAAAAAGCATTAGCTGGAAATTTGGTTGAATAATTCTGCAATAAGGGCATTAGATCTTTTTGTATTAACTGGCCCTTCAGTAGTAAAGGTGTAAGACCCTTACTTTAAATTAATCCAGTGTCTTGAAAATGCATTATTGGGTTCATATAAAAAAACAACTTGACTTTTCTCAGTAGTCTGTTTATATAGATTCTTCTGTAGTATGAACTTTTGGGACATGTGTAGATGATTGTGAGATTCTCTTATGTTTTTAGCTTTTCTATCTGAAACAGAAAACCACAATCCTTCTTCACCTTGTCAATCAGTTAACTGCTACAATTAGATGAGAGAACCTAAAATCAATAATGGAAAAAAAGAGATTACTCAGAAGATTTATTATCATAGGTAGAAAAGTTAGATGTGTCTTTACAATAATATTTTTACTTTAACAGTTTAAAATATTAACAATAATAGCATTATCATTAAGTAGTATGGGGCTGTTTATTTTAACTATAGTTTAAAATATTAATGATAATAATATTATTAAGTAGTACGGGGCTACTTATTTTAACTATCTCTTTGATGTGGTGGAAACAGACTCAAGATGAAAGCTAATTTCTTTGTTCTCCTCCCCAAACTTTCCCATTTGATCCCAGCTACTTGCCTGAAACTCACCTATGGTTCCTATTGAGAGTCCTGAGAAGATATGTTTGAAAATGTCTTCTTTGAGCAGTCCAAAGTTTCACATGCTGTATAGCTCTGTACACTCTCTCTCTCTCTCTCTCTGTTTAATAAGTGTTAAAAATCAAAATTAATGTTTTGGTTATTTCAAGACCATGAAAAATATTCATCTACTAAGCTGAACATTTTTCAGATACAAGTTTTTATCAAAGAGAAATAACATTTTTTTAAAGCTGAAAAATTGAATATAGAGATCCTGAGTAACAAGAAAGAAGCAAACACGTCTTTGCTTACAGCTCTCTGTTACGCCATGTGAGCATTGTACATGCACTTGTACTACTTTACCCTTCTCTGCTTTGAAGATTAAAATAGTTTGCATAAATCATTTTTGGCAAATAACTATCTCAAAATATACTTTATATAAAGTGTGAGCTTCAACACACTGTGGTGACACTCCAGGAAACACTTTGGAACCTCTCTAAGAAGATTTTCAGAAGTTGAGAGAGATTTGTTTCAGGCATGACATAAAATGTAAAAATTGAATTTCTTGCAGAAACTTAAAACCAAAACATCATATAACCTCTCTGTGTTTTGGACCCATTGTGTCTGTCTATTTGGATAGAAACTATTGGATGCACATTTTTTGGTGAGCTGTCAGCAGTGAAGCATGAAAACAGATGTGTTTCTGCTATTTTTATTATTAGGGAAATAAAAGCAGCTGTGCTGGACTGCTGTGCGAAGGAAGCTCTCAGTGAGGCCTTCACACTCAAGAAGCTGGAAAACCTGGCAGCGTAGACCACGGGGGACAAATTCTGGGCATTGTTGAGGATTTCATTCCTTTCTGGAGGTGTTGGTTCAGTTTTTCTGATATCAAAGCTCTATGTGAGAATATATGCTAAAGCTAGATAAAGTAATTATGGCCTCAATTTGCATATGGCAATATGAAAGACTATTTCAGAACTGCACTTTTTCAGAATTTGAGACTCTGTCACTTTAAAAAGTGAATGTTGCTTATTATATTTGTGTTGGGGGATGGTCAGTGAGAAGTATAAACTGATGAAAGTGCTTTGATACAGTTCTGCTAAAGCTGTCTAGACAAAGAGGACCAAATATATGTTTTCTAGACACAATACACACAATGGGGGAAAAATCTAGCATATTTGGTGAAAGAAAAACAAATCAAAGTATAAAAACAGTCTTCTTTTGTGCACTTGCCGACCTGACAATAACCAGATGCTAAGTTTTTTTTTGCATCAAATTGGTCTTTTTTGTGCAGAGGGTCTATTTTGGGTCCAGTTTGGAAAATCTGTCACAAAAGTTTACTTGTCTCAAGCTTTTGCTTCCTTCTGTAGGTGTCTGGTGTTTGTGTTTGTGTGTGGAAAGAGGAATGGGGAGGAGGATTTTGTGTGTGCATCTGCACGTGTGTGCGTAAGGCTACTTTTATATGTGTGTATTCATCCATTCCCATGCTGCTAATAACAACATACCTGACGCTGGGTAATTTATAAAGGAGACACATTTAATTGACTCACACTTCTGCGTGGCTGGGGAGATCTCAGGAAACTTACAATCATGGTGGAAAGGGAAGCAAACACATCCTTCTTCACGTGGCCGCAGCAAGAAGTGCTGAGCAAAAGGAGAAAAGCCCCTTATAAAACCGTCAGATCTCATGAGAACAGCATGAAGGTAACTGTTCCCATGATTCAATTACCTCCCACCGCGTCCCTCCCAAGACATGTGGGAATTATGGAAACTGCAATTCAAGATGAGTTTTGGGTGGGGACACAGCCAAACCGTATCAATGTGGCTATGTGCTTTTCCTGCCTTTACATAGAACACAAGTTATCTCTTGGCAAAGAGAGCAGAGACAAAATGAGAGAATAATGAAACTAGATTTCTCTATATTGATCTGAAGTTTGAACTGATGTTATACTAATGATCAAGATAAAACATGAAAGCAAAGAGACTGATAAAAGGGAACAGTGACGTATTTCACTGTATGCAAAATTATGTAAGTACTGCATTTATTTATAGTATCTTGAGAAATTTTCCCAAGGGGAGAAATTTAAATGGACTACAGATAATCAGAAAAAGTACTAAATTTAAGAGTGTAGCTTTTGCTCTAAAATATAGATGCTATGGTTTCTTTAGGTAACTATGATAATAGCTCACCACTGTAGCCTTAAATTAGTCAGAATCTCCAAGTGAGATATAGCTACATGTGTTTCTAATGAGAAATGAAATTCTGTGGTGCCTTCGTATTCATTTTTACAAACTGCTTGTGTGTAGTAATCTACTAAAAGGTTTTGATTTGCTCTTCCTCTTTTCATATATATATATATATATATATATATATATATATATATATATATCTCTCTCTCTCTCTTTTTTTTTTTTTTTTTTTTTGAGACAGGGTCTCACACTTTTGTCCAGGCTGGAGTGCAGTGGCATGAACTTGGTTCATTGCAGTCTCTGACTCCTGGGCTCAAGAGATCCTCCTGCCTCAGTCTCTTGAGTAGCTACAGTAGTTCACCACTGCACCTAGATAATTATATATATATATATATACACACACACACACACACATATATATATATATATATATTTTTTTTTTTTTTTGTAAAGATGGGGTCTCCATATGTTTCCCAGGCTGGTCTCAAACTTCTGGCCTCAAGCAATCAATTCTCCCACCTCAACCCCCAAAGTGCTGGGATTATAGGTGTGAGTCACCACACTGGGCCATAAATTTTAAAAGGCTGTTTATGAAGCAATTTTAAGAGAAGAGTAAGGAAGAAGAGCAAATTTAGGTATGGATTTCAGAGAGCCTTGGCACGATCTCTAAAACTCCCACCCACACAAGCAATTGTAGAGAGCTACTCAGAGTCTTTCTTTCCCAGGTGAGTATTTCCGATGCTACAAATTTAGCTCAAATATTAATTTTTATTTTCATAACATTCTCATTCTCTCCTCTTTCAGTCTCTCTCTCTCTCTCTCTCCCCTATTATATCTGCCTTTAAATTTGTATTACTACTAGCTATACTTGACCAAGCTTAAAACAACCCAGTGTGAGAAAATGGTTTACACATTACAGTTATGGAATGGTTATTAGGAATGCTGGTTCAAACATGCTGCTTATCTGATCAACTCTCAATGAAGGGCTTTTTAAGATTTTAACACAAATTTTGTAGCATTCTATTGATTCATATTTTGATTCTCAAAAATAACTATTTCCAGGTTGTCACTACTGAGTATTTTGGACTCATATATTGAATGGAAACTCAGGGAACACCACTCTGTAACAGCAGCAGGTAAAGGCAGGTGCCCAGGAAGGGAGGGAAAGTAGCAGCCTCGGGTTCTCCATTCTCCAGGGAGAACCCCCAGAGATATAAATGCCCACCAAATCAACAGCAAGGCCTTCTGGGAGTAAATTCTAAGTTTTTGTCTCTCTTACTCTCATATTCCTACCTTCTCATAGGGCATTCACTCCCCTTTTATTTGAAATTTATAATGTTGGGATTAACCTAAACTTTGTGTAGGTGTTCAAACCTATTGTAAAATTCACTGTTTAACCTATTGCCATCTGGGCTCTTTCCCTTCCCCTCAGGGTAATTCTCCTACACCACTCCATTCTCATCCTACATCTCTGACTTCCCTTCTTGGTTTCCTGAGGGGCTTTTTTTTTTCTGTCTTATAAACTTTTGATGATCTTGGTTTTTTGTTTTTGTTTTGTTTTGTCTTTTGCACATACTTTATCTGAAAGATGTCATTTTATTTCAAGGTGTTATCTAAAGCCTATTAAAGACTTCCACAATGGATTTCTCCAGTATAGACTTCTCCTGGGGGGTGGGGGAGGGGAACATATTTATCTCCTTTGAATATCTAGGCCTGAAATTCAGTCTCTTTCATCTGAATCTCCTCAATCAGTCTCCCTTCCCTGCTCCTTCTCCTGTGACCTTCCCTACAACCCTTTCTCTTACATCATTCACTGCTGAACTACTACCAAATCGTGCAGATGTTATTTTTAAAGTATTTCTTGATCCTGATATCACCCAAAGAAAATCAAAATGTCTCCTCCTAGAATATGGTTTCCTGAGGGTAATGAGTGTTTTAAATTAAAAACCCTTAGAGATCGACAGGCATTGGAAGAGACTCTTTCCCCCACCTACATAAAGATAGGACCCATCAAGGAGAACATTTCTTCTTGTTCCCCTCCCCACATTATCTTATTATCCATTAGAGGAAAGAAGACCAAAAAAAATGTAACTACACCTGACCAGACCCTTTTTCAAGATAATGACTGTCTTCAAGGAACATTTAAATTACAAGAGAACTATTTTCACAAGTTAATTTCTGTTCTCCCTCCAATCTTTTTCCCTAGTAATTTTTTATTGTTCCTTAATACAATTTCTCTTCTTCCCCCCTCCCATAACCTGTTTCACCAGGCAGGATCCAAGCTCCATTCTTTCTGTAACCCCAGGATGGTGTATATGCTCATGTACCACACTTGGAAAGTTGGGTCTTCATTCTAAAGGCTCCCCTGTGTATATGTTAAATAAGTTGTATGCCTTTTCTCCTATTAATCTGCCATTTGCAAACTGATTTTTTTTTCCAGAGAACCTTCCGAGAGCCAATGGGAAAGCTGGACCCAACATACTTCTCTCATCGCTTCTTGCCTGGATTACTACAGTAACCTTCTAGCTCGTCTCCCTGTCTCGAAATGTTTGTTCTTTAAGCCCATGCCCCACACCACTATCAGAGTGGGCCATCAAATATCCATTTTGCTACCATCTGATTCACACCATAAAATTGCCCTACTTGTACTAGACACCTCTACATTTCAGTCCCCCTTCCCATCCCAGTTTGTTGCCAGTGCTGCTTTTGGCACTTTATTTATCTTACCTTCATACCCTTGTTCCTGCTGTTTCCTCTGACTTCATTCCCTCATATCTTCATCTAATTTTGCTCACTCATCAATGTATCAACTCCTTCACAATGCCTTCCTGACTACCTTCAGGACCATTACCCTCCTAGAGGGGTAAGATTTCCTTCCGTGGTTTGGGGCCTCATGATCAAAACAACAACTGCTTCTGTGCCTTAAACTGAATCGATGATAAGAGTAGCACTGAATCGGTGGTAATAAGCAGGCAATAAGGCTGTAGCCCCCAAGCCTCTGTATTTTTCTAAAAAACTGTAAAACAGCCAAGTGGCAAAGGTTAAATTAAGGGAAGTACATCTTCATTCAAGGCAAATATTTTAAACAGCCTCTAGGTAGCATCCATTATGTGGAAAAAGTCGAGGGTGGTGAGTGGGAGGGTGGGGACAGAGGTGGACGGTGAGGCGTGTAGAAGGGAGAAAACAGTACATAAAAAGAAGGCATGATTTCAGGTTTTAAAATTATGTCCAAAACTTTGGCTATGGTTACTCCCAAATAGAATTGAGTAAGAACAAAAACGTGGCAACCTATTAAACTTTTGAAGACATTATAGTCAAAGAATCCACATGTTGTGCTTACAAAGACTTCTAACTCTTCAAATCCTGAATCAGATAATTCTGTAAGCCAGATTGTGAAGCTGGGCAGCCATCAAACATACATACTACTTTCAACATGTCCAGAGAGAATGAAAGATAGACTTGAAAGGTACTTCCTAGAGGCCAAAGCCATGAGGTCATGGAAAACAGGATGCTGGAGAGCTCCTCACGGGGAACAGGGTGCTGGAGAGCTTCTCACTGAGGTAAGAATCAGTGACAGTCAGACAGGCTTTATAAGAAACTTACTCTGGGCTGGGCGCGGTGGCTCACGCCTGTAATCCCAGCTCTCAGGGAGGCAGAGGCGGGAGGATAGCTTGAGCCCAGGAGTTCGAGACCTGCCTGGGTAATATAGCGAGACCCCATTCTCCACAAAAAGGAAAAAAAAAAAAAAAAAGACAAAAAAGAAAGTTACTCTGAGGGAAGGAATCTTTGCAGTTCATACCCATCAGCCCTTGATAATCCCTATGGACAGATGACTGACATTTCTTGTTTTTTCCTATTTAAAACTGAGATATTATGACAGTTCTCTTAGTCTTAATCCACCATTGTAAACTTAGTGTGTGTCTATTGGTAGAGGGGGTGAGGTGGTGGGGAACATACTTGTCTTTCATTTCATAGGTTGCCAGGTGCTGAATAGAACTTAGAGAGGCTTTAATATATTCCTTATATGACACTTAGGTAAGCAAAAGAAATGGATTGTGAGAAAGATAATTTTCTTCTTATCCATGGTAATGAAATCTTACCTTTTACAAGGCCATCCAAAATAAAGAGTACATTTGTAGCTTTTTTGCATCTGGTTGGTTGTGTTGATATGACTTGGTTCTGGCTTCTAGAACAAAAATAATACGTGCTTCTAGGTTTTTCTCTTAAAAGGATATCCTTCCTTTGCTCCCTTTTCCTTTCCCAGTTGTGGGAAGGTAAGGGCTGGGCATCAATTGCAAGATGGAAGCCACATATTGTGAAGGTTGGAACACTGATATAGGTGGAAGATTTATTCTTGAGGCTTGTGGAACTATCATGCAAGCCAAATGACTTGTTTGGGGATTTAGGGACCTTCTTTATCCCATCATCAAACCAGTATCATAACTAATGTAAATTAAATAAAGATAAAAAGTATCCAAATAGGCCAACATAATTAATTCAACTTCATTATTAAACCATGTGTTCATTTGAAGAGTTTCATGATTTTTACTTTTTCAAAAGCAATTCCAAACTTTCTCCAAAATCTGCAATAGCAAAGTCATACATGTATACACAGTTATTTTTCCTTTCACCCACACTCAATTTACTTGAGGGGTATAGTGAGATATAGACTGGAAGTAGGGCACCATTAGTGGACAGATGAAAATTAGATAATCAGATTCCACCCTCTTTGGATATGTATTTTTGGCTCCTTTGAATTCAAATGGCAGATACTTATATTGCATGTTTTTGTTAAATATTAACTTACAGTGGCCCAAGTCACCAAGAGTTGAATTGCAAATGAACACAAAAATGATGAAAAGTGAACTTAATTTGAGACGTTTAGGGAAGGGATAAGAGTAAGCACATTTATGAGAGAGCTGAAACATTGAAGGCCAGGGATTTCCTTGACTCTGGAAACAGAGAAAATTCTAAAGGCCAATCCGTTTGAGCCTGGTCCCTACATTGCCAGGGCACTAGATATTTCTCTTCCCCCTATCTGTGTCCTCTGCTTCCTTGGCCTGAGAGATTATCCTGGATTATCTGTGTGGGCTGTAAATGCCATCAGATTTTCCTTATAAGACAGAGGCATGGCCAGACATGGTGGCTCATGCCTGTAATCCTGGCACTTTGAGAGGCTGAGGCAGGTAGATCACTTGAGGTTAGGAGTTCAAGACCAGCTTGGCCAACATGGTGAAACCTCATCTCTGCTAAAAAATACAAAAATTAGCTGGGCCTGGTGGTGCTTGCTTGTAATCCCAGCTACTCTGGAGGCGGAGGCAGGAGAATCGTTTGAACCCAGGAGGCAGAGGTTGTGGTGAGCCGAGATCATGCCACTGCACTCCAGCCTGGGTGACAGAGTGAGACTGTATCTAAAAAAAAAAAAAAAAGAGAGAGAGAGAAAGAGAGGCAGAGGGAGATTTGACACATAGGGAAGAGTATGTAAAGACAGAAGCAGAGATTGCAGGGATGCAGGCACAAGCCATGGAATGCCAATGAATGCTAGCAGCCACCAGAAGCTAGAAGATGCAAGGAACAGGTTCTTCCTCGGAACCTCTCTACAGAAGGTCGCATTGCCCACACTTGATTTTGGTCGTCTGGCTTCCAGGACTGTGACAGAATACTTTTCTGTTGTTTTTAGCCACCAAGGCTGTAGTGAATTTTTTTTTTTTTTTTTTAAAGCAGCTAAAGGATATTCATACAGTGGGCAAGTCATAACTGGGGATAACATACTTTGAATTGTCTTCTTTTTAAATAAGTGTACACACCAAGGTTACTCACTAATTCATTCCCTTTTCTCTGTAAGTAGACTTCTTTCCTGTAACTGACTGTGGGTGCACAGGTGTGTGAGTGTAGTCATGCTGACTTTGCCCTTTCAGTATTTAAGCAGAGTGATTCTACGGCAATCTTTTCTACATGCCTCGTTCTTTCTTGCTCTTTGTGACTTTAATTTTTCTAGCCTGTTTTTGTCAAAAAAAAAAAAAAAACAACAAAGTTATGAGTAAGTTCATTACTTCAAGTAGTTTCATCTATTACCCCTGCTCTTTGCTGATACATGCAAATACAGTTACTGCTTTGCCTGGCCTGGCAGTAGGATAGACATCTGATGGATGAAATGCTTTATAAGATATTTTACTCTTCTAAGCATTGCATAGGCTTTTCTTAGGGTCGTATCCATGATGAATAGACTATATGTTTTCAAAAAGTAAACAGCTAAGATTTAGAAGTCAGCAAATTGGTCTATAGACAAGGTCAGTCAGTCTTTGCTGTATTAAGCCTATGCTCTACTGGGGAAGATGTACAAGAGAGGTATGGACAATATTTGACAAGTGTTAAATTACTGTGTTTGTATCCCTCTCCCCCATAAACCATGTTTCATCACAGTGATTTTATTGGGGTTGCGCATGGAAAGGAGGCGTTGACAAATGCTTCTTCAGGAAGAAGGAAGACAGAGACATAGTAAAAGTCTATGTCACAAAGCAGGCAGCCAGAACACTCCCTTCTTTCATTGGCTTATGGGCAGAAAAAGAGGAAGAAATCATAAGATATCACGGGGAGGAAAACAGTCAGACATGGGGTTTTGATGAAGGATGTGCCCTTTAAGGAAAATCAAGGCAACGAGGGTTTTGGCCCAGCCGCCCATTAGGTCTCTGGGAGGAGCCCATGAACAGAGTGGCCCCACAAAATGAAATGGCCCACATCAGGTAAGCAGGTGGACTGGCATACACACACTGAGTCAGAGTTCTGTTTTTCCTCCTGAAACCCCCTTAGGTACTGTGTAATGTGAATGCTGAGTTGACAGCCCAGTCCCTGGCCAAGCCAAGCATACTCAACCACAAGCTCATCAGATATAGATGTCAGCAGCAGACACTAGCAGAAAGCCCAAGGGTGGGACTGTGCCAACCACAGCTCACTGGATCCCAGCCAAGTACACAAACAAGGCAGCACAGGATGGTGGTTAAAGACATGGCTTATGGAGCAGTCTGCCTGGGTACAATTCTTGTCTCTGTAGTAACTTTGCATAAATCATAGTGCCCCTCTCTGCCTCAGTTTCTCCAACTGTAAATCAGATTAATAACGGGACAGATGCTTTTAGACTTATGATGGGATTGTGGCCCAATAAACCCACTGTAAATTGAAAATATCATAAGCTAAAAGTGCATTTAATAGGCTGCGCACGGTGGCTCATGCCTGTAATCCCAGCACTTTGGGAGGCCGAGGTTGGCGATCACCTGAGGTCAGGAGTTCAAGACTAGCTTGGCCAACATGGTGAAACCCCATCTCTACTGAAAATACAAAAATTAGCTGGGCATGGTGGTATACGCCTGTAATCCCAGCTACTCAGGAGGCTGAGGCGGGAGAATCACTTGAACCCTGAAGGCAGAGGTTGCAGTGAGCCAAAATGGCACCACTGCACTCCAGCCTGAGACTCTATCTCAAAAAAAAAAAAAAAAAAAGGCGCATTTAATATATCTAACCCACTGAACATTATAGCTTAGCCCAGACTACCTTAATTAAATGTGCTCAGAACACTGACATTAGCCTATGGTTGGACAAACTCATCTAACACAAAGCCTATTTTATAATGTGTTGAATATCACATGTAATTTATTGAATACTGTAGTGAAAGTGAAAACAGAATGGTTTTATGGTTACTCAAAGTAGGATTTCCACCGAGTGTGTATTGCATTCACACCATCATAAAGTCAAGAAGTTTTAAGATAAATTATTGTAGGACAGGAACTGTCTGTGTTTACCTCACAGAGTTGTGATGATTAAATTAAGCAATGCATGTAATCAACTTAGAACAATTCTGGGATTATAATAATCATTCATTAAACATGCTTGAGTTACCCAAGAACCAGCATGAGGCCAGGAAATTCCCTTTCCGTATTGCTATGATGACACATAAATACTTCCCCCTTTTCCAACTTGAGGAAAGCAAGGAGTTCAGAAGTCATGTAAAAAATGAAATAATTGTATCAAACAAATCTAAAGGTGATTTAAATCCTTGGATTGAATTAAGTTTTAAAGTGAAATATACTACATAGAATTTCTTTTTCACTTTTCCTTGCTACTAGCTGGTGTGGTTGGGGACAGGCTCATGAGTAAGACCACATTAGTTAACAGACCAAGAAAAAAAGACTTCATTTTCTTTGCCTTTAATAAATTGTAGTGTAGGTAAAAGCCTGGTCCTGGTCCCAAGTAAATGAATGACCATTTTCTGATAGTAATGATTTGTGACAAAACTTCAAGTGAATAAAATCATGTATAATAACGGGTCAAAGCAGGAACTTTAGAGCCAGGGAAGAACTCACTGAGAAGGTAACATTGGAGTTTAGATTTGAATTTGAGAAGGAGCCACACTGACTTATATTTGGAGGAAGAGCTTTTCAGATAGATGGAGTAGCAACACAAAGGTCTGTTGGCCACAATGAATTGCTGTGTTTTAGGAACAGAGGGAGAGCCAGTGTGCCCAGAATGATGGAGGTGGAGGCACATGACATTGAAGTATTTGCAGGCTGTGGTAGAGAGTCTAGGTTTTATTCTAAAAGTAATGAGAAACCATAGAACATTTTTAATCAAAGAGTAAGATGACAGATGTACATTTTTACAAGTCACTTATATGCATGGAATATGGATTCTAAAGGGACATTAGTGGAAGAGATGTAGACTGTCCACTGTAGGTAATCCAGACAAGTGAACATGATTTGAACTAGGGTGATGGCAGTGGATATGGGAGAAAGTGGATGGATACAGAATATATTTGAGTAGTAGAGACAACAGTTTGTGCCGATGCATTAGTTGTGAAGTTGAGAAATTAAATACCCCTTACTGAGGTGAGAAAGAATGGTTTTTGGGGTTTGTGGCCACAAGACAGAACAGGTATCAAATAGTCTGTTTTGAATGTATTTAATTTAAGGTGCTTAGTACCTAGCCAAGTATAAATGCCAAATAAGTAACCAGTATGAGTGAGTCTAGAGCTCTCAGTAAAATTCATGTCTTTAACATCTAAATCTAGGTGTCACCATCCATATAGAAAGATTTGGCATCATGGGACCATAAGCAATCATCTATTTGGAGAATGTAGATAAAGAAGAGGAGAGTGCTCAGATCTATTTAGGATGAAACAAAACCAAAACACAACACATAAAGAACAAAAATGTTTCTTTTTTTTTTTTTTTTGAGATGGAGTTTCGCTATTTTTGCCCAGGCTGGAGTGCAATGGTGCAATCTCGGCTCACCACAACCTCCGCCTCCCGGGTTCAAGCGATTCTCCTGCCTCAGCCTCCCGAGTAGCTGGGTTTACAGGCATGCGCCACCATGCCTGGCTATTTTTTTTTTTTTTTTTTTCAGTAGAGACGGGGTTTCTCTATGTTGGTCAGGCTGGTCTTGAACTCCCGACCTCAGGTGATCCACCTGCCTCAGCCTCCCAAAGTGCTGGGGTTACAGGCGTGAGCCACCGCACCCGGCCACAAAAATGTTTCTTTATCTGTCTTTTTTGAATCTGCCAATACAGTGGAAAAGTGCACAGAGAATACAAGCTAAACTTGGAACACTGACTCTGACATGGTTGTGGGATTGGAGGAAGTTGAAGGAAAATGTTATCTTTTTGCTTTATGCATTCTGTATTGTTTGAAGACACATGGCTTCAAACATGGAAAGTATCATAACTAATACATATATATTATAGACAATTTAGAAGATAATACCAACCCCAAAAATAAAAGAAACTTTATTCATAACCCCACACTCAGAAGCAACTACAGCTAACATTTTAACATACAGTCCTCTGGATTTTTCTTGTACAAACATATTTAGATATAGAACCTTAAGTATTTTATTGTTAGTATTTCTCAAAAAAAAGTTCCCCAGAGTTTGTGTCGTCAGTTTTCATTCTATCCCAAGTTGATTTTTCTCAATGCCTAAGTTCTGATACCATTTATACCTCTGATCCAGAGTTTAATTCTGCTTATCCTACTTTTGTATCCTTTGACTACCTGTAGTTCCACCTGTGTGCCCTCTCAGAAGCCCAGATTTAATATATCACACTTGAAATGTATGTTTCCCCGATCTGCGCATTCTGAATTTTCCAAACCAGAATTTTCAGGCAGGCTCTTATCCTTGACCTATTCCATTCTCTTACTTTCCATATCTAAAGAGTTAACATGTTCTATATCTTTTATACTCTGTACATCCTTTAAATCCAAATTTAGATATCCTTATTGCCACTGCTTACATTCAAGCTTTTAATTTTTTTATTTAATTGTTTTGTTGCTGTGTTATAATCTGATTTTTCTAAAAAAGTAAACCTGAGTATGTCACTCCCTCATTTAAAGCTACCTACTGCCTTCGGGATAAAAGCTGAACTCCATAGTTTCACATAAGCCATTTGCTGATGGGGTTCCTCTGCCTTGGCTGCATTGTATCTTATCACCTTCCTTCTTGCATCTTTATCTCTAGCCACAGGGAGGCACTTGCAGTTTCCAGAATATACTCCAGCCTCCAATTTACCTACAGTTTCTGACGGACTCCCTGGAACCAAATAGTCATTCCTTACATGCTTATTGAATACCTAAATATAAGTTTAAGAAGGCCTCTAAAACTTACAATGTGGACATGAGAAGTAGCCGACTGTGTAGAGACGAAAAGTCCAAGTGAAAACATGAGCCACAAATATCAAAAGGATTCAGAATCAGGAAGGAATATTTGAAACTATAGGGATATAGTATCCAGGGATTCATATTCTAATCCAGTGCTGTCCAGTAGAAATATGATGTGAGTCACATAGCTAATTTTAAACTTCCTAGTAGCCACATTTTAAAAAGTGAAAATATACAGGTAAAAACAACTTTATTAATGTAAGTAATATAGCCAATATATTGCAAATATTTTTCAACATGTAATTAGCATTTAAAAATTAATATTAAAATGACTGAGATATGTTACTTTTTGAATAGTACTCAAAATCTAGTACAGGTGTATATATGGCAATCGTTACTTTTTAAAGTTTTATTTATTTATTTATTTATTTATTTATTTATTTATTTGGAGACAGAGTCTCGCTCTGTCACCCAGGCTGGAGTGCAGTGGCGTGATCTCGGTTCACTGCAACCTCTGCCTCCTGGATTCAAGTGATTCTCCTGCCTCAGCTTCTTGAGGCAGCTGGGATTAGAGGTGTGCGCCACCACGCCCGGCTAACTTTTGCATTTTTAGTAGAGACAAGGTTTCACCATATTGGTCAGGCTGGTCTCAAAGTGCTGACCTTGTGATCCGCCTGCCTCAGCCTCTCAAAGTGCTGGGATTACAGGTGTAAGCCACCGTGCCCAACCTAAAGTTTTATTTTTTTAATCAACTTGATTAATGAGATAATTTTTCATTAAGTTGAAACAGTAAGATTTTTTTGTTGTTCTTCTTTTGATTTTTTTTTTTTTTTTTTTTTTTTGAGGCAGGGTCTCACTGTGTCACCCAGGCTGGAGTGCAGTGGTGTGATCAAGGCTCACTGAAGCCTTGACCTCCCTAGGCTCAGTAATCCTTCCACCTCAGCCTCACAAGTGGCTGGGACTACAGGCCTGTGCCGCCGTACCTAGCTAATTTTTATATTTTTGTAGAGATAGGATTTCACCATGTTGCTGAGGCTAGCCTTGAACTGGGCTCAAACAATCCTCCCACCTCAGCCTCCCAAAGTGCTGGGATTACAGGCATGAGCCAGCATGCCCATCCTGATATATAGTTCTATAAATTTAACATATGTATAGAATCATGTAATCATCCATAAATGAAGGATACAGAACAGCTATATCACTCCAAAAAATTCTTTTTAGAAAATTGACATGTAATAATTGTACATATTTCTGAGATACATAGTGATGTTTTAATACATGCACTATATAGTAATTAGGTCAGGATAATTAGTATATCCATCTCAAGGCTTTCTCATTTCTTTGTGTTGGGAGCATTCAATATCCTCCTTCTAGCTATTTGAAATTACATAATATATTATTGTTAACTATAGTCATCCTACAACTTCTTTTTTTTTTTTTTTTGAGACGGAGTCTTGCTCTGTTGCCCAGGCTGGAGTGCAGTGGCCGGATCTCAGCTCACTGCAAGCTCTGCCTCCTGGGTTCACACCATTCTCCTGCCTCAGCCTCCCGAGTAGCTGGGACTACAGGCGCCCGCCACCTCGCCCAGCTAGTTTTTTGTATTTTTTTAGTAGAGACGGGGTTTCACCGTGTTAGCCAAGATGGTCTCGATCTCCTGACCTCGCGATCCGCCCGTCTTGGCCTCCCAAAGTGCTGGGATTACAGGCTTGAGCCACTGCGCTCGGCCTGTCATCCTACAACTTACAGCACATAGTAATATACTCAATATATACAATATAATTAAGCCACATTCTCAATATAGAGTAGTCACATATATTGCACATATGTACAATAGATAGTATACACATCATAATGCAGATTAGGGCTCCATAATCTCATGTGGCTAGTGACTACTGTATTCCTATAAAATCTCCTAATCTTCTTCTACAGAGAAGAAACTGGGGTGGGTGCAGGGAGATCTGTTGAATACCATGTTGCTGTCATTGGGGTAAGAGCAAGCATCCAGAAGTTCAAGTTTGAGGACTTTAGGAACACCAGTTCACTGTCTGTGGATGAGATTTGAGATGAGTCAGAAAAGTTGAAAGTAGTGACAAGAGTAAAAGTGTTAGGGAGAAATTTCATGATGAAGGGTGACAATAATAACCATGATGCAGAAACGAGAAGTCCCAAATTAAAAGTTCTATGACTGTGGTACAAGAAAATAGACCTACTTCAGGTAGGCTATCAAAAAGTTTATGTGACTGGTCATGTCATGGTGGTTCATGCATGTAATCCAAGCACGTTGAGAGGATGAAGCAGGAGGATTGCTTGAAGCCAGCAGTTCAAGACCAGTGGGGGCAGCATAGCGAGATCCCCATCTCTGCAATAAATTTTTAAAAAGATTTTCCAGGCATATGGTGCATGCCTGTAGTCTCAGCTACTTGAGAGGCTGATGTAGGAGTATTAGTTTGACCCTGGAGGTTCAAGGCTATGGTGAGCCGTAATTGTGTCACTGCACTCCAACCTGGGTGACAGGGCAAGACCCTGTCTCAAAAGAAAAGAAAATATTTTTTAAAAGTTTATGTATTTAGGCTTTGCAAAAGCTGAGTGTATTTGCTATTTTTTTTTCTGGTTTACTTTTCATGGCCTCATAAAAACAACTGACCAAATATTTCAGAGGTTCTTATAGTTTATTATTTATTTCACAGCACTTTTCATGTGTTGTTATTAAAAATCCAAACCAATGGTTTTCATTTTTGTCACCTTGAATATCAGTGAATCAAAATCTCTAAAATAGTACAGGGTGGCCATGATCTCTAAACCAACTTGATGACAGTACCCCATCCTGCCCTTCAATAAATATGCTGTGAGTCCAGATAGAGAAACCTAGCACCTTTATTAGATAAGGACACTAATTATAGTGAGGTAGGGTGCGTTCAGTCACATCCTCTGGTACTTCTGAAGAAGCAGGAGTAATGATGTGTCAGAACCGATAAAAGGTGCTCAGAAACATGTTTCCTGCTTTTTATCCATAGGGAATACACATCTGTGACTAAAGACATGTTAGTCTTTCTGTGAAAAACTCAACAGGCAATCTTTATAAGGAAATTTTTCATTATTAGGCTATCTATTTGCTAATAAGTAATACATCAGAGTTTGATTTATGTATTTTTTTTTCTGATGTAATGTTTCAACTCTTGGAAAGGTAGTTTATGAAATTTTTAAAAAAGAAGTGCAAAATATTACACTAAAAGCAGAAAATCCTTTTACATATTAAATTAATTGGCTATTTGAACAGTGTCCTAGTTTTCACCATATCTGCAAGCATCTCTTGATATAATATACAACAAATATCAGCAAATGTTATTCTGCTATAGGGTCTTTTCTTTTTTCTTTTTTTTTTTTTTTGAGACGGAGTCTCGCTCTGTCGCCCGGGCTGGAGTGCAGTGGCCGGATCTCAGCTCACTGCAAGCTCCGCCTCCGGGGTTTATGCCATTCTCCTGCCTCAGCCTCCCGAGTAGCTGGGACTACAGGCGCCCGCCACCTCGCCCTGCTAGTTTTTTGTATTTTTTAGTAGAGACGGGGTTTCACTGTGTTCGCCAGGATGGTCTCGATCTCCTGACCTCGTGATCCGCCCGCCTCAGCCTCCCAAAGTGCTGGGATTACAGGCTTGAGCCACCGTGCCCGGCCAGGGTCTTTTCTTATGTTACTACTCCTGATTATATTACCCAAAAGGAGGAAACATTTATGGTATTATTTAGCTTTTTTGTTTTTTAACATTCAATAAGCATTTAATGAGTTTCTTCTATGTCCATTTCAATTAAGAAGCTAGATTTTCTTTACTGATTTTGATTTGATTTTTTTTCTGCCAAACTTAGACATCTTTTAAAAGTTGGCACTAAAATAAGAACAGTAAGAACAATACTTAATTTGTATTACAAATAGCAAAGATTGATGCATGTAGACTACAGAAGCTTGGCTACAAAGCTAGACTTTTGGAGCTAGTAATATGAAGTCTCTCTAATGATGTATAGGTCTTCGTGACCCATATTTGGTTCAAACTTAGCCCTTTACAGGTGGGGGAACGTGGGGCAAAGAGTGGGGAACAAGTTGGGTTCTATTAGCAGGCTGGGGAGTGAAAGGGGTTCTATTAGCTGGATGTAGGAGTGAAGTAAGTCTACCAGCTATTGCACAAATAATGAGTTTTGAATATTGCAGGGAAAACTGTGGTTATTTGTTGCAAGAAAATAAAGTACCTGCCATTTCTGCATTTGTTTCAGGTTAAACAAATGTTTAAATGTATTTTTAAGAAAGACATGTGTTCATGGAAACTAGTAATTTTAATTCTACTTGAAAAATCATGACATAATTTTCACTTTTTTCTTCTCAAACAAACCCATGCTTCCCAGTTGATCTTAAATTGGGACCCCTTCCTCACAAGTTTTAAACAGGTCTAATTCATGACAGTTCATATCCATATCTGAAATTTATGGCAGTGACTCTCTATGCCAGTGGTCACTATCACATGGCCCCATTCAGTTCCCAGAAGGACAATAGTGAGTCAAACTTCTCTAACCCCCATCAGGCTTCAGGGAGAGAGAACATTCTCATCAAGGAGATCCTTGAGAACCCTGGTTTAAAGTCAGCTCCCGTCACTTTGAACCTACAATTTTGCTACAGTACATCTGCTAATTATCTTATACAATCATACACATTTATTTGATATAGAGAACTGTTTTCCTCTGCTTCTTCTAAGCTAATTTTCTATAAGTATTTTCTGTAGAACTGGAAATAATTTGACCAGAGGGAATTGTCAAAGCCAGTCCATACAATAGAGGAATGAGGTTTAGATAATTTGTATTGGCCCAGGATTTACTTTTACTTATAGAAAACTTTAAAAAATTGCTTTTAAAGGCTTGCTGTATTGGGCCTATTTGTTTGTTTCTCTGTTTTGCTTTTGCTTTTTAATTTTTTATTTATCTATGTATTTTTTGAGACGGAGTCTCCCTCTGTCACCCAAGCTAGAGTTAAGTGGCATGATCTCAGCTCACTGCAACCTCCAGGGTTCAAGTGATGCCAGTGCCTCAGTCTCCCTTGTAGCTGGGATTACAGATGTGTGCCACCATGCTCAGCTAATGTATGTGTTTTTAGTAGAGATGGAATTTTGCCATGTTCTCCAGGCAGGTCTCAGACTCCTGAGGCTCAAGCGATCCACCCACCTAGGATTCCAAAAGTGCTGGGATTACATGTGTGAGCCACTGTGCCCAGTCTGCTTTTACTTTTTTAAAGACAAGAATATAAAGTTACTTTCTGAGGGATTAAGTAATACAGTAGGTGTATTTAGTACAACTAGTTTCTTCACTTGGTTACTCACTCTGTAGCCACTAAAAGTACAAATCTAATATGTAATAAGACTTTAATAAGAAGAAATAATTAATGAAAAATTAAAATTAATTTTAAGCATTTAGACCAACTATAGTTGAAGCATGTCTTAATAAAGCTTCTTTTAAAAAGGGATGGAGACCAGGCATAATGGCTCGTGCCTGTAATCCCAACACTGTGGTAATCCCAGCACTGTGGGAGGCCGAAGCAGGAGGATTACTTGAGCCCAAGAGTCTGAGACTAGCCTTGGCAATAGAGTGAGACTCTGTCTCTACAAAACAATAAAAAGATTAGCTGTGCATGGTGGCACGCACCTGCAGTTCCAGCTACATGGGAGGCTGAGGCACAAGCATCAGTTGAACCTGGGAGGTCAAGACTGCAGTGAGCTATGTTTGAGCTACTGAACTATATATAGCTACTGAGCTATATTGCCTGGGCAATATAATGAGATCCTGCCTCAAAAAATTAAAATAAAATAAAAAGTAAATAAAAAGGGAGAAGGAGCTATTATCAAGGCCCAAAGTAAAAATTATAGTGAGATTGATGTTCAAAGTTAATAACACCTGTAATTTTAACATGTTCTGATGTAGACTTTATTGTCAAGTAGTTAAAAAAAAAAAAAGACTCAGTCTCCATTTATAGGACAGTCAGTGGCCTGTGGCAATCTGTAAGGATGAGAGAGAGAAAAAAGCAGGATTAACATCTCACTCTCCTGTGGGACTGAACCATGGGACCTGCAAATCCCAAGACAGAGGGGGACTCATACAAGGTCACTTGGGATTAGGCATGCAAACTAATGGCCTTACTAATTGTTCCAAGGGGTCCTGTGATTGGGCGTAAGGCCAGCACACTTCAGCCAACAAAGCCTTTCAATTAGGTACAGTCACAATGCCAAGTTCCTCAGCAAGAGCATGTGAAAGGGCTGCTTTTGACTTTTGATCAAATCCATTGAAAATCTTTGCCATGGGACCCTGAAAATCACCCTTGTAAAATATGCCTGGAATGTCTCATACCTGGGAGCTAATATTAGATATTATTCTTACTATAGAGCTTATGACCAATGAATTGGTTCATAATGCTCTCAAGTAAATGGATTTCAAAACAAAATACTGCTGTAGATCAGGCTGGAGACAGGAAATCAACCCGCATCTGCCAACAATGTTAGACGATCTCCTTTTGAAGGCAGGGTCCTTGTCTTATACCTCTGTGCAGGTGCAGAGCCCAACATATGGTAGACATTTCATGAATTGTTTTTCTGATTATATTGATAAGACAAACAGTGGATTTCTTGAGCTTGTAAAATATGCCTCAAACAAATAGGTGGTTTACGGTTTGGAAGACTCTTTTCTCCTCTATTTTCTTGGCTACCCATGGTGAGACTTGAAATATTTGTGCTTTTAGGATAGCAGAAGAGCTTGTTTTCCTACCCTGGGAAATCCAGCCCAGTGGCAGTGTGCCGGCTTCGTGGTGGTTGTCTAATCCCTCCTGCTTTGGAACGCTCGTTTGTGCGAGATGTGAAGTCTCCTGTCTTGGATCTGATCATAGAACTATGGAGAAGGGCTTTCACTTCAGTACGCTTTATTTTCTTTTCAAGTGTAAGAAAAACAAGCTTGGACCTACACGTAGTCCTGGATACTTTGTTTTCAGCTCTTCTTTGTCCTTTCTATTGAATTTTTGGTGACAGTAGTGATTCACAACCAAAAGAAGGATTCAGATTTATTCTCTTCAAAAGGGATACTCCCATAATTTCAACTCTGGTGAGGTAGATAAAATAAGGGAAGTTATGGAACCCCAAAGCAAAAGAGTTAGGACGGACTGCAGCAATTTCTGTGGCCTGTGCACAGAATCATCTGCCTGTTCTGCCAACCTCTATGTGGAATCAAACAAGTCGTCAGAGAAAGGAATTCAATTTGTTGTTTTTCTGGTGAAGAATGCGGGAATTTAGGAGACATTGAACTTACATCTTAACCATGAAAGTCTGGAGAATGTAACCTGGAAAAATATACTTTTAAAAATTTCAACAATATTTGCAAATTCAAATGCCTACAGAGACCAAAAAGGTAAGAAATAAATTTGTGAAGTGGGGCAGGTATTAGGTGAAAGAAGTGTTAGGGCTGTGGCAGAGTGGTAAATTTATGCCTGTTCCAAAGTTATTCAAATTATTGAACATACACACACACCTTGGGCCAAACATTTCAGTGGCTATATGTAGTTTTTTGGCCATTATTTTAACCCATAGATCCTATCTGGCATTTTGTTTAGGTTTTCCATGTTAGGAAAGGTTTTCCATGTTAGGAAAGTTTTTCCACGAGGGACTTAAGCCTAGATTCGCTTACTGTCATGTGACATTTAAAGACAGGTATGATTTCAAAAGAACTAAAGATTGAGCCATGTGGAAGCAGGACCTTCTTAGCCCTTCGTAATTCACCAAAAGCTCAATCTGCTACTACAGTGACCCAGTGAGGACTGTCTGGACCCTCATTCAGTACTCTTCTCCTTGAGCTCCCCCTAGAGGTCAGAGTCCTCCATTAACAGGCCCCCTGCTGTTACCCAATATCTTCTGAAAGGTGAGATAAATACGCTGGAATAGGAGTGGTACTGGTGTTGATGCAAAGAAAAGAACAATCAAAAGAGAACTAAGAACAATATTTATATGTGTTTATTCCTCATGTCTTGTTCAATAAATATTGAGGGCATACTACACGCATAAAATTATGATAGGTGTCCTGGAAAACACAGAAATCAACAATACAATACCTCGCTCTTTGGGGAAACTAAAAACCTGCATAAAGCAGCCATTCTTTCTGCCATCTTAACCGTTCTTTCTGACGTCTTACAATTATCTTTCACTAATTTTTCTACTATGTACTTCTTAAGTAATGATGTTCTTAAGAATTCTTTCTGAACTTTCTTTCCTCATTTTACAGACCTTTATTTAGGTACTCCTGTTCTATCTTCTGGTTTCAGTTACCACCTATTTTCTGAAGATTTTCACCTTTATATCTCTGTATCTCTAGACTGCACCCTTCCTGAGTGACAGACTTAAGTTCACAATTTTCTGCTGGAATTCTCCCTTAGAATGTTTCAAATTCAATTCAAATCCAACATATCTCAATGAAAATTCAAGGCCATAAGTATTTGGTGCCATATGTGCAATACTAGCGATAAGTGCTATGAATCTAGATCACTTTGAGCTGAGATGCCTGGGAAAGTCTTATGGCAGAGGTAGACATGGGCAAGACTTCAAACAAAGGATTGTTTATTGGGCAACACTGAACAAAATCAGGAGCACACCTACCATTGTTTCTTTTTTTTTTTTTTTTTTTGGAGACAAAGTCTCACTCTGTCACCCAGGCTGGAGTGTAGTGGTGCAATCATAGCTCACTGCAGCGTTAACCTCCTGGGCTCAAAAGATTATCCTGCCTTAGCCTCCTCAGTATCTGGGACTACAGGCCAGTGCAGCCACACCTCGATAATTTTTAAATTTTTTGTAGAGACAAGGTCTCACTTATTGCCTAGGCTGGTCTCGATCTCCTGGTCTCAAGCAATCCTCCTGCCTTGGTCTCCCTAAGTGCTGGGATTACATGCATGAGCCACAGTGCACAGCCTTATCCCAATACTTTGGAGGTTCAAGCTCGGTTTTGACCTCTATTACAATCCATATTTTTTTTTTAAGTGGAAACTTCCCTCATGGCAATCTTTTTCATTCTGTCTGTTTTATTTTTCCTCTTCTAATTGAGGAGATTGGAGATTGAAGACTAGATAAGCAGAAGTCCCAGCCATATTCAGCTCACCTCAAAAGTATACATATTTTCCAAACATTTGTAGATTTCTTGATGCCTAGGAAACAAAAAGAACAATCCTGAATCCCAGTTGAGAGGCAGCTTTTGAATTCCAGGCATTTTCTTTATTCACTCTCCCTCCACTTAAGAGTAGCTCTGGCTCTGCCTTTGTTTCAGCCAGTAGCTGAATGCAGCCTCTCAGGCTCACAGCACTGCCCTGTAATCCCCTGAAAGGACTGCTGTTCTTTCTGTTCCCTCCCTTACAGTGTGGCACTTCCAGCTTAAGCAACTCTCAGCCCAACTGAACTCTTTTATAATCCCACCAGGCAAGCTCTTTTGATGCTTATTTCAAAATAAAATAGATGTTTTCTTCTTTATATCTTATGCAATGTTGCTTAGAAAGAACACAGAGAGGATTTTCTGTTCCCTGAGTAATCACAGTAGTTGCTTTTCTTCCTAGAATTGTAGATAATTAAGAACATGATTTTTTTTTTTTTTAATCTACAACTGGGTACACCATGAAAATCTTAGCTGTGTTGTACTTTTTCACGAGAAAAAGTGACAGCCTCAGGGGTGAAATAAGTTATACTATGACAGCTTACAAAAAAGGCAATATACTTGTGAAAATTCGCTAGAAAACAAGAGGCTCTATTGAAGAGTTTTAATGTCTTGTGGTTTTTCCTTCCACAATGACAGTTACTAAAATTTTTTAAATTTAATTAATTTTTTTGTAGCCTCTGAATAGAAAACTGTCCATTTGCAAAGCAGGTAAATAGCTTTAAACATTTATCAACCAGGGTCATGAAAGAGATCTTTTATAATTGTATCTACTGAAGTTAATTAGGCATATTATATATCATGGCTTGTTTACCATAATACTGGCTTTGTTGTTAATTGAAGTGTTATTTGGTGAGTCTGTTTAATGGAGGCTTATGTGTTTTCTCTTGTAATTCTAAAAGTCACAAAAAATTTAGCCCAGATGAATAAATGAAGTTAAGAAGCATTTGAAGAAAGAAAGGAAGTTTCCCAATTTTTGTTAGTTTGTTAAGCTAGTGCTCGCATTGGAAAGTAGTGAAAAATCTGTTTTGTTTTTAAAGGCAAAACCAGACAACATTGCACTTGGCTTAGGTTTTGATGGGATAGTCATTTGGCTTTTAAAAATGCATTCTACTGATACTAAGAGCATGCACCGACTAGGAACCGGCATGACTTGTTTCAAAGTTAAGGACACAAATATGGTTATAATATAGTCATCTCCACCCTACCTCCACCACCAATCAATCGTTTACTCCCCTGTACCTCTTTTTAGAAAACAAAACAAAACAAAATGATATCTTTCTTTAAGACCCAACTTGGCTTTCCCTGCTAGGCAAAAAAAAAAAAAAAAAAAAAAAAAAAAAGAAGAAGAAAAAAAAAAGAAGAAAAAATATCCAAGAACCCTAGGAAGGGTGACACTTACCCTGATTCCAACACTAAGCAGAAAGGAAACTATCTGCCCAATTAGACTCCTTCTGCCACTGCTGTTCCCTGACACACAATATTGATGTTAAGGCCTGAGCCTATAAACTGATGGACAGTGGTTATGTACCATCGCTGACGTATTCTTGCTGTTATATATACATGCCAGGCCATAGGGGTGTCCTGTATTATGTGCCAAGGTGGTAGCTCTTTTTGGTTTATATCACCATGCTCAGCTACTGTTGCTGAAAGCACTTAAAATGTGAGGAAAGAATATTTCAGAGGTATAAAATAGCATGTGTTACACTTCGAGACAGAAGAGGTATGGTTATGTCTAGACAGAAATACACTGGAAAACATCACTTTCTAACAGTGAATAACTTTGGACTATAGGATCATAGATGACTTTGTTTCAACTTTCTTAGTCTTCTGCAAGAAAACCACATTACCTTATTATTTAAAAATGTTTAAGTAACCAAAGGAGTAAAAAATCAGTGACAGAGGAAAAAACCAAACCTAGAAGTGATATTATTTTTATTTTTATTATTATTCTTTTTGAGATAGGTTCTCACCGTCACCCAAGCTGGAGTACAGTGGCCTAATCATAGCACTGCAGCCTTGAACTCCTGCCCTCAAATGATCCTCCCACCTCAGCCTCCTGAGTAGCTGGGACTACAGGAACATACCAACATGAATAGCTAATTTTTAATTTTAATTTTTTTTTTTTTTTGTAGAGATGGAGTCTCCCTTTGTTGTCCAGGATGGTCTTGAACTCCTGGCTCAAGTGGTCCACCTCAGCCTTCCAAAGTGTTGGGATTATAGGCATGAACCACTGTGCCCGGCTAGTAATATTTTAAAAAGTGTTATGGAGCAGTACTCAAGCTATATAAGAAGAAGAAAATGAAAAAATGAATTCATCAGATTTAAGGAAAGCATAGATATAGGAATCCAGGTCTCAAATAAAGCCTGGATCTAGGTACTGGCAGATTCTGTGGAGAAGGTTATAGAGAAATGAGAAAGAATATAGGGCTGAATTCAGCATGGAAGATTTTCTTACCTGTTTTTTCTATCTCAAAGGTGTCACCCACAGAGATGCCTGAGAATTTTCCTTAGTCCTTCACTCCCATCTATTTCAAGATTTTGCTTTATGTCTTTGTTTTCCTGCATCTTGAATGTAATATACCAAAGTATAAGAATTTTTATGTTCATCCTGGTTGGTGTCCTCTGAACTTCTTAGATCTGTTGTTTTGTGACTTTGAGGGGAGACAACTGTCTTGCCCTGCTCAAGTGCAACAAAGCAGATAAAAACATGCAGATTATCAACTAAAGTAACTAGAATCAGTCATTAACCATGGCCCTTGTTCCTCTTCCTATCTCCTTTTGGTTTTAATAGATTTTATTACTATTAAGGCATAGTAAAACCAACAGACCAGGAGATAACTGCCATTGAAAAGGTGGTTTATTATACTCTCAGATTCCAAGAGAAGGAATATAGGTCATGCCACAGAGGCCACACGCGGAAGTGCCAGGGTTGGTCCCGAAGCAGAGGGAGAGGGGAAAACTGGTGTCCATGAGCCTTCACCATGGTTTCTATGGGAAAAATGGGCAAGGCAGGGCAATCAGGCTTAGAATGGGAGAGCTTGAAAATTCCAGTGAGTTCTGGGGCGTGTAGGTTGTCCCTAATTGTCTGGCATCTAGCCCTAAGGTGATTACAGCAGGTGTATAGTGGCTTGGAGTGTGAGATAAGAGAGGTGGTTGAGGGTATAGACTCTGAATTAGTTTCAAGCTTACAGAAGCTGGCAACATGGTTAATATACCCTTCTCCCTCTCATCCTCTTTCTGTCTCCCTCTGGCTTTCATACCTCTGTGAAGAGGCTTATGACAAAGGTCCAGTGTACTTTGCTGATGCATAGTGGGTGGAGAGCGGTGGGAGAGTTGAAAATGGGATGGGGCAACAGGATGAATCTCCACTCTTGGGTGCCTCACAGCATTCCCAGTTACCTAAAGAACTTCACTTTATTGAAGAAGTCTTTGGAAGAATTTTGTGTGTAAAATCATAGCTAAGAAAGATGTAACATTAAACTAGTGATAGCTCTGTTGTAAAAAATTACCTTAATGATGAATAATTTTAAAATCATTAAAATGCCTTTATGCATAATTTTTACTCCAAATTTGAATATTTATTAAGCTATGTATGTGTATATATGTGTGTGTGTGTGTGTGTGTGTGTGTATGGTTTAGAAAATACATATTTAGAAAATATAAAGTACATATTTTACAATCTTGGTTTGTATATTAAAAATATAAACACTATATTGTATGTTTTATATTACAAATATATTTATACATATATAAATGTATAAGTGTTATGAGAATTAAAGTGATAATGCATTTATTATACATGGTGTTGACCATGGTTACCAACTTCCAACTTTCTAAATCACAAGTCTTCTTTAAAACCTATTTAAAGTACCACATCCTTGGGGAACTTGGGAGTAAGCCTTGCTCCCTAACAGGCTCATCCTGCTCATGGTATTGCAGGATTACACTTGCTAATCTACCCCAGGATATGGCCAGTCGTGGCCACTGGACTGCCACAGTGTTCTACAAATAAAGGCTTTTTTCTGAATATTTCTGATCACAGTACTCCTAAACCTGAGTTTTTATCTTGAGTGTCATTATCTCTCTCTTCTCCAACTCCTCATGTCCTCACATTCTGTATGCTCAATTCCTAGAATTCTATCTGGACCTGTGTTTTGAGTTTTTGCAATGGTATCCTGCCTTGCTGCTTGGGTCTGCTGAAGGGTTTCTGCCAGTACAGAATCCTAGTCTTTGTACATCATAGACTTCCTAGATGGTGATGACAAGCCTGTCTGTACTGCCAAGTGTCTCCTACTGTTATTATGTGTCTTGCCACCCCAAACCTGCAATTTACTAACAGATGAGTCTATTTCTAAATCTTGGACATTATCTTAAATTAAACCTTACCTTGAGTAACTAGCCATGCCTAGATGATGAGTTGTAAAATAATATACTAAGCGTTCCAGCTAGTTTTGCTCTCTTCTCACACACTTTATGTCAAACACATTGACTTGTTTTGCAGCCAACCGGATTCAGGGAATCACTTCTCCTGTTACATTTGGAGGAGCTGTACTTCCTCCTGTCTACAATTCATCCTTCCACTTGAGCTTTGAATTCTCCCTGCTCCCTGCTTCTGAGACCTCTCACATGTGATTATTTGATAAATGTCTACCTCCCACAGTAGGCTGTAATTTTTAGGAGATCAGTGATCTTATTCTATTTTTGATTCCTATTGCACCCCTAATGCCTGGCAGACTGCCTGGCACATAGTAAGTGCTCAATAAATATCTGTTGAATAAACAAATGAAAATGCTAAGGCCCTTTAAGTATGGGACTGTATAATGTAAACTCCATCTTAGAATCTACTGTTATGTTACTCAGACTCTCAAAATGTATGTAAATGATGAATGAAGACACTCTTGAAGAAATATATAATTTAATGCTGTGTTAGAATTCATAGACTTCGGAAGATTAATCTTCAATTTCAGATAAAATTATTCTGCATAGAAGTTTGGACCTAAATGAAAGAGAACATATCCCTAGATAAAAGTTCAGACCAGCTCTCAATGATATGGTGTATTCCTAGGCTCATTTTGATAGTCAATATCCACATTCCTATTTTGAAATCTGTTTAGATAATTTTCTCCTTTTCATATTGGCAACAAAACAGAATCGGTTTGATCAAAAGACTCAATGCAGTTTCTAACCATGGCACAAGCCAACAGAGGCTCACTCTGGGTTCATTCTTGGGTTAGTCCACATCTCCATCATTTATTATGGAATGTAACTGGTATTTCCTGCTTTCAAAAAGAAACTCAAACCCCAAATGAAATATCAAGAACTCAAAAGGATGAAGCTGTGTTTTCTCCATTCGTAAAACAAGGAATCCTCCCTCCACAAAAGTCTCAAATAAGACCTGAGGGCCTAACAACAGCAGTCCCAATTCTGTTTGCTCTGTAGCAGTGCTGTCCAGTAGAAACTTAATGCCAGTTTCTTAAATACAAGCCACATGTATAATTTAAAATTTTCTAGTATCCACACCTAAAAAACGGTCAGAGAAACGTTGAAAATGATTTTAGTAATGTATTATTAAAACGTAATGCTGTTTATTTAATTTCAAAAATATTTCAGCATTCTAAACATACAAAAAAGAAAAAACAGAATGTTGGCGATCATGTTTAAGTACAGGAGGTTCTTGAACTTTCATTGATGCAGTGAGTCTTCGCTTTGTTGACAATGAAAAGTTCTACAGTTTAAAAACAAATGGTTTAAAAACTACCACACTTAACTGAAAAAAAAAAAAAGCAGAAACAGAAAGTAAACACTTCTGAAGCCAGCTGACCACCTTTTGTTCACGGCTAGGAATGGTAGTAGAATGCTGTGTCATTAGATACAGAAACAAGACAACCTGAAGTGAAATGAATGCACAGTGCAGTCAACAGGCCCAGCTTCATAGTGCACAGCCTGAGCTACGGCCACTCCCAAAGGCATCTTCCACCACAGCCCGAACGTCAAACAAAGAACATCAAGAGTTTGTCTTGGTTGTTTTTACAAACTATAGATATATGCAGTTGATAACTCAGGATTTCTAGCCAATAACCATGTAGTTAACACTACCTTCCAAATTAAAAAAAAAAAAAAATGCCAGAAGCACCTTTAAAGGCCTGATCACACTAACAACAAAGCACACAGAGTGAGGGGAGCATGAAGTTGCCTTTTCATTTTAAAAATATTTGGAAATATGTACAACTTTGATACAGTTTCAGGTTGCTCTAGACCCACTTGGCCACTTCATGTGAACAGTTTCTAGTTTGAGAGACAACAATATGATCGTAATCAAACTTTGTAATTAAAACTAATGAGGGCAACAGACACTTCTCAAATAGGAGATGTGTCAGTTACAGCTCTCCCCTACTTTAAGGCAGGGGTCTCCAGTCCCTGGGCCATAGATAGATAACAGTCTATGTTATCTATGTGCCTGTTAAGAACCAGGCACACAGCAGGAGGTGAGCGGCAAGTGAGCAAAGCTTCATCTGTATTTACAACCACTCCCCATGGCTCACATTACTATCTGAGCTCCGCCTCCTGTCAGATCAGCAGCAGCATTAGATTCTCATAGGAGAATAAACCGTGTTGTGAACCGTGCATACAAGGGATCTAGGTTGTCTGCTCTTTATGAGAATCTAACTAATGCCTGATGATCTGTCACTGCCTCCCATCAGCCCCAGAAAGACTGTCTAGTTGCAGGAAAACAAGCTCTCGGCTCCCACTGATTCTACGTTATGGTGAGTCGTATAATTATTTCATTATATATTACAATGTAATAATAATAGAAATGAAGTGCACAATAAATGTAATGTGTGTGAATCATCCCAAAGACCATCCCCCCACCCATCCGTGTAAAAATTGTCTTCCACAAAACTGGTCCCTGGTTTCCAAAAAGGTTGGAGACTGCTGCTCTAAGGTATTCACAAGGAGACAGAGTTTTTTAAATTTTTTACTCCTCCTCTTCCTCTTCCTTTTCTTCCTCCTCATTTTTTTTTGTTGTCCTCTTCCACCTTTTTTCCAGGCAACTTTAGTGGAACCCTTTGGGCCATCAAACTTTCCTTTAGACTTACAGTCAGCAACGTCCTTCTCACACTTCTTCAGCTGTGACACCTTAGTGATGTAAGGCTGCTTTTTACTGTCTTTTACTGTCATTTAAGTTATTCCACATCTCACCCAGCTTTTTGACACGTCTCCAATAGAGATGTCAGGGTTTGTGGATTTGATCTTGTGGCAGAATTCTGAACAGAACAGAAAGAATCCAGATGGTGGCCTTTTGGGGGCATTAGGGTTCTTCTTGCCTTCCTTAACTGTTTCGTAATTCTTCATTTCCCAATCATAGTGTACTTTATCTGCCTTTGCCATTTCGTCAAATTTAGACTTCTCTTTCCCAGACATTGTCTTCTACCTCTCAGAGCAATTCTTGGAAAATTCTGTAAAATGAATAGGGAACTCTAGACTTTTCTTTTTATGTTCTTCTCTGCCCATCTGCACAAAGAAGGCATAGGTAGACATCTTGCCCTTAGCTTTCTTCGGGTCAACTTTGTCCATCCTGACTATATTGTTCCGATATATTTTATTTAGCTTAAAATATCAAAAAAGTCATTTCGACATGTAATCAATACGAAAATTATTGAGATATTTTACATTTTTTTCTATGCTAAGTCTTTGCAATCTGATGTGTACTTTACACTTCAATTCAAACTAGCCAAAATTTGAGCGCTTAATCGCAAGGTGTGGCTAATGTGCCACTGGGCATAGCTGTACCCGCAGATGACTCCTCCTCCCCGGGTCAGCCTGCGATGTTTCCCCTTAGTCCTCATGCATACTGAGCATCACATGGGCTGCTTGGGAGAGATGGAGATAGTGGGGCAGATTCAGAACCCAGGTCTCCATTCACATTGGGCAGCATAGTTCTAGAATATGCTTCTGTGCTGTTGTTTCCCATACAGTTGAAAGAGATGTCCACATTTATTTCTACTGCAGCCATTGGTACCATAATGAGGAAAGGCCAGCTGCTGAAATCTCTGAAAAGTTTTAATAGATTCAGTAAGCAAGATCTATCCAAGTGCTTCAGTTCTCTCCAAACCTCTGCTCACTGCAGCTGCAGTTGCTAGATTAAGCTCAGCTTTGATACAATGTGACTGGGTTCATGCTGCTGCTCTGATTGCTGCCATCATTATACAACCTTGTCCAGGCTCACTGTGGCCAGACACAGGAAGAACTCTTTTCCCTTTCATGTCAAGTACAACCAAGTGTGCTCAAGCCAAAACTGACTTGACATCTCAGTCCCACAGCTTTTGTCAGATTCACTCACATGTATTCCTTCTGTTTTTCTTACTCTGGGTAACTCTAACGATCAGGAAGCATCCTTCTAGGCCAAGTACCTATAAATGCTAATACCTAGAATAATATATATATGAATTTTTAAATTTATTTTTATGAGACAGGGTCTCACTATTGCCCAGGCTAGAATGCAGTGGTGTGATTATAGTCCACTGCAGCCTCAAATTCCTGTACTCCAGCAATCCTCCCTCTTACCTCAGTGTCCTGAGTAGCAGGGACCACAGGTGCACACCACCATATCTGGCTAATTTTTTAATTTTTTCTAGAGATGGGTTCTATGTTGCCCAGACTGTTTTTGAACTCCTGGACTCAAGCAGTCCTTCTGCCTTGGCCTCTCAAAGTGTTGGAAATACAGGTGTGAGCCACCCAACCACACTCGGCTGAATACTTTTTTTTTTTTTTTGAGATGAAGTCTTGCTCTTGTCACCCAGGCTGGAGTGCAATGGCACGATCTTGGCTCACTGCAACCTCTGTCTCCCGGGTTTAAGTGATTCTCCTGCCTCAGCCTCCTGAGTAGCTGGGTTTACAAGTGCATGCCACCACGCCTGGCTAATTTTTGTATTTTTAGTAGAGACGGGGTTTTACCATGTTGGCCAGGCTGGTCTCGAACTCCTGACTTCAGACAATCCATCTGCCTTGGCCTCCCAAAGTGCTGGGATTACAAGCGTGCACCACCACACCCGGCCCCAAATAATATTTTTTAAATAAGATTTTAACAGACAGGATGAATAAATTTGTGGACAATTAATAAACCAAGCTTTAGTGTCATGAGAATAGCATAAGTTTTCTTAAATTTTCATATGTAGTAAACCACAAAGATTATACTGTGGATTCTGATAATTTCCAGCTCATCTTTAATAGGGAGTGACTGATAGTAGATCTAACCTAAGATGATGTTGTTGATTTTTCAAACTGTGTCGCTTGGACCTAATGCATCTGCTGAGCCTGCTGCTGGGAGCCCTGGGGCAGAGGAGAGAGGCAGGTGTGGATAAAGGGTGGCAGGCAGCAGGGCATTGGCTTCTCATTCTCCTCTTCCCAAATCCCCGTCATTGTCTTCCACTGTTTTTCTTTCAATGCTTCTGGGCAAGATCTGGTATGAATGAATGGTTTCTGTGCCCAATTTTTAAAAGCTCACCTACTTAAGGGAATTGTCTCTGTTTTGATTCAGTCTGCATATTTCTTGTGCTCCCCATATTACATTTTTATCCTGCCATCTGTGCTGAGATGTCCACGTTTTCCTTAGAGGCTTTACTACTAAGTACTGTCTTTGCTTGTGCAACTGTTCAAAGAAAAATCTTTCGGTACCACATATTTTAAGCTCATTTTTATTGTGTGCGTGTGTGTGTGTGTGTGTGTGTGTGTGTGTGTTTTGGCTTTCTGTTTATTTAAGTAATATTCTTACTGTGGAGGAAGAAACTAAATAGAAAAAAGGACATAAAAGTCATCCATAATCGCATCACACAGAGATAAAAATGTTAACATTTTGATAAATTCCTCCTGAAATTTAGTTCATGTATATTTTAAGCTAAATTTGAACCATCTTTTATGTGGTTATCATTATTGTGATCTTGTGTCTATTTCATTAAAGCATAATTGTTATTAACTTTAAAATTCTTTAAAAAAATTTTTTTAAATTACACTTTAAATTCTGGGGTACATGTGCAGAACGTGCTGGTTTGTTACATAGGTATGCATGTGCCACAGTGGTTTGCTGCACCCATCAGCCCATCATCTACATTAGGTATTTCTCCTAGTGGTATCCCTCCCCTACCCCACCCCCAACCCCTGACAGGCCCCAGTGTGTGATGTTGCCCTCCTTGTGTCCATGTGTTCTCATTGTTCAACTCTCACTTATGAGTGAGAACCTGCAGTGTTTGGTTTTCTGTTCTAGTGTTAGTTTGCTGAGAATGATGGTTTCCAGCTTCATTCATGTACCTGCAAAGGGCATGAACTCATCCTTTATATGGCTGCATAGTATTCCATGGTGTATATGGGCCACATTTTGTTTATCCTGTCTAACATTGGTGGGCATTTGGGTTGGTTCCAAGTCTTTGCTATTGTGAACAGTGCCACAATAAGCATACATGTGTGTGTGTCTTTATAGTAAAATGATTTATCATCCTTTGGGTACATACCCAGTAATGGGATTGCTGGGTCAAATGGTATTTCTAGTTTTAGGTCCTCGAGGAATCACCACACTGTCTTCTACAATGGTTGAACTGATTTACACTCCACCAACAGTGTAAAAGCGTTCCTATTTCTGCACATCCTCTCCAGCATCTGTTGTTTCCTGACTTTTTGATGGTCACCATTCTAACTGGTGTGAGATGATATCTCCCTGTGGTTTTGATTTGGATTTCTCTAATGACCAATGATGATGAGCCTTTTTTCATATTTTTGTTTGCTGCATAAATGTCTTATTTTGAGAAGTATCTGTTCACATTCTTTGCCCACCTTTTGATGGGTTTGTTTGCCGAGACCAGCTCAGTAGCGGAGACCCTAACCCAGTGGCACTAGAGGAATTAAAGACACACACACAGAAATATAGAGGTGTGAAGTGGGAAATCAGGGGTCTCGCAGCCTTCAGAGCCGAGAGTCCCAAACAGAGATTTTACCCACATATTTATTAACAGCAAGTCAGTCATTAGCATTGTTTCTGTAGATATTAAATTAACTAAAAATATCCCTTGGGAAACGAAGGGATGGGCCGAATTAAAGGAATAGGTTGGGCTAGTTAACCGCAGCAGGAGCATATCCTTAAGGCACAGATCGCTCATGCTATTGTTTGTGACTTAAGAAGGCCTTTAAGTGGTTTTCCACCCTGGGTGGGCTACATGTTCCTTGCCCTCATTCCCATAAACCCACAACCTTCCAACATAGGCATTATGGCCATGATGAACATGTCACAGTGCTGCAGAGATTTTGTTTATGGCCAGTTTTAGGGCCAGTTTATGGCCAGATTTTGGGGGGCTTGTTCCCAACAGTTGTTTGTTTTTTTCTTGTAAATCTGTTTAAGTTCTTTGTAGATTCTGGATATTAGCCCTTTGTCAGATGGATAGATTGCAAAAATTTTCTCCCATTCTGTAGGTTACCTGTTCACTCTGATGATAGTTTCTTTTGCTGTGCAGAATGTCTTTAGTTTAATTAGATCCCATTTGTCAATTTTGGCTTCTGTTGCCGTTGCTTTTGGTGTTTCAGTAATAAGGTCTTTGCCCATGCCTACGTCCTGAATGGTATTGCCTAAGTTTTCTTCTAGGATTTTTATGGTTTTTGGTCTACATTTAAGTCTTTAATCCATCTTGAGTTAATATTTGTATAAGATGTAAGGAAAGGATCCAGTTTCAGCTTTCTGCATATGGCTAGCCAGTTTACCCCAACACTGTTTATTAAATAGGGAATCATTTCCCTATTGCTTGTTTTTGTCAGGTTTTTCAAAGATCAAATGGTTGTAGATATGTGATGTTATTTCTGAGGCCTCTGTTCTGTTCCATTGATCTATATATCTGTTTGGTACCAATATCATGCTGTTTTAGTTACTGTAGAATTGTAGTATAGTTTGAAGTCAGGTAGCGTGATGCCTGCAGCTTTGTTTTTTGCTTAGGATTGTCTTGACTATGCAGGCTCTTTTTTTGGTTCCATATAAAATTTAAAGTAGTTTTTTCCAATTCTGTGAAGAATGTCAATGTTAGCTTGATGGGGATAGCATTGAATCTATAAATTACTTTGGGCGGTATGGTCATTTTCACGATACCGATTCTTCCAACCATGAACATGGAATGTTTTTCCATTTGTTTGTGTCCTCTCTTCTTTCCTTGAGCAGTGGTTTGTAGTTCTCCTTGAATAGGTCCTTCATATCCCTTGTAAGTTGTATTCCAAGGTATTTTATTCTCTTTTTACCAGTTGTGAATGGTTTAGATTTTCTAGATTTTCAGTCATGATTTGACTCTCTGTTTGTCTATTATTGGTGTATAGGAATGCTTGTGATTTTTTGCACATTGATTTTTGTATCCTGAGACTTTGCTGAAGTTGCTTATCTGCTTGAGGAGATTTTGGGCTGAGACATTGGGGTTTTCTAAATATACAATCATGTCATCTGCAAACAGGGACAATTTGACTTCCTCTTTTCCTAAGTGAATACTCTTTATTTCTTTCTCTTGCCTGATTGCCCGTGCCAGAACTTCCAACACTATGTAGAATAGGAGTGGTGAGAGAGGGCATCCTTGTCTTGTGCTGGTTTTCAAACGGAATATTTCCAGTTTTTGCCCATTCAGTATGATATTGGCTGTGGGTTTGTTATAAATAACTCTTATTATTTTGAGATACATTCGTTCACTGCCCAGTTTGTTGAGAATTTTTAGCATGAAGGGCTGTTGAATTTTAGCGAAGGCCTTTTCTGCATCTTTTGAGATAACCATGTGGTTTTTGTTGTTGGTTCTGCTTATGTGATCAATTATGTTTATTGATTTGTGTATGTTGAACCAGCCTTGCATCCCAGAGATGAAGCTGACTTGATCATGGTGGATAAGCTTTTTGCTGTGTTGCTGGATTCTCTTGACCAGCATTTTATTGAGGATTTTCACATCGATGTTCATCAGGGATAGGCCTGAAATTTTCTTTTTTTGTTGTGTCTCTGCCAGGTTTTGGTATCAGGATGATGCTGGCCTCATAAAATGAGTTAGGGAGAAGTCTTTCTTTATCTATGGTTTGGCATAGTTTCAGGAGGAATGGTACCAGCTCCTCTTTGTACCTCCAGTGGAATTCAACTGTGAATCTGTCTGGTCCTGGGCTATTTTTGGTTGGTAGCTATTAATTGCTGCCTCTATTTCAGAACTTGTTCTTGGCCTACTCAGGGATTCTTCTTCTTCCTGGTTTAGTCTTGGGAAGGTGTATGCGTCCAATAATTTGTCCATTTTTTTCTAGATTTTCTAGCTTATGTGCATAGAGGTGTTTATAGTATTCTCTGATGGTAGTTTGTATTTCTGTGGCATTGGTGGCGATATCCCCTTTATCATTTTTTATTGCATCTATTTGATTATTCTCTGTGTTTTCTTTATTGGTCTGACCAGTGGTCTCTCTATTTTGTTGATCTTTTCAAAAAACTAGCTCCTGGATTCATTGATTTTTTGAAGGGTCTTTCATGTCTCTATCTCCTTCAGTTCTGCTCTGATCTTAGTTATTTCTTGTCTTCTGCTAGCTTTTGTATTTGTTTGCTCTTTCTTCTCTAGTTCTTTTTATTGTGATGTTAGGGTATCAATTTTAGATCTGTCCTGCTTTCTCTTGTGGTCATTGAGTGCTATAAATTTTCCTCTACACACTGCTTTAAATGTGTCCCAGAGATTCTGGTATATTTTGTCTTTGTTCTCACTGGTTTCAAATAATATCTTTATTTCTGCCTTCATTTCATTATTTAGGTTACCTAGTAGTCATTCAGGAGAAGGTTGTTTAGTTTCCATGTAGTTGTGAGGGTTTGAGTGAGTTTTTAAATCCTGAGATCTAATTTGATTGCACTGTGGTCTGAGAGACTGTTTGTTATCATTTCCATACTTTTGCATTTTCTGAGGAGTGTTTTATTTTCAATTATGTTGTCAATTTTAGAATAAGTATGATGTGGTGCTGAGAAGAATGTACATTCTGTTGATTTGGGGTGGAGAGTTCTGTAGATGTCTTTTAGGTCAGCTTGGTCCAGAGCTGAGGTCAAGTCCTGGATATCCTTGTTAATTTTCTGTCTCACTGATCTGTCTAATACTGACAGTAGGGTGTTAAAGTCTCCTACTATTATTGTGTGGGAGTCTAAGTCTCTTTGTAGATCTCTAAGAACTTGCTTTAGAAATCTGGGTGCTCCAGTATTGGGTGCATATGTATTTAGGATAGCTCTTCTTGTTGCATGGATCCCTTTGCCATTATGTAATGACCTTCTTTGTCTCTTTTTAGCTTTGCTGGTTTAAAGTCTGTTTTATCAGAGACTAGGATTGCAATCTCTGCTTTTTTTTGCTTTCCATTTGCTTGGTAAATATTTCTCCATCCCTTTATTTTAAGCCTATGTCTTTGCATGTCAGATGGGTCTCCTGAATACAGCACACCAATGGGTCTTGACTCTTTATCCAATTTGCCAGTCTGTGTCTTTTAATTGGGGCATTTAGCCCATTTACATTTAAGGTTCATATTGTTGTGTGTGAATTTAATTCTGCCATTAAGATGCTAGCTGGTTATTTTGCCCATTAGTTGTTGCAGTTTCTTCATAGCATTGATGGTCTTTACAATTTGGTATGTTTTTGCAGTGGCTGGTCCAGTTGTTCCTTTCCATGTTTAGTGCTTCCTTTGGGACCTCATGTAGGGCAGGCCTGTTGGTGACAAAATCTCTCAGCATTTCCTTTTCTCTAAAGGATTTTATTTTTCCTTCACTTATGAAGCTTAGTTTGGCTGGATATGAAATTCTGGTTTGAAAATTCTTTTTTTTTCGTTTCTTTCTTGAGATGGAGTCTCACTCTGTCGCCCAGGCTGCAGTGCGGTGGCATGATCTTGGCTAACCGCAACCTCCACCTCCCGGGTTCAAGTGATTCTCCTGCCTCAGCCTCCTGAGTAGCTGGGATTAGAGGTGTGTGCCACCATGCCCGGCTAATTTTTGTATTTTTGTAAAGACAGGGTTTCACCATGTTGGTTAGACTGGTCTACAACTCCTGACCTCATGATCCGCCCACCTCAGCCTCCCAAAGTGCTGGGATTATTAGCGTGAGCCACTGCACCCAGTCTGAAAATTTTTTTCTTTAAGAGTGTTGAGGCTGGACACGGTGGCTCACGCCTGTAGTCCCAGCACTTTGGGAGGCCGAGGCAGGCGGATCACAAGGTCAGGAGATCGAGACCATCCTGGCTAACATGGTGAAACCCTGTCTTTACTAAAAATACAAAAAAAAAAAAAAATTAGTCGGACATTGTAGTGAGCGCCTGTAGTCCCTGCTACTCAGGAGGCTGAGGCAGGAGAATGGTGTGAACTTGGAAGGTAGAGATTGCAGTGAGCCGAGATCACGCCACTGCATTCCAGCCTGAGCTACAGAGCGATACTCTGTCTCAAAAAAGAAGAAAGAAAAAAGAAAAAACAAAAAACAAAAAAGAATGTTTGATATTAGTCCCCTCTCTCTTCTGGCTTGTAGGGTTTCTGCTGAGAGATCTGCTGTTAGTCTGAAGGGCTTCCCTTTGTGGGTAACCTGACCTTTCTCTCTGGCTGCCCTTAACATTTTTTTCTTCATTTCAGCCTTGGTGAATCTGATGATTATGTGTCTTGGGGTTGCTCTTCTCGAGGAGTATCTTTGTGGTGTTCTCTGTATTTTCTGAATTTGAATGTTGGCTTGCCTTGTTAGGTTGGGGAAGTTCTCCTGGATGATATCCTGAAGAGTATTTTCCATCTTGGCTCCATTCTCCCCGTCACTTTCAGGTACACCAATCAAACATGGATTTTGTCTTTTCACATAGTCCTATATTTCTCAGAGTCTTTATTTCTTTTCACTCTTTTTTCTATAACCTTGTCTTCTCACTGTATTTCTTTGAGTTGATCTTCAGTCTCTGATATCCTTTCTTCTGCTTAATCGATTTAGCTGTTGCTACTTGTGTGTGCTTCATGAAGTTCTCGTGCTGTGTTTTTCATCTCCATCAGGTCATTTATGTTCTTCTCTAAACTGGTTATTCTAGTTAGCAATTCTTCTAACCTGTTTTCAATGTTCTTTATATTTGATTTTCTGGGATCTCTCTCTCTCTATATACACACACTCTCTCTGTATATACTCTCTCTGTATACACTCTCTCTGTACACACTCTCTCTGTATACACTCTCTCTGTATACACTCTCTCTGTATACACTCTCTCTATACACACACTCTCTCTGTATACACTCTCTCTGTATACACTCTCTCTGTATACACTCTGTACACACACTCTCTCTGTATACACTCTCTCTGTATACACTCTCTCTGTATACACTCTCTCTGTATACACTCTCTCTGTACACACTCTCTCTAAACACACACTCTCCCTGTATACACTCTCTCTGTACACACTCTCTCTGTGTACACTTTCTCTGTACACACTCTCTCTGTACACTCTCTATACACACACTCTCTCTGTATACACTCTCTCTGTATACACTCTCTCTGTATACACTCTCTGTATACACACACTCTCTCTGTATACACTCTCTCTGTATACACTCTCTCTGTATACACTCTCTCTGTACACACTCTCTCTGTATACACACTCTCTCTATACACACACTCTCTCTGTATACACTCTCTCTGTATACACACTCTCTCTATACGCACACTCTCTCTGTATACACTCTCTCTGTATACACTCTCTCTGTATACACTCTCTCTGTATACACTCTCTCTGTATACACTCTCTCTGTATACACACTCTCTCTATACACACACTCTCTCTGTATACACTCTCTCTGTATACACTCTATCTGTATACACTCTCTCTGTATACACACTCTCTCTATACACACACTCTCTCTGTATACACTCTCTCTGTATACACACTCTCTCTATACGCACACTCTCTCTGTACACACTCTCTCTGTATACACTCTCTCTGTATACACTCTATCTGTATACACTCTCTCTGTATACACACTCTCTCTATACACACACTCTCTCTGTATACACTCTCTCTGTATACACTCTATCTGTATACACTCTCTCTGTATACACACTCTCTCTATACACACACTCTCTCTGTATACACTCTCTCTGTATACACACTCTCTCTATACACACACTCTCTCTGTATACACTCTCTCTGTATACACTCTATCTGTATACACTCTCTCTGTATACACACTCTCTCTATACACACACTCTCTCTGTATACACTCTCTCTGTATACACACTCTCTCTATACGCACACTCTCTCTGTACACACTCTCTCTGTATACACTCTCTCTATACACACACTCTCTCTGTATACACTCTCTCTGTACACACTCTCTCTGTATACACTCTCTCTATACACACACTCTCTCTAAACACACACTCTCTCTGTATACACTCTCTCTGTATACACTCTCTCTGTATACACTCTCTCTGTATACACTCTCTCTAAACACACACTCTCTCTAAACACACACTCTCTCTAAACACACACTCTCTCTGTATACACTCTCTCTGTATACACTCTCTCTGTATACACTCTCTCTGTATACACTCTCTCTGTATACACTCTCTATACACACACTCTCTCTGTATACACTCTCTCTATACACACACTCTCTCTGTACACACTCTCTCTGTATACACTCTCTCTGTATACACTCTCTCTGTATACACTCTCTCTCTATACACACACTCTCTGTATACACTCTCTCTGTATACACACACTCTCTCTGTATACACTCTCTCTGTATACACTCTCTCTGTATACACTCTCTCTATACACACACTCTCTCTGTATACACTCTCTCTGTATACACTCTCTCTGTACACACTCTCTCTATACACACACTCTCTCTGTATACACTCTCTCTGTATACACTCTCTCTGTATACACTCTCTCTGTACACACTCTCTCTGTATACACTCTCTCTGTATACACTCTCTCTGTATACACTCTCTCTATACACACACTCTCTCTGTATACACTCTCTCTGTATACACTCTCTCTATACACACACTCTCTCTGTATACACTCTCTCTATACACACACTCTCTCTGTATACACTCTCTCTGTATACACTCTCTCTATACACACACTCTCTCTGTATACACTCTCTCTGTATACACTCTCTCTGTATATACTCTCTATACACACACTCTCTCTGTATACACTCTCTCTGTATACACTCTCTCTGTATACACTCTCTCTATACACACTCTGTATACACTCTCTCTATACACACACTCTCTCTGTATACACTCTCTCTGTATACACTCTCTCTGTATATACTCTCTATACACACACTCTCTCTGTATACACTCTCTCTGTATACACTCTCTCTGTATACACTCTCTCTGTATACACTCTCTCTGTATACACTCTCTCTATACACACTCTCTCTGTATACACTCTCTCTATACACACACTCTCTCTGTATACACTCTCTCTGTATACACTCTCTCTGTACACACTCTCTCTGTATACACTCTCTCTGTATACACTCTCTCTATACACACACTCTCTCTGTATACACTCTCTCTGTATACACTCTCTCTGTATACACTCTCTCTGTACACACTCTCTCTGTATACACTCTCTCTGTATATACTCTCTCTATACACACACTCTCTCTGTATACACTCTCTCTGTATACACTCTCTCTATACACACACTCTCTCTGTATACACTCTCTCTGTACACACTCTCTCTGTATACACTCTCTCTGTATACACTCTCTCTATACACACACTCTCTCTGTATACACTCTCTCTGTATACACTCTCTCTATACACACACTCTCTCTGTATACACTCTCTCTGTATACACTCTCTCTGTACACACTCTCTCTGTACACACTCTCTCTGTATACACTCTCTCTGTATATACTCTCTCTATACACACACTCTCTCTGTATACACTCTCTCTGTATACACTCTCTCTATACACACACTCTCTCTGTATACACTCTCTCTGTACACACTCTCTCTGTATACACTCTCTCTGTATACACTCTCTCTATACACACACTCTCTCTGTATACACTCTCTCTGTATACACTCTCTCTATACACACACTCTCTCTGTATACACTCTCTCTGTATACACTCTCTCTGTATACACTCTCTCTGTATACACTCTCTCTATACACACACTCTCTCTGTATACACTCTCTCTGTACACACTCTCTCTGTATACACTCTCTCTGTATACACTCTCTCTATACACACACTCTCTCTGTATACACTCTCTCTGTATACACTCTCTCTGTATACACTCTCTCTGTATACACTCTCTCTATACACACACTCTCTCTGTATACACTCTCTCTGTATACACTCTCTCTGTATACACTCTCTATACACACACTCTCTCTGTATACACTCTCTCTGTACACACTCTCTCTGTATACACTCTCTCTATACACACACTCTCTCTGTATACACTCTCTCTGTACACACTCTCTCTGTATACACTCTCTCTATACACACACTCTCTCTGTATACACTCTCTCTATACACACACTCTCTCTGTACACACTCTCTCTATACACACACTCTCTCTGTATACACTCTCTCTGTATACACTCTCTCTGTACACACTCTCTCTGTACACACTCTCTCTGTATACACTCTCTCTATACACACACTCTCTCTGTATACACTCTCGCTGTATACACTCTCTCTGTATACACTCTCTCTGTATACACTCTCTATACAAACACTCTCTCTGTATACACTCTCTCTATACACACACTCTCTCTGTATACACTCTCTCTGTATACACTCTCTCTGTATACACTCTCTCTGTACACACTCTCTCTGTATACACTCTCTCTGTATACACTCTCTCTATACACACACTCTCTCTGTATATACACACACACAGAGACACTTTCCTGTGTGCTATAACACAGTTCCTTTGAGTGCTATAACAAAGTAGCATAGATTGAGTGGCTTATAAGCAACAGAAATTTATTTCTCACAGGTCTAGAGGCTCAATGTCTAATATAAGGGTGCCAGCATGGTTGGGTTCTGGTGAGGGCCCTCTTCACAGTTGCTGACTGTATTATTTCATTCTCATACTGCTATAAAGAACTACCCAAGACTGGGTAATTTATGAAGAGTTTTAACTAACTCACAGTTTTGTGGGCTGTAATGAAGCATGGCTGGGGAGGCCTCAGAAAACTTAAAATCATGGCAGAAGGCAAAGGGGAAGCAGGCATGAGTGGGGCAGGATAGAGAGAGCAAAGGGGGACGTGCCATGCACTTTTAAACCATTAGATCTCGTAAGAACTCAGTATCATGAGAACAGCACGGAGGAAATCTGCTCCATGATCCAGTTGCCTCCCACCAGGTCCCTCCTCCAACATTGGGAATTACAATTCAACATGAGATTTGGATGGGGAGGCAAACCATATCACACTCTCTTTACTTATGCAAATTTCTGCAGCCAGCTCCCCACAAAATGGATTTTTCCTTTATACTACATGGTCAAGCTGCAAATTTTCCAAACTTTTATGCTCTGCTTCCCTTTTAAATATAAGTTCCAGTTTCAGACAATCTTTTTGTTCATGCATATGGCTGAGTGCTGTTAGAAGCAGCCAGAGCACATATTTTTTATTTTTAATTTGTTTGTTTTCAAAAATCAAATACAGTCATGTTCCTTAACTCCATACAGCAACAGCAGAATGGCATAAGTCAGTTTTGCAACAGAGAGAGCCAGGATTTTTCTTGCACTACAGTGTAACCAAGAATGGGGAATATTCCCATCCATAGTTCTAAATATAGTGCTACAGATCACATCTTGAATGCTTTGCTGCTTAGAAATTTCTTTCACTAAATAACTTAAATCATCTCTCTCAGATGCATAGTTCCACAGATCTCTAGAGAAATGGCACAATGCCACCAGTTTCTTTGCTAAAGCATAGCAAAAGTGACCTTTACTCCTGTTAGTTCCCAAAAAGTTCCTCATTTCCATCTGAGACCACCTCAGCCTGGACTTCGTTGTCCATATCAGTATCAGCATTTTGGTCAAAACTATTGAACAAGTCTCTAGGAAGTTCCAAACCTTTCCTCCTCTTCCTGTCTTCTTCTGAGCATTCCAAACTGTTCCAACCTCGTCTGTTATCCAGTTCTGAAGCTGTTTCCACATTTTCAGGTATCTATATAGCAATGCCCCACTTCTCTGATACCAATATTCTGTATTAGTCCATTTTCACACTGTTATAAAGAAATACCTGAGACTGGGTAATTTATGAAGAGGTTTAATTGATCACAGTTTTGCAGGCTGCATGGGAAGCACAGCTGGGAAGACCTCGGGAACCTTGCAGTCACGGCAGAAGGTGAAGGGGTAGTGTCTTCACGTGGCCAGGAGAGACAGAGAGAGAGAAGAGGAAGTGCCATACATTTTTAAACCATCAGATCTCATGAGAACTCACTCACTATCATGGGAACAGCAAGGGGGAAATTTGCCCCCATGATCCAATCACCTCCCACCAGGTCCCTCCCCCAGTATTAGGAATTACAATTCAACATAAGATTTGTGTGGGGACAAAGATCCAAACCATATCACAGACTGTCAACTTCTCATTGTATCTTTACATGGTAGAAAGACAGTGAGAGAGCTCTCTGAGATCCATTTTATGTCACTAACCCCACTCATGAGGGCTCCACCCTCATGACCTACTCACCTTCCGAGAGTCTCACCTCCTAAACTGTCACATTGGGAGTTAGGATTCCAACATATGAATTTTGACATTAGGTATATAGCAATTCTTATAGTAATTTTTCCTCGCAAATGTCAACAATTTCAATTTTATTGATGAGGACATTTTGTGTTTCAAGGATAAAACATAAATCTTGACCTATCATATTCATTGTAAATGAAAATGACCCAGATTTTCTTTAATTTTTAATTTTATTGTTTTTTTTGAAGGGGTTGACACACAGGTTTGGTCATAAGCACTCTATTTATTCTGTCACTTCAGGCAGCTTCATCCACACACGGCTTCTATTACACTGAATTCACACAAACTTACATATCCCAGAGCCTGAAATAGAGAGGGCCTATCTTAAAGATACATGTTGAAGGCTTTTATCTAAAAGAGTAGAAAGTAAATTGATAAAAATAAAGCCCATAAGGTTTTATAAGAAATTGTATCAACTTGAACTATAAGACAGAGAGGCAATACAAAATTAAGAGAGGCCTTTGGAACTCCTGAATTACTATAGGCAAAAGGAAGTTAGCGAAGATGACTTAACTGTGAACATGAAACACTTTTTATGAAAATATCACTCAGAGGGATGAGCCAAAAGTCCAGAATATAGTCAAGAGTCATGGAGAAGTATTCCCAGGTAATAGGATTGAGCCTTGGTCAAGGGAATGGAAACATGTCTCTACATATATTTCAGAATTGCTATGGACCATGACTGTTTTGCACCTCTTTTGAATAGAAATGTCTATTGCAGGTATCCTATATTTATCTTATGACTATATGTTGTGGTTGGTGGGGATGTGATGATTAATTTTATGTGTGAATTTGACTGGGCTGTGGGCTTTCCAGATATTTGATGAAGCATTATGATGAGTGTTTCTGTGAGGGTGTTATTTGATAAATATAACATTTAAATTGATTGAGTAAAGAAGGCTGACCTCCTGCATGTGGGTGGGCTTTACCAAGTCAGTTGAAGGGTAAATAGAGCAATAAGTTGACTATTCCCAGAATAAGAGGAAATTTCTTCTGCCTGAATGTCCTTGAGTTAGGACATCTTTTATGTTTGTTTGTTTTTATGCCTTTAGACTTGAATTAAAATATTGGCTCTTCCTAAGTCTGAAACCTGCTGGCCTTTTATCTGCATATAGACCTGATTTAGAGGACTTACACTTTCAGCCAAAGCCTGATGCTACAATGAGAAAAGACTCGTCAGGGGTCCTGGCAGAGGCTTAATGTATTTTTTTATTATTTTTGTGATTTCAGTAGTTTTTGGGGAACAGTGGTGTTTGGTTACATGGATAAGTTCTTTAGGTGTGATTTCTGAGATTTTGGTGCACCCATTACCCAAGCAGTGTACACTTCACCCAATGGGTAGTCTTTTATACCTCATGCCCTCCCACCCTTCTCCCCAAGTCCCCAGAGTCCATTATGTCATTCTTATGCCTTTGCATCCTCATAGCTTAGATCCCACTTATAAGTGAGAACATATGATGTTGGATGTTTGGATTTCCATTTCTGAGTTACTTCACTTAGAATAATGGTCTCTAATTCCATCCAGGTTGCTGTGAATGTCATTGTTTCATTCCTTGTTATTGCTGAGTACTATTCTAGGGTATGTGTGTGTGTGTGTGTGTGTGTGTGTGTGTGTGTGTATGTATATATGATATATATATATCTCACACTTTATCCACTCTGTTGATTGATGGCCATTTAGGCTGGTTCCATATTTTTGAAATTGTGAATTGTGCTGCTATAAACACACATGTGCAAGTGTCTTTTTCATGTAATAACTTCTTTTCCTTTGGGTAGATACCCAGTAGTGGTATCGCTGGAGCCATTAATACCTCTTACCCTACCTGTGGCTTGGTTTCTTCTTGACCACCTTTCTAGGCCCTACCAAGAAAACCCTTAGCTTCATTTTGCCTTTCATAAGTTACATACCCTTTTATTTGGATTTAGTTCTTGTTCTCATGGACTTCAGAGCCCACTTGTGCCCGCTATTTGGGATCCAAATTCTCTTTAGTCCATGATTACAAGCAAGAACCAGCCCCAATGACTTTCATATCAGACACATGGTTTTAGAACTTCAGACTCAGTTACTGCCTAGAAGGAAAGTTTGAGTAACACACAGCAAATCTACTAATGTTCTATTCGGTCACAGATATAGACTGGTCAAGTTATAACATGACTATTTAATACTTTAGGTTTTCATATTATTGTTGAAAAAATTTCAGTAACATATTGTGTAGAAAATCTTTCATGTTGAGATATTTGCATCTATAGACATAAAGTTCTTCATGGTAATAGTTCATATTTTGTTTTGTTTTGCAGAGACAAGGTCTTGTTATGTTTCCCAGACTGGTCTCAAACTCCTGGTCTCAAGAGGTCTTCCTTGCTTGGCCTCCCAAAGGGTTGGGATAACAGGCGTCAGCCTCCATAACTGGCCTTTCATATTCTGTTGTTTTCTCTCTATTTCTTAATTTTGAATTTTCTCCATAGTTTTTAAATTATATTTATAAAAGTTTATAGTTTTTCCTTAAAGATTTATATCTTGAGTTTATTAATTCTACTATCTTTAGATTTTCAAATGCTGGATTTCTGCTTTAGTACCTACAGTTGTCCTTCTTAGAGTTTGTTTTGTTGAATTTTTCCCCTGAGTGTTTGAGTTGAATATATGGTTGGTGCCTTTACATTCTTTCAATGTCTTCTGAATATTGAAAACTTTATATATATAATATAGTCTTCTTATTTTTTTAATTGACAAAATGTTACATATTTATAGTGTAAATGATGTTTTAAAATATGTATACATTGTGAAATGGTTACAAAAACTTATTAACATGCATTACCTCACATATTTATTTGTAGTCAGAACACTTAAAATCCACTTTCTTAGCAACTTTCAAGTATACAATACATTGTTATCAACTATAATCACCATGTGGTACATTAGACCTCTTAAACTTACTCCTCTTGTGGTGTAATTGAAATTGTGTATCTTTTGACCATCATCTCCTCAATCTCTTTACTTTCCCCACCACCAGCCCCTGATAGCCACCACTCTTCTCTCTCCTAGCATGAGTTAGACTTTTTTAGATTCCGCATGTAAGCAACATCATATAGTGTTAGTATTTCCGGGCCTGGCTTATTTCATTTAATATAATGTCTTCCAGGTTTATCCATGTTGTTGGGAATCTATGGAATGGGAGAAAGTATTTGCAAACCATACATCTGATAAAGAGTTAATATCTAAAATATAGAGGAAATCACATTGTTCAATAGCAAGAGAGCAAATAACCCAATTGAAAATGGGCAAAGGATTTGAATAGACATTTCCCAAAAGAAGACAAATATGTCCAACAGGTACATGAAAAAAATGCTCATATCAGAGAGATATAAAATAAAACCACAATGAGATATTACTTCACACGTGTTAGAATAGCTGTTTTGAAAAAGGTAACACGTTGGTGAGAATGTGAAGAAAAGGGAACTGTAGTACACTATTGGTGATCATGTAAATTAGTACAGCCATTGTGGAAGACAGGATGGAGGTTCCTCAAAAAATTAAAAATGTAACTATCATATGATCCAGCAACCCCACACTGGGTATATATTCAAAAGAAATGAAATCAGTATGTCGAAGAATATCTGCACTGTTATGTTTGTTGCTACACTATTCATAGTAGCTAAAATGTGGAATAAACCTAAGTGTCCATCCGTGGATGAATGGATAAAGAAAATGGATACAGGCCGGGCGCGGTGGCTCAAGCCTGTAATCCCAGCACTTTGGGAGGCCGAGATGGGTGGATCACGAGGTCAGGAAATCGAGACCATCCTGGCTAACACGGTGAAACCCCGTCTCTACTAAAAAAATACAAAAAAATAGCCGGGCGAGGTGGTGGGCGCCTGTAGTCCCAGCTACTCGGGAGGCTGAGGCAGGAGAATGGCGTGAACCCGGGAGGCGGAGCTTGCAGTGAGCTGAGATCCAGCCACTGCACTCCAGCCTGGGCGACAGAGCGAGACTCCGTCTCAAAAAAAAAAAAAAAAAAAAAAAAAAAGAAAATGGATACATACAGAATACTATTCAGCCTTAAAAATAAAAATGTTACATATTTAAAACAGAATTCTTGCTTAAATTCTGCTTTGGTCACATCCCATGTTTTTTGACATGTAAGATTTCATTGTTTGAATTTTAAAACTGACCTGCATTAGTATCTTGATTTTTATTTTAATCTTTCTTTTTTGCCAGAGAATATTTTAAAACTTAAGTGTTTTTGTGTTTTTGGTAGTTTGTCAGTCAACTTTATGTGTGTGGGTTAATTTTATTGTAGCCAGCTACTTCGGTCTATTCATTCTCAACTTTTGGGAATATATAGTTTTTATTATGTCCTAGTGTATGATTAACTGTTGTACAAACCTTAGTATAGATATCGTATCCTAATTCAACTGCATTATTTTATTCTCACTCTCTTTAAATTTAAAATACAAATAAGTATTAAATTTTTGTATTTTGTACAAATAAGTATTAAATTTAATTTGCATAAAATACAATTAAATATTAAATTTTGCTTATTTGAGATCAAAAGCTGAGAAAAGAGTGTGAAAGTCTTCCATTACAGTTGTGTTTTTCCTTACTTACCTGTATTTCTAAGTTTTGGCTTTTTATAATTTGATCCTGCATCCCCATGTTTGTCATGACTCTTACAATGTTATTGTGAATTGTATATTATTTAAAATATGAAAACATTCTTGATTAATAAATGCTTTTCCCTTTTCAAAATCATCTTTTTAAAAATTCAACTTTTAAGTTTAGGGGCACGTGTGCAGGTTTGTTATATAGGTAAACCTGTGTCATGGGGGTTGTTATATAGATTATTTCATCAGCCAGGTGTTAAGCCAAGTACTCATTAGTTATTTTTCCTGATCCTCTCCCTCAACCCAACCTCAACCCTCTGTTGGATCCCAGTGTCTGCTGTTCCTCTCTCATCATTTAGCTCCTACTTATAAGTGAGAACATACAGTATTTGGTTTTCTGTTCCTGCATTAGTTAGCTAAAGATATTGACCTCCAGCTCCATTTATGTCCCTCCAAAGGACATGATCTCATTCTTTTTTATGTCTGCATAGTATTCCATGGTGTATATGTACCAAATTTTTCTTTATCCAGTCTGCCACTGATGGACATTTAGGTTGATTCCATGTCTTCGCTATTGTGAATAGTGCTGCAATGAACATATATGTGCATGTGTCTGATATAATAGAATGATTTATATTTCTTTGGGCATATACTCAATAATGGGATTGCTGGGTTCAATAGTAGTTCTGTTTTTAAGTCTTTAAGGAATCACCACATTGCTTTCCACAATGGGTCAAAATCATCTTTTCATTTTAGAATAGCTTTAGATTTTTAAAAAAGTTATTAAGATAATACCTTTCCCCACAATTTTTCCTATTACTAATATCTTACATTACCATGATACATTTGTCACAGTAAGAAAATATTGGTACATTACTACTAACTAAACCTCAGACTTTATTCAGATTTCACAAGTTATTATTATTATTTTTTAAACTGGTATCTTTTCTCTATTCCAGAATCCCATTTAGTAATACCACATTACATGTACTTGTTGTAGTTGTTGTGTCTCCTTAATCTCTTCTGGTCTGTGACAGTTTCTTAATCTTTTCTCTCTCTCTCTGTGTGTGTGTGTGTGTGTGTGTGTGTGTGTGTGTGTGTGTGTGTGATCTTGAAAGTTTTAAGGAACAGTGATCAGTTATTTAGTAGAGTGGAAGATTTATCTGACATTTTTCTCATGGTTAGACTGGAGACATGACTTATTACTGGTGATGTTATCCTTCATACCTGGGCAAGATAGTGTTGGATAGTTTTCTCCACTGTAAAGTTTCTTCTCCTTCCTGTCTCCCCTCTTTTTCTCTTTCTTCATATTTGATTCTTTGGAAGCAAATCATTCAGAACAGTCCATATTTAAAGATTTAAGGTGGGAATAATTAAGTTTCACCTCCTGGAAGGGAGACGTCTTTCACATTTAATTGTATTTTGAGATTTCTTTCATTTGCACTTGACTTGTGAATTTTTATCTGCCTTTAAAAAAAATTGTTAATCTGTATCATTTTTTCATATGTTACTTTTACAGTTGAATTCTATTTTACAAGCCCATGTGTACCTCTTTGTCTTTTATCAGAGTAATTCCTCAAGATTTTATCTTTATTGATTGATTTCTAAGGGATACTACTTGCTTCTAACATGTTAATCAGCAATGTAGGCTCTGGCATAGCTTACCAACCCTAACAGTGGCAGGGAGTTGCTCTGTGTAATGGTGTAGTACTCCGCTGTCTTCTCCATGGTGGGTGAGTTCTCTGGATGGGGTCAGCTTTCTTCACATATCATGGAAGTGAAAGGGGACAATTGAAACCTATTTTGAAAGAGTGAGTAATTTCTAAGCAAGCAATGTAACCTAAAAAATAATCTCTTATTTTGTAATACCATAATCTTTCTGGTTCAGATTTTAATGGCTACCATTTGTACATTTGGCATTATCCTGGACGCTTTACGTATAACATTTTATTTCATCTTCCCAACATTCCTAAGGGTAAGCCTTGTTCTTCCCATTTAAGATGACAAACTCCTCCTAGGAAATAGCAGAAGTTTGAAAACAAGCCCATCTTACTTCTACACCTTCTTTTCTACTGCACCAATCCCCTAGTAGGCAGAAAAATCCCTGACAGCACATTCCTTCTGCTTCCTACCCTTTCCTGGAGGCTTCCAAAATGTTACTATTTATCTGATTCAGGCTCAGAATCAAATAGGCAATTTTACTCTCCTGCTCCCATTAAGTAGTGCAAAAATCAGTAAGTGGTGGTCTAATGCAGGCACACAACAAAGAAAACAGTAAAAGTCACAACGTGAAATTGTAAGGAGAAAAGAAAGCCAACCTTAAATAAATTCAATTCGGCCAGGCACGGTGGCTCAAGCCTGTAATCCCAGCACTTTGGGAGGCCGAGATGGGCGGATCACGAGGTCAGGAGATCGAGACCAGCCTGGCTAACACGGTGAAACCCCGTCTCTACTAAAAATACAAAAAACTAGCCGGGCGAGGTGGCGGGCGCCTGTGGTCCCAGCTATTTGGGAGGCTGAGGCAGGAGAATGGCGTAAACCTGGGAGGCAGAGCTTGTAGTGAGCTGAGATCCGGCCACTGCACTCCAGCCTGGGTGACAGAGCGAGACTCTGTCTCAAAAATAAATAAATAAATAAATAAATAAATAAATAAATAAATAAATTCAATTCAACAAACACTAAATTAGTCCCCTGCTCTATGGAGATCCTTGGGAAGATCAAAGAGTGAATTAGACACAGTATTTCTACATTAGGAACTCTCAGATTTTTATTGAAGGAAACCAAAATATTTCTCTCCAAAATAGTGAGGATTGTTAGATTACGAACACTGAAAACACAGGGGAACACTCTGTCTCAGGCTCTGCTTGCCTGATGGCAGGCCATCAATCCTTCCTTGAGACAGAGCTTGCTTATCAGCCCAGAGAAGTCACCAGGAGGCAACAGAAAAAATTGCAGACATATTTTACTGTCTTCCTACGTTTTCCTACCTTTTGAAAGACTGAAACTGCTCTCTCCTTTGTCTTTCTGCTATATCAGATTGATGGTTCTTTGTGGAAATACTATTTAAGCAAGTCCCCTAAGCCACTGCCTTGAGAGAGGAATACTTTTGAACTGAGGCCTCTCCTGCATGATGGGTACAACATGCATTAATAAACTTCCGCTTGTCTCTTTTGTTAATCTGATGTTTGTTTTCAGGAAACGATCTCAACGAAGAGCCTAAAAAAGAAAGAAAAGAAATTTTGTTTTCTCCCCTACATAATAAATGAGCAAGAGTTGCTTTTTATAAGAATGGGAGTATCCAGAACAGGAGACCGTATCACGACAATGAGGATCACAGTCAGAGGGCTTGTCTCCATTGACATTTAAGCACCATGCTCTGAGCCCTGAGTCAGTGACTCAGTTGGAAAGAATGACCTCAAATGGCCTGTTGTGTATTAGCCAAGAAATTGCAAATTTTAAAAGACTTAAGAAGTTTCCTAGACCGTTCAACTTCTCCCTAGCATACAAAGGAGAGAGTATAAAAAGTATAGAAGACTTTTTTTTTTATTTCAAAATTTTTTTATTTACCTAAATTTGTGTCAAGTAGACACTTCACAGACTTTTCAGAAAGTTACTAAACATTAGTTCGGCATAGCACAATATTTCTAATATTATTGTATTAATATTACCCACATAAATTGATTATAAATTTGTTTCTCCCACTGTGAGTAGTATCATTTTTTAAAAACCTAATGTATTTCAAGGAAACAGAACATATTTGTGATAGATAGTTCAGTTGGTATTTGCAATGCCCAAGTTGACTTGCAAGAATTGAAACCTACCGTACTATTATTCCAAATTTTGATCATAAGTGCCCAAAGTGTATGTTTGAATCTTAGCTTACAAAGTGCATTTGAAACTAAAATGTTACAGATTTTTTTAAGCTCAAGACTATCTGTACAATCTTCTCTCTGATTTGAAATATTTTTTTTCAGATTTCAGTGGGGTTATCTTCAAATCTGGTATTTGTTGAAATGGTGTCTGTTCAAAAGTTGGACATTGTGTTACACATTATCTAATTTGGTGACATTAGTTGTATCAAGTTTCCTGTGTGCAGTCTCTGTCCCTGTGCAAAACTTGTAAAGAGAATCCTAGCCCACACTGGTAGTTTAAGATTTTTAAAATCTTAGTGTACTAAAGTTTAAAAATAAATAAGTTCTATTAAAGAAGATAAGTAGAAAAGTACTGTATTTAGCTTCAGGGACGTGGTATGAAGCCTTGCCTTATGATTTAACTACATTTCAAATTGCAAGACGTGAATAAAGATAAAACTTTATGAGACTATAGTTATTTCTTGTGCAACACTTGCTAGTAAAAATTCTTCTCTGCCTTCATTTATCTTTATTTTTAGTTTAAAAGCTAAAGCCAAGTCAGGAAGAGGAAGACAAGATGAGAAACGCCAAATCAAGGTAAACATTGCTTTAGCAAAGGATAGAATTGTGAAGTAAACCAGAAGGAACGTTATCATGCCTGTCATCTAGGTATCTCCCCACCTCTCCTCCCTTGCAAAAAAACTTGCTTTACTTCTCTTGATATTCTTTCTATAAAACAGATATTGTGTGGTCTTTTTTTTTTTTTTTTTTTTGAGATGCAGTTTCGCTCTTATTGCCCAGGCTGGAGTGCAATGGTGTGATCTTGGCTCACCGCAACCTCCGCCTCCCAAGTTCAAGCGATTCCTCTGCCTCCGCCTCCCTAGTAGCTGGGATTACAGATGCCCGCCACCACGCCCAGCTAATTTTTTGTACTTTTAGTAGAGACGGGGTTTCTCCATGTTGGTCAGGCTGGTCTCGAACTCCCAACCTGGTCTCGAACTCCCAACCTCAGGTGATCCACCCGCCTGAGCCTCCCAAAGTGCTGGGATTATAGGCATGAGCCACCACGCCCAGCTTAAAATAGATACTGTTAGAGAAAACATTTCTGCATTCTCATCTTGTAGAAAAATATGTTTCATATGAAATGTGTTTCTTTTTCTCATTTCCAGCTGATAGAAATATGAAAGATATTTAAGCCTTGCCCAGATGTTGAACAGATTTCTTAATTAATACTATAAAGGCTAAAAAAAAAAAAAAAAAAAAAAAAACTTTAAAAAGAGCTTAAATTTGATAATCATCTGCACATTTTGGTCTACACCTGAGTTTCAAACTCATGTGAAAGTACTGTGAAGGTTTCAGAAAATTCTCTATTTCTTCTTATTTTCAGGTATATATACCTAAGTAGAAGGTATTTCAAGGGCTGTTTTTAAAAGATGGCATTTTGGCATCTTTGCTTCCAGCAGTAGTTAGTCAAAGAGCTTTTTTAAAAATTTTGTTAACCTTGCATTTCATGAAAGTGGCTAAAAAGAAGAGTTAAAACAGCATAGTTGATGGCCTGAAAGGCAAAGATAATTACCACATGATACTAAATATAAAGCGCTAAATTTCTTCAATTAAACTGAAACTTTTGATTACTTTAATGAGGGAATCAAGTCAATGGATTAGTTAACACAAATAATTAACCTATTATCTATTACAGGGACAAAAAAGCTGGAATTGAATAAACAGTAGTCATTGGAATACTTATAATAGTAATAAACTTAAAGTTTTAATGTGCAAATTATTAGGATTATAAAATATTCCATTATTTTATATTAACTGAAGGTGATAAAATATGGGAAAATCACTTTTAATTTAGTAAAATTGCTACTCAAAGATAATTTTTATTTTAAAAAAAGGGTGCTTGGTAAGACAGCTTTCTTTTCAAGTTAACAGTATATAATAGACACAGAGTTGAAATAACTCACATTAAATTAATGTTGCAATGAGTTAAAACTTTAGGGCCTGTTGGAAGGCATGCTTGGTTTGAGATTTGGGAGGGGCAAGGGGCAGAAAGATACGGTTTAACTGTGTCCTCACCCGAATCTCACCTTGAATTGTAATAATCCCCACGTGTCATGGGAGGAACGCAGTGTGAAATAACTCATACTTACTTTACTACTGCCTCCTTCATATGCATTGCCTCTCAAATAAACCTGGTCTAGCCCATTCATGGAAAAAAAAAAAAAACAATAAATCAACATATCGTAACTTGGTAAATATATGAAGCTGAATTCAGTTCACCCATCTGATGAACCTGACAGTTAAATTCTAAGAAAATGTCTATCATGTTCCCATGAATTTACAATGAATGACACTGCCCAATTGTTGCATATAACCTAACCCTTCACACATCTCCACATGCAGACACTTGGCAGTTTTGGTGTGATCAAATAAGCAACAAAGTAGTTGTGTGTCAAAAAACAAAGGAAAAGAAGAAAAAAGACTTTTCTATATCAACATAAGTCCCATAGTAGCTTAACAAATTATAAAATACAAGAATTCCAAAAGGCATAGTGGTGAACATAAGCCAAAATACTGTAAAAGTTTGAAGAGTGGCTGAAGTTAGATAACTTTGGTTGGTTTCTGCCATGTGTTCCCTGCCTTTTTTCTTCTCTGTGCTCCTGCCTGCCACTCTGTCCCCTAGTGGCCACATACAGTCTGACCCAGGAGATCATAGTAGGCTAGGAAGTAGGAAGTAGACCAGGAAGCTCAGCCACCACTGAGTGACACTTAAAATGAAGTCATGTTACCAAGAAGACATGACGTTTTGTGTGCCTGGATTAAGCCCTATTAACTAGCGTGGGATTTTTAACGTTCCCTTCTGTTCTAATTTTCCTGGATACCTGACTTATTTAAAATAACAAGTCTGACTCAATCCATCTTTGTTTCCTTAGCACTGCATCTTAGTTGCTGTGCCCCATCCACTGCCTGGGGTTCGTTGTGATTGGACACATTGCCCAGAAATCAGGATGGAGCATCTCACTATCACCTGAGAAATATTAAGTCAAAGGACCTTTCACTGTTGTCCCTTATTTATTCATTTATCCAGTTGTTCATTCATTCATCCATGTATTAATACATTTATATATTTATTCAGTATCTCCAATAGAAATTTTTTAAGTAGAATCATCAATAATTAGTAACTGATTGGATATACGTGGAAATAAATGGAGACGTCTACCAATTCTAGTTTTGATAAAATCCAGACTTTGCCCCACAAGTATCTGCTACCAGGGAGTCAGATTACAACCCTCAATTTTGCACCCCTCTCCTTCCTGACTCCATGATACACCCTAGTAAAGGAATACCTCTGTCTATAGCCTACTATTCTCTCTCCTCTCCATGCACTTCTTTTACAGCCTGCCTTTTATGCTTCTTGGGGAGGTTGCTTCCATTCTCAATTTGACTTAAAACTTCAGAGAGATAATTTCATATTAGAAGTTAAACATGTAAATTGCACAACCTTATTTTTGCTATTTAGTATAAATGGCAATTAAACTCCATATTCCAAAAGCTTTCCTTAAAAGGAATAGTGACTGGATAAGCTAAATATCTTTAGGTATTTATAAAGCATAGTAAAATATTTAATCAGCAAATGGAATTTGGTGTACATTTCTTATTTTCAGAAAAACTTTCTTTCTGTGTCCATTCTGTGATTTTATCATGTTACCCTTATAACAGAAAGGAAAAGCTTAATTTGGAGAATTGTATTAGTCCATTCTCATGCTGCAAATAAAGACATACCCAAGACTAGGTAATATATAAAGGAAAGAGGTTTAATGGACTCACAGTCCAGCATGGCTGGGGAGGCCTCACAATCATGGTGGAAGACAAAGGAAGAACAAAGGGACGTCTTACATGGCAGCAGGCAAGCAGGTATGTGCAGGGGAACTCCCCTTTATAAACGCATCAGATCTCATGAGATTTATTCACTATCATGAGAACAGCACGGGAAAAACCCACCCCCATGATCCAATTACCACACTCTTGGCTCCTCCCATGACACGTGAGGATTATTACAATTCAAGGTGAGATTCGGGTGAGGACATAGTCAAACCATATCTTTCTGCCCCTCACCCCTCCCCAGTCTCATGTCCTCACATTTCAAAACCAATCATGCCTTCCAACAGGCCCTAAAGTTTTAACTCATTACAACATTAACCCAAATGTCCAAGACCAAAGTCTCGTCTGAGACAAGGCAAGTCCCTTCTGCCTATGAGCCTGTAAAATCAAAAGCAAGTTAGTTACTTCCTAGATACAATGGGGGTATAGGCATTGGGTAAATACACCCATTCCAAATGGGAGAAATTGGCCAAAGCAGAGCGGGTACAGGCCCTACGCAAGTCCAAAATCCAGCAGGACAGTCAAATCTGAAAGCTCCAAAATGATCTCCTTAGACTCCATGTCTCACATCCAGGTCACACTGTTGTAAGTGGTGGGTTTCCATGGTCTTGGGCAGCTCCAACCCTGTGGCTTTGCAGGCTACAGCCCTCCTCCTGACTGCTTTCATGGGCTGGCATTTAGTGTCTGTGGCTTTTCTAGGTGCATGATGCAAGCTGTCAGTAGGTCTACCATTCTGGGGTCTAGAGAATGGTGGCCCTTTTCTCACAGCTCCACTAGGCAGTGCTCCAGTAGGTACTCTGTGTAGGGGCTAGCACCGTACATTTCCCTTCCTCACCGCCCTAGTAGAGGTTGTCCATGAGGGCTCTGCCCCTGCAGCACACCTCTGCCTGGACATCAAGGCATTTCTATACATCCTCTGAAATCTAAGTAGAGATTCCCAAACTTCAATTCTTGCCTTTGTGCACCCACAGCTTCAACACCACTTGGAAGCTGCCAAGGCTTGGGGCTTACACCCTTTGAAGCCACAGACTGAGTTATATCTTGGCCCCTTTTAGCTGTGGCTGAAGAAGCCAGGACACAGGCACCAAGTTCCTAGGCTGCACACAGCAGGGGCCTCTGGGTCTGACCCATGAAACTACTTTTTCCATTTAGGTCTCTGGGCCTGAGATGGGAGGGGCTTACTTGAAGGTCTCTGACATGCCCTAGAGACAGTTTCCCCATTGTCTTGGTGATTAACATTGGGCTTCTCATTACTTATGCACATTTCTTCAGCAGGCTTGGATTTCTCCCCAGAAAATGGGTTTTTCTTTTCTGTTGCATGGTCAGGCTGCACATTTTTCAGACTTTTATGCTCTGCTTCCTTTTGAACACTTTGCCATTTCTTCCACCAGATACTCTAAATGATCTTTCTCAAGCTGAAATTTTCACAAATCTCTAGGACATGGGCAAAATGCCACCAGTCTCTTTGCTAAAGCATAACAAGAGTCACCTTTGCTGCAGTTATCAACAAGTTCCTCATCTTCATCTCAGACCACCTCAGCCTAGACTTCATTGTCCATATCACAAGCAACATTTTTGTCAAAACCATTCAACCAGTCTCTAGGATGTCCCAAAGTTTCCCACATTTCCTTGTCTTCTTCTGAGCCCTCCAAACTGTTCCAACCTCTGCTTGTTACCCAGTTCCAAAGTCGCTTCCACATTTTCGGGTATTTTTACAGCAGCACTCTACTCCATTGGTACCAATTTACTGTATTAGTCCATTCTCATGCTGCTAATAAAGACATACCTAGTCTGGGTAATTTATAAAGGAAAGAGGTTTAGTGGACTCACAGTTCCACATGGCTGGGGAGGCCTCACAATCATGGCAGAAGACAAGGAGGAGCAAAGTGACATCTTACATGGCAGCAGGCAAGAAGACATGTGCAGGGGAACTACCCTTTATAAAACCATCAGATCTCATGAGACTTACTCACTATCACGAGAACAGCATGGCAAAAACTCACCCCCATGATTCAATTTCCTCCCACTGAGTCCCTCCCATGACATGTGTGGATGATTACGATTCAAAGTGAGATTTGGTTGGGGACACAGAGCCAAACCTTATCAATAATGAAAAAAATGTAATGAAGAAATTACACATTTCAAAAATGTGAGCTACTTTTTAAGTTATCCTCAGTACACATCTTTTATTTCTATAAAGTATTTAAAGCAAATACTTTGTATGTAAAACTGCATTCCATGGAAGATATGTGATTGATTGCCAGGCAAGTGATAAAGACTAGCTTTGACATGGTCTTTTTATTTTTTCATACATGAGAGAACCCTATGTTTGAACTCACTAGTTCAGAGTCCACCTTGTCAGCTAACAATTGGTGATTAGAAGAGACTTAATCCCAATGTAACTCCCAGAGGTATGCTGGCAAAAAGAAAACACTGGTGATTCTGCACTTCCTTCACATAAAAATCTATTCTGAAGAGGTTATTATAAGTCTTTTTTCATCCCCTGTATCTTTGAAGAAGTTAGGAATGGTAACTATTACCTTTTTGATTATGAATTTACAAATAAATACTAAGTGGAAAGTGTTCATTTTCCTGGCTCAGTTATGTATAGACAAGGCATATCTTTTTACACTGGTCTACACAAAGCCTAGGTCTCTTTTCTAAGATGTTGGAAAATCAAGTGAAAAACGATTTTAATAGTTCCTGTTCTAATTTTCTCTAAATCTTCTTTCTTTCTTTCTGAAAACATTGAAAGCTAATAAGAAGACATAAAGAGTTTACCTTAGTTTCAGAAAAAGTAAATTCACATGCAATTTATTAGGCATCTACAATCCATTTTAATGATACCTACATTGGCCAATGCCACCTCCTAACAATGAAATTATCCAAAATTTCTGTGTCCTCTATGTCAAAAAGATAAACTCAAACAACCTGTTTAGGGCAAACATACAATTTCCTTACAAACATATAACTATGGAAACAAACAGAAAGTCATTGGAAGGAAAAATGATTGATAGTGCTCAGTATACTGGAGCATGACAGCCTGGTTATCCTGGCTCCACTGTCGGATGTCTAGGATGGCTAATTTCATTCAGAACCTGATGCCCTCTTTTGAGAGAAGAACATCTCAGACAGACCCTTGCAGCCAGTGTCTTTCACTGTAAGTCTCAGGATAACCACCAACCCAATTTGACTTATGTCTGGCCTCCAGCACGTTCTTTCTGCTGTCAGTTTCCTTGACATTCCACAAGTGGAACCAGAATTCAGATTTGTTTCATTTAGATCAAAGGTCAGCAAACTTTTTCTGTAAAAGTCCAGATAATGGGGCCGGGTGCGGTGGCTCACGCCTGTAATCCCAACACTTTGGGAGGCCGAGGCAGGTGGATCACGAGGTCAGGAGATGGAGACTATCCTGGTTAACATGGTGAAACTCTGTCTCTACTAAAAATACAAAAAATTAGCTGGGAGTGGTGCCAGGCACCTGCAGTCCCAGCCACTCGGGAGGCTGAGTCAGGAGAATGGTGTGAACCTGGGAGGCGGCGCTTGCAGTGAGCAGAGATCATGCCACTGCACTCCAGTCTGGGTGACACAGTGAGACTCCATCTCAAAAAAAAAAGAAAAAAAAAAAAAAAGTCCCGATAATGAATTTTTTAAGCTTTGTGGGCAAAGAGGCAAAATTATGGAAATTACATAAATGTTACATAATCAGAGAGAAAACAAATTTCCACATACTTTTTAATTGATGAAGTTCAAATATAATAACAATTATAATTGAGTACTACAGCATTCAAGTTATTTTGAGTACTACAAAATATGTATTTTTTTAACTTTTTTACTTTGTACCCAAATGAGCTGAAATAATTTTAATACAAGTCTAATAATGAGAAGAATGGAGTTCTCTCTTCTGGGAGTTGCAGGTTTGCTTAACTGAAATTCATAGTGTTTTTTCTTATCAAAATCAGTTACAAATATCATCTGTTAATGCTATCCATAATGAACTTTTATGTGTTTCATATTCCAAAACATCTTTTAGCACAGATGGCACTGCCAAATACTGTTATCAATCCACTAGCATATGATTATAATCATAATTAAAACTTGAAATACATTAACACACTCCTATTAGATTCTTTTGATATTTCGCTTTTAGCACGTCACTACATTTTGGATGAATAAGTTCTAATTGAAGGTTAGGTGAAAGCTTCTCAATGTCTTAGTGAAATATATTTTGAAATATGAAATTTCCTTTTCATTTGCATCAAGGTCTAAAGAGTTCTGCTGAAACTGTAGTTTGAGTTCAAAGAACATATCCACTAAATATTCATATGAGGATGAAAATCTTGACTGTTGCTTTAACTTTTGCCAACACGTGGTTCAAAATTGTCATTGAAAAATATTCGTTGCAAAAATGACTTCATTGCAGTATCATTCACATATAAACTCTAAATTCCCTTGCAATTTTAGATTGAATTAAGTAATCAAGTCTGCAGTAACAGAAAATTTCCAAAGCTGTTTAGTATTAAATAATACTGATTTTGGGCAATTATTCATGTTCAAGACAATGTCAAAAGCTTAGTAAAATTGTCCAAATAAGTCATTTTCTACTCTACACTTTTTTTTTTCCCATCATTAATTATAACACATCTTAGCAGATACCACTTCAGATTTTACTGAATTGTTGCTTTCTCATTTTTGGGGGGGAAAATACTCTCTCCTGTAATTATTCCACATGAACTATTCATATACACTAATTCTTCAGTCATCTCAAACTTGGCATTAATTCCTCAAGTGAAAAATAACTCAGCACTATTGGTAACCCCTGTTAACTTACCAAGAGCCAAAAATAACCACTAAACACAATTTGCTTTGTTTATTAATTGACTATTGACATTGCTCCCAATGTCCTCAACTCTTTGAACTGTTATTCTCATTAAAAGGCTAATAATCTTCAGTAGAGTTTTCTCTAGGCAGATATTAACTATAGCTGCAATCAAATGTGATTTAATTAATTCACCATTTGTAAATGAATTTCCTTGCTTAACAAATGAGCAATGTAGACATGTACTTTGGTCACAGTCTGATTTTCATTTTTTATTTTTGTGAAGAAATTCTGCTGTGACAAAATAGTCCATGTTACATTTTTTTATTATTACCTTTTCTGTGAGTTGGGAGAATACTGTAGTGCATGCATAGTTTTTGGTGACGCTGATGTATGTTGCATTTTATCACAGCTATAGTGTCACTGCATAATAAATATAACCCTTCACAATTGAATTCAATAATAAAATAACCTACATTCCATTGTGCCTCAGAGGTGCAACTTTCAGAGCCCCATTTTCTCTTCTTCTTTTGACATAATAAATACCTATTGATAATTTATAAAAATTACGTTATGGTGGAGCAATATGCATGACATACTGAAATACTGCTGAGTTACATTTGAAATATTGTTGAGTTACAATTGCATCACTGTGATCTGTAGTACATTGAGCAGGAGTGTGAAGTCATGAGAGTGTCACATATGGTTTCTGTTGTCATTACTTAACTTTGCCAGTATAGCACAAAAGCAATGGTATATAGTATATGAACAAATGAGTGTGACTGTGTTCCAATATTATTTTATCTATAGATAATGAAATTTGAATTTCATATCATTTTCAAGTGTCACCAGATACTATCTTTTTGAGTTAATTTCAACCACTTAAAAATGTTGGAAAAAAAAAACCAGCTGGGTGCATTGGCTCATGCCTGTAATCCCAGCACTTTGGGAGGCTGAGGTGGGCAGATCACAAGATCAGGAATTTGAGACTGGCCTGGCCAATATGGTGAAAGCCTGTCTCCACTTAGCCAGGCATGGTTGTGGGTGCCTGTATTCCCAGTTTCTCGGAAGGCTGAGGCAGGAGAATTGCTTGAACCCGGGAAGTGGAGGTTGCAGTGAGCCGAGATTACACCATTGCACTCCAGCCTTGGCAACAGAGAAGACTCTGTCTCAAAAAAAAAAAAAAAAGTTAAAAACCATTCTTAGCTCATGGATGTACAGAAAGAGGCAAAGGGCCAGGGCCAGGTTTAATCCATGGGTCACAGTTTGCAATCCTATTTAGATCAAAAGTTTCACATTGCTGCCATTTCTATTTTCATTCATTAAAAAGGAGGAGGAGGAGAAAGACGAGGAGGAGGGAAAAGAGGAGGAAAAGAAGGATGATTTTTAAATGTCTGAGCTACTTAATCTTACTCCTGTCCATGTTGTGGAGAGAAGGAGAGATAGAGGAGGAGAGAAAGGAGTAAGGGGAAGATTAGGTATTTATGTACATCTCACTAAAGCCAGCTCCTTGTGGTCATAGTTCACTTTCTATCTCTAGAATCACACTTGAGCCCTTTGTGACTCTAGTTTTATACTGAGAATATGAAATAACTCACTTCTATAGTCCCAAAGTCATATTTAGAATAAATGTTTTAGGATTATTAGTCATACAAATATTTACTGACTTGTTCTCCATACCTCAATATAAACCATAAAATGAAGCAGCGAAATGTTCATAAATTTTCAAATGTCTGGGTTGTTCATTCTTATCCATGTCCACGTTGTGGGTATACATTTTTGAACATGTGTTATATATAAACTGTAGCTCTCTCCATCTCTACGTCTGCTCTCAAACACATCCTTAAGAAGGAGAAATCATATGGAATTTGATTGAAATACTACTTTGCAGGAAGGGAAACTAAGACTAAGCAATTTATATTTAGTATGATGTCTTTTATAATGACACCACACTCAATGGGGCATAAAAGAAAAAAAAAAGCTTCTTAGAAGAATAATGGTGGAGTCTATTGCCCTAAAAAGGACAGGACAAAATAAAGCTAAATAACCATAGCCTTTCATTTCACATATGCATATGTGTGTGTGTGTGTGTGTATCTGTTGTGAGATATATATATATATATATCTGTTGAGAGAGAGAGATATATCTGTTGTGAGATATATATATATATATCTTGTGAGATATATATATATATCTTGTGAGATATGTATATATCTGATGTGAGATATGTATATATCTGATGTGAGATATATATATATCTGTTGTGAGATATACATATATATCTGTTGTGAGATATACATATATATATCTGTTGTGAGAGAGATATATATATCTGTTGTGAGACATATATATCTATTGTGAGACTATATATATATCTGTTGTGAGATATATATATATATGTTGTGAGATATATGTATGTATCTGTTGTGGGATATATATATGTATCTGTTGTGGGATATATATATATCTGTTGTGAGACATATATATACACACACACATTTGCTTTGTGAGATTTTGTTTTATAATCCTAGTGACCACTTTGATGAAGATTAACTGTCAGATGATCTAGAGTGAAAAAAAGCAAGTTTTCTTTTGGAGGATTTACTGAACCTGAACTGAAACTCTTACCTACTTATAATCATGTAATTAGAATGCATTCCATCTTCCTGAACAAATGAGATTGTTATAAACATTTGAACAAAGTCAGAGGTGTCATTTGAGTTGGTAGGCATGGAATAGACCAAAAAGGGAAACTTCTAACTGCTGAGGAAAGTGATTAGATTTCCGAAAAGGGGGTAAAGGATTGAAATAAGAAACATGAAAAAGGACTTCTTTAGGAAAATGTGATTTTTCAAATTAAAGAGGGAAGTTGTGAAGGAGGATATTTTGCGAGGATGTCTAAGTGTGGAAATATAAAGAAGTAACTACATTAACTACACTGAAAACAGTTCCAATTTCCTTCTTTCTTGTTGTATTACCACCTAGAAATTTGTCCATCTCCTTATGACCTTTGCATATCAACATGTTTAATTTGGTGGAGGCTGATAATTGAAGGTGGTGGAGGTTAGGAGGATACACTGAGAAATGGACAGAAGAGACAATAGGGTATCCTTTCAGTGGAGTATGGGGTGATTTTAGACCTTTTGGGGAATAATCCAATTTAAAAGTATACTAAGATATTTTGCTACTCAATAGGGGTAGGAAACTGATCAATTATAGGAAACTACAGGTAATTCAGATGAATCTTTTCCATAACTATGCAAATGAAATTGATCCTTTAGAAATGCAATCAGTTTAAAAGTTTATATTATATTTCATAGTCTCAAAGGGTGATTCACAGTCCACTTGTGACCCAGAGATTCATTCCAGAGTCCTAAAAGGTCAAAACTATTTACATGATAATACTATGATATATCTGCCTTTTTCACTTTTATTCTTTCACAAGTTTACAGTGGAGTTGTCCAGCTACAGACATATGATATCACCACAGATGACTGCCAAGGCAAATATGAGATTCCAGATGTTTTCTATTAAGCCAGACATTAAGGAGACTTGCAAAAATGTAAAACAGTGCCACCCTTCTCACTAGATTTGTGTCAGTTTTAGAAAATATGACCAATTTTCATAAATATATTACTTAAATTATAATATAAAGTACTATCTGCCACCTCAAGATTATATTGTCATTATATTTCTTCTAGTATTTCAGTGTTTCAATTTTCTATTATGAATTTTTAGTACATTTGGAATTTACTCTGCCATGTGCATGAGGTAGGGATCTAACTTTTTTTTTCAAGCCATTAGCCAGCTCGTTTACTAAATAATCTTTTCTTTCTCAATCATTGTAAATGGCGTCTCTGTCATATATAAGTCTTTTATATACTTATATGTTTCTGGATCTTCTAGTGTATTACATTAATTTGCCTCTATCCTAATACCAGTAATAAACTTTAAAAATTATTAAGATTGGCCAAGTGCAGTGGCTCAAACCTGTAATCCCAGCACTTTGGGAGACCAAGGTGGGCAGATCATGAGGTCAGGAGATTGAGAGCATCCTGGCTAACATGGTGAAACCCCATCTCTACTAAAAATACAATAAAAAAAAAAATTAGCCGGGCGTGGTGGCGGGCGCCTGTAGTCCTAGCTACTTGGGAGGCTGAGGTGGGAGAATGGTGAACCCGGGAGGTGGAGCTTGCAGTGAGCCTAGATAGTGCCACTGCACTCCAACCTGGGTGACTGAGCAAGACTCTGTCTCAGAAAAAATAAAAATAAAAATAAGATTGTATAATATATTTTAATGTATAGTACAGCAAGGAAACCCTCACTATTCTTTTTCCCATTTCTTTCCCAAAAAACATTCCTCTTAAAGAAAGCAAATATGTTCAAAAAATTGCAAGTAAATATTTGAATTATGTGTAAGCTGTTAGCAAAGCATTGAATACTCTTTAGATGGAGTTGAAACTCAGTCTACTAAAACCCCAAAACCCATAATGAGCAACTACTATGTGCCACGTAAGTGCTTTTTAAAGCTTTAACAAGTGCTTTTTATTAACATATATGTTGGTTTTGGTATAACTAATTTTTGTTAGCATCTCAACTCATGTTTTAGTCTTGCATGGAATATAAGATATCCAAAAAGTATTAATGTATCATTTCAAAATTTATCTATATTTAATTTTTCCCAAATCACAAGCCACTATTTTTATAGTTAACTTTTAGTTTGAAAAGAACAAGAGGTCTAATATATTTTTCATTTTCAGCAAGATTGCTTTCTGGTGTGCTAATTATAACAATTATTGTTGTTCAAAAACAAAGTACCACAATTTTCTCTGTTCCATTTTGGGCGATTAGGTTGTCAGGATTATGTAGAAACTTGGAAGTTTCCTCACCTATTCCTTTGTAACAGCAGTGAAGAATGGCTAGATAAGAGACAACACAAATTGGCAATGTCATAAAAGATTTCATTCTCTAAAATCATACGTTAATTTTTTGTATAAAAGGTGATACATATTAACAAATAACTACCTTAGGTGTAAACAAATACAGAAAAGCAGCAACAGTAATAGCTGTACCATTTTAGGAACATTTGAATGACTATTCTCTAGTTCCCTGTCATTCAAATTATTCATTCATTTATTTGTACTAAATATTTTGTTAATGTCTCTTTTAAAAGATTTCAATGGTTTTTCTCTTCTTTTTAGTTTAATTTATGTAGTATGAAGCTACATATATAATGTCTATATGTTTCTTTATACAAATGTTTCTTTTCTCAGTTCTTCAGGCTTTCTATATAAAATGTCTGAGCATAGCTAAGTTATTCTACATTTTACTGCCTTTGAAATTCCAAGAAAGGTTTCCTGTATTCTGTTGGTCCTTTTTCAGTTTCTTTCTGTTCTTTTTCCCCTCAGATTCTCCTGGGCAGTAATATCAAATAACCATGAAGACATCTGATATTTCCAGAGAGAGGATTTCTTGTTGGGGCGGGTGGGGGGGAAACAACAAAAAACCTTTTTGGAAACAGGAAATCATTTTAAGTTGACCACATTTAGCGTTCCAAAGCTAGAAGCTTTGGAAAGTTTTATTTTATTGCTTTTTGATGTCAGCCTAATGTAGGGTTCCATACTTAGTCTGGATGTCTTTCTTAGAATTACTTTAGAAAGCAATGCATAAAAACGTCCTGCAGAATGCAGCCTTATGTATGCACCAATAGTTCTACCCACCTGTCGATCTAGTTCCTCCTAAATAAGCTTTGTATGTAAAACAAGAGTTATATATTGCAAACAAATTCAATGAGTGATAATAAGCAATGATTTATAGTATAAGATGAAGGAAACTATACTGATACTCTGTGATAATTATTTTAATATATATTTGGATTTATGGGCTTGCTTCTAGATATGTAAATTACTTCTATGAATTATAAAATGTTTAGAAGACAAGAAACATAACACAATTGTAATATATTATTTTAGTTTATATAGAGACAATTGACATTACTTTGACCCAAGTTATCCATGTTTAAGTCATAGAATCCATAGAAAACGGATTGAAATACAATTAAAGAGAGATAGATAACATTCCCTCTGTATTTTGTTTGCTTCTCTCTACTCAAAATGTGAAATCTAAGACAACAGAGAAGAAAATTAGTAAATCACCCTTTTTCCAATTTTTAAATTTTTGGTTGCAATGGGCAGAACTTGTAGAGAAAGTTGAAACACAGGCTAAGTGCTCATCATTTTTGGAAGATCTTTTTAATGCATTCTAGGATCACTTAAGTTCCTTTTGCATGACCATATTGGGAACTAAACGAAAACCAAAGACACATCAGCATTTATTTCCTATATGTATCATGTATACATGAGGCAGATAAAGAATTACCATCTCCTCTGGTGAACTGAATTTGTACCTGCCTAAGACAGAATGAATGACTCTACAATAAAACACTTGAGCATCCTGGCATCAATAACAGTCAAGAGAGCTCACCCAATGGGAAAGTGGAGTCCAGCACACTGTAATCTGCTTCCAGCCATGAAAGGCACTGAAGAGAACATCAGGCGCTGTGTTATTACATAGGTCAAATTCCCAGTGCTACTATGGGGAGCTCTGAACACAGTGGTTGTCTGGAGGAGCTCCAGGGGAAGTGACTCTCTTTACCCCATTGTATGTTCTTGTCACAGAAATCCCATCTGTAGTATTCATTATTGTATCCACAGTGTGTACAACATTGTGATGTCCAATGAATTGAGAATATAATAAATGTTATAAACTGACCCATACTGATAATCACACTGAGCATTCCAGTCTCAAAGAGACCCAGGGTCAAACTGAAGATTTTAAAGGGCTCTACTGGGAGATGACCATCACAGGAGCTATGCCTGGCAAGAATCTACTAGTAACCACAAGTCACTGAGTACAGAGGGAAGTATGAGAGACAGCAGAAGGAGACCTGCCTTGACTTGTATCTTTTGCTAACCGAAATTGCCTTTGAAAGCATAAACCCCAAAGCATAGTTCTCTGCTCTCTGCTGTGTTGGAAAGTTTTTAAGTGACAGATTTGGAATTGAAGGGACAAAGGGAAAAGTATAGAAAAAGCAGATGACTCATGTGTACCACTCAATTTAGAGCAATGTAGCATGCACCTTTTGTGAATTCACTACGAGTTTGGCAAAGTTGTTAATCCACATCTCTTTGTGCCTCAGTTTCACACATCTGTAACTTCAATTGTCAGCTCTCTGAGGTTTGCTGGGAAGGACTGACTTAACCCACATAAACCTAGGTTATACCAGAACCAATGATTCCATAATTGAAGAAATTTTTAAGATCAATAAATTGCTCTGGGTTAATTACACAAGGACATGCCTAAACACGGTTCAGAGTATCCATTTCATATATTTTTCCTGAAGCATTCCCTGGCTAGAAACTATATTCATGTTCATTTTTCTCCAGTTCATTTCCTCACACTAGGTACCTCCATTCAAAAAAGATCCATCTATGTAAAGGTCATTTTCATTATATTACAGTGAAATTCATTCCAGGAATAGCCGGTATTCACAGGTGTTGCAGGTGGATTTCCTGCCGAGGAGTCATATTCTCCTAAAAGGAGGTTACCAGTTTCAAGGAAAGCAAGCTCTGCTAGCTAAATTGACAAGTCCTGAAATGGGTATTGTCAGGTGAAATAGTCTTCTTCATCCTAAACCACTGTTTACCAAAGGATGTGGACTGCCGATTGAAAATTACAGCCTCAGAGTTTCCTTAGACTATGCTAGAGGCAGCTTTTCCAAGTTCAGTGTTCTCAGAGTGCCAGCTTAACCTCTTAAATTCATACTCTGTGCTAAGTGAGAGTCCCGTGTAAATACTCTTGGCTACTCTTTTTTTTTTTTTTCCTGTAGAATCCACATCTTTACACTTAAAAATGAGTTTTCTGGGATTGCGAACTGCTCGATCATTGGAAATGTGTTCACAGAACTAATCAAATAAAAAAAATGGTTGCTGTAATAAATTTAATATAAAACCTTGAGACTGTGTCTGATTTCTTGCAAATGAACTGAGGTGGATAACAACGTCAACCTCTGTATACTGAGATTTCTTGCTACTGCCAGGAAAGTGATGTCTTTCCTTAGCCAAAATTCTATTTTACTTATTAATGAAAATTCTGGAAGATATAGAAAATTAGAATGAAAAAGGAAACATTCATAATCTTATATTCACAGTCAACTATATTGATATGTTTATATTTGTCTGTCTAGCAAAATCCATTTTCTATGTATGTGTTCTGTGTTCTCTGCAGTTATATTGTCAAGCTAATACTTATGGAGCATTTGTTAGCCATAATCCCTAGATTTTCCACTTATTACTTTGTTTTGTCCTCACCCAAATCCTATTAATTAGTTTTATATTTTATGGATAAGGAAACCAAAGTTCAGATAAGTCCAGTGAAAGCCCCTTACCACAAAGTTAGTAATGGAAGGATTGAGATTCACATCCATGTCTGTCTGGGTTCAATAACCATCTGTTAGCTCTTACTTTGTGTTGCTAATAGTGTAAGGAATGTGTCAAACACAAAAATGTTTGAGAATGGATCATCCCCAACAATAATCACTTTTTTAAGAGCAAAAATACTGAGTTGCATTCCTTGAAAAATGTTAATGTGTGCATTTATGGTTATATTCAACAAGGCTAGAGACCACTGAGACCTAAATATCTTTCTAAAGCAAATGTTGCCTTTCATAGTCAGAGATATTTGGCAACCCTAACAGAGTCACATGTGTTCATTTCTTCCATGTGCAGAAGCAAACAGATGTGTATACACTGCAAAGCACAAAGGAGCTTGTCCTGGAGACTGTTTTGTCCCAAACGTGATATTCAAGTCCTCTGGGGAAGTATTAAGTCATTGGCATTGTATGCAGTTCTAGCAAGACCTCAAGGGGTTTTAGTAGTTTTGGTAAAAAACATATGGATGATTATTAGGAAACAGCATAAAGCCCAAATATACTTACTTTGACTTAAAAAGAATTGGAATAATTGGATTCAGATTTTCCCGATGACAAGGGTGATTATATACAGTTTAGCTTGAGCTGAGGAGTTAGGTGACACATGTTGAAAATCACACCTGTATCAACACCTGTTCTATGCCTTTCTTCCTCTGAAAAGTCGGGATAATAACACTTTTGAGCACTATTATGAGAGAGAGAGTGCATAATCCATGTAAAGTACTCAGGACTGGGCCTGACTCAGAGTTTGCATTTAAGAAATGCTAGCAATTCAACACTAGAACAGATTAGTTAATGGAATCCTTACCTTAAGCATATTTTTTCTTTCTTTTTAATGGATTTTGTATAGTGTAGCATTTCTTTTCATCTTTCAGTGTATGACTTAAAACTCTAGAAAAAAAGCTCTAGACATACATAATTTTAAAACATTGTTTGTAGACTTTCATCTCATTTTTCTTTATACCAGACTTAAGTCTTCATGATTTGATTCAACATTAAGAGCTCTCACGCTCTTTTCTCTTTTGCATCAGTTGCCCAAGTCATTTAAAATACTGATCATATACCTTTATTCTGTTGATTAGCTTTGTATCTCTCTGATCTTATAGTATCAAGTCTTTTTTTCTCTGTGTTTTTAATACTTTATAGAGAAAACTCCAAATCACAGTGTTTAAAACTGCAAAACAAAAGTGATTAGACACAGAAAAAATGAGTAAGCCAAATGAGCATTAGAGAATCAGAAAAGAAGCCTGTACGCCTTCATATTGCCCCTTAGTTGGTATGTGACCTTGGGCAAATCACTCATGATTTCCTGGTTCAGCTTTCTTGTCTGTAAAATGGAGATTATAATATCTGTCAGGCCTTTCTCAAAGGATATTGTGAAACAAGATAGCAAATGTAAAAACCCTCTGTGTACTCTATAGATTGAGGGCATGAAAGCTTGTTTATTTAAGCTGTGGGATATGCGAAAGCTCTATGTGCAAAAGTGCACATGACATTGTATGGGCTCCTGATGCAGGCACTGTGCTATGATCTGGGGTTTTGCAACATGGTAGCAGCTTTCCAGGAAAGGGAGTTTGCAACTCTAAGTAGAATCTGATGAGAGCCAAATAGGTGATCTTGAGAGTGTGTACTCTAGGTGTCCAGGGAAGGAAAGGAGAACCGGGGACCAACTGAGCTCTTAGGAAACACCTACAAAAGAGGTGGGTTTCTGACCCTTGCAGTAAATATTGGATAGGATGGAAATAAACGGAGGACAGAGGAGGTGTTCCAGATGGGAGGAACAGCCAGATCAAATATATACAGTGGTGGAAGAGCACAATGGCTGAGCAATGGACTGATTTGAATGAGTCAGAACCTTCCTGTGGGGAAGTAATGAGACTGGCAAGGCTGAGAGAGGCTTAATGGGAGCCCAAGATAATGATGCACTTGGTTAACACATCACATTTGAAACGAAGGCCACTGAAGGGTTTCTGAATAGGAGAGTGACGTGGTAAAAATTGTGAACTCGAGCTTCAGACAAACCCATTTTTAATCCAAATTGGCCTTTTAGCCAATATTTTCTTAGGCAACACTTACTGGACACACATGGTACAGTGGAAAAAGTGTGAGACTCGGAGTCAACGGAGGATCTTTGGAATGTAAGGCCTCTTTTCTGGACCTACCTTTGGGCCAGCGTGGCAGGCAAAGCCATTGCCTCATATCCTGCTCTTTCCCAACTCTTCTGGAAACATTCCAGCCACATTCTTGCTTCATTGAATTTCTACCAGTGTTCTCCAGGTTAAGAGTACAAAAAAAGATTAAAAGATGTTTTCACTGAAAAGTCTTCAAAGAGATTTGAAACTGTCCTGCCTGGTATTAATTCTTTTTCTATTCCTTTATTGCTCAGTCTTGTTTTGTTGGTCATGCTGCCTTTCAGCATTGAGTGTGCTATTACATCACAATTAGAAGCATATGATTACATTTTAAATGACCATTTCCTGTCCAAATTCATCACGAAAATGGCCTTTAACGTTAGTAAATTCCAACCCACGTCTAATGTTATTTTAACATCAGATACATTCTTACTATTTAGAATTGTCTTAAGCCACGCTTTTACATGGAGAGTTTGAAAATCTTTTTTTTTTATGTGCAGAAGCTCATGTTAATGATGTCTTTAGCCCTTTCTGGGCCAGAAATATTTGGTTTTAAAGGCATTGGTGGATTTCATATAGATTATTTAGGTTATGACATGCTAGCGATAAGATTTTTCTTTTAAGTAGGGAAAATAGATTCATTTTGCCCATCTGCTCTCTGTTTCTCAAAACTGAAAAGAGGACTAAACTTAAGTTTTTACATATTGCTTGATTTTTATCTTGACCTCTAGAGAGAGGCAGAAACTTGTCACTCCATATACACGTGGAGATTTGGAACCAGCATTTTAAAAATCGTGCTCCACATAACCTAATTAGTACACAAAGGACAAGTCTGCTATAACTGCTGAGCCAATAAACAGGACTGAGTAGAGTCTCCTAGCAAAATGATCAATATGGTATCCCCTTAAAGTATAAAATTGAATTGTTAGGAGCCTAAATCACTACAGTAGAGAATCAACCATCTCAGTTTCTATTTCTTTCTTTCTCATAGAGATTAAATGTAACTTTAGTTGAATTGTCTCCATTTCAAGAATGTATTATTTTTCACATTGTGAAATGATATAGATATTTTATGTCCCAAATAATCATGGACTGACTATGGATCAATGTGAGATAGCTGGAAAACAAGTAAACAATGGTGGAAATGCCTATGGTAATTTGAGTCTGGAAACCATGATAATATTGCCATCTGAGTTTTAAGTTGTTATAAATGAGAATGGATCTAGAACAGTGTTACTATGAATTTATTCCCCATGCCATAATCAGTAACATTTTATAGATAAAAAAAGATATTTCAAAATGATCTTTTAGGGTAGTTACCTTGTAGTTTATTGTTCTTACAATAAAAATGCTCAGACCTTAAATTTTCTGAAACTGAACAACAAGATGGTCAACATGCGTTCTTCAATTTTCAACTAAATTGGTTATGCTCTGTTATGATATCTCTTTGGAGAATCATTCAGATAAACCCACTCTCTGTTTCAAATAAAAGTTTGAGGTAATTAAAAGAGATTTTTATAAAAACAACTTTAAGCCCTGTTAAGAAAATCAGGAATCATTACTGACATGAGATATTTAAAAAAACCTCATGACTCCTTACAAGAATAAAGATATCCCTTGCCACTTTTTGAAAGCCATACTTTAAATTGCATTTTCAAAGCCAGCACTTCCCCCAGATGATGAAATAAATTGAAAACGGAATGTTTTCAATCGAAGAAAGAATTCTCATGCTGGAAGGGAGAGGAAATGGAAAGATACCATTCTTAGGATTATACTTCATTCCAAGTACAGTTATCAAGTCTCACCTTTTAAACTCAAGAAGTCATTAATATTTGTACATGCCTATGACATAGTCTAATGATAAAAAAAGACATGGTCACTGGTTATATTCATATTTGGGGGGAAAAGTGACTGTGTATATTTGTACATACATAAAAGTATGAGAATGGATATGTAATAGCAGAGTGCATGTTAAGAACACAAAAATAAGGGTACATTTTACTACTGTCACAAGAGTGTACACATAAATTAAAAACTAGAGTCTATGAATTAAACCAGAGAGTTCAAGAAAAGATAATATTGTATCATTTGGAAGAAGGATAGGGCCGGGGGTGTTGGTTTACACCTGTAATCCCAGCACTTTGGTAGGCTGAGGCCGTCAGATCTCCTGAGGTCAGAAGTTCGAGACCAGCCTGGTCAATATGGCAAAACTCTGCCTCTACTAAAAATACAAAAATTAGCCAGGCATGGTGGTGCACACCTGTAGTCCCAGCTACTTGGGAGGGAGGCTGAGGCATGAGAATTCCTTGAACCTGGGTGGTGAAGGCTGCAGTGGGCCAAGATGTCACCACTGCACTCCAGCCCGGGTGATAGGAAAGCGGTTTCGCAGAGAGGAAGGAAACAAATACCATTGTGTCATTTGCCTCTGTGTGACCCCTCGAGCCACTCTCCCTCATCTATCTGTCCTTGGCCTCAAAAATGGACCTGCATTGGTCACATCCACAGACCTCCCATGTCCTCTGGCTCTGTACTGTTTCATTTGAGGTTCTATTCACTTCTCCCTTTCCTCAACACTTTTGGATTAAGAGTGGTAACAGTTTACTGCTGCTGGCCACGTGGTGATTCACTTCCTCTCCACTCAAACATTCATAATCTGTTACTTTTTAAATAAATACTCATCTAATTATTTCTATTCTGCTGGGACTTTGGCTGATACATTCATTGGTACTAGAAGTGGCCCCAGGAAACAGATCTCTTGAAAGGAGATCGTAGGATTCATACATCATATCTTTGAGGAGTATAGAGATAATTTTTTGTTTGTTTGTTTGTTTGTTTTTGCTGTGGGTGGGAGGAATCAGATAGGGTATATGGCATATGAGAGCATCATAAATATTCAAGTTATCTCTGGTGGTTGCACATCGGATAATGTGCTAGCAGAGATCAAGTGGTTGTGGGGCTTAGCTGTTCTAACAATTAAGATTATTGAGTCACTTAATTTCTTGTTACAGTTCTACAAAATGTACATAGGGAAAAAGAGAGTTATAACTATAAATGTGTAATTAAGAGTGTATACAGAGAGCCAGAGGGTTTCCTGAATAACTTAGGGTAAGCACTTCTCTCCTATAGTCACAGGACAGATGCAGCTGACAACCAAGCTCAGGGTATGATTGTAAATATTGCAAAGTTTTAGCACTAATTATAAACTTGACCTGCCAGGTCTCATGCTAAGCAAAAGGTAATTGTCAGGAATCAATGAAACTCTGCCTCAATGGGTGAGGACATTTTGGTAGATATAGATGAAGCTAAGAACTCTGACTCTCAAATTCCCATAAACTTTCCTTGTCTCACAACAAATATTGACTATTGTTTCAGACCCACCAGTAGGCCTGTGATAAAAGTTGGAGCCCAGTATAGATTGCACTGAGAGTACAAAGACTATTCACGAAAGGAGGAATGAATATTCTAGCCATCCCAGTAGACAAAAACCTCTCATCCAGCAGAAGTACTTCCAGATGCTAAGAGAGCTTGGAATTGGATGGTGGAAGCAGGCAGTTATGATCATTGATTTATGCTAGTGGCCACCTACAGAGGGAGAATTTAGAGGTTATATTTTATGATACTTCATTATTTTTTTCTTCCCTTTCCCTTGCATAGCAGGCAAGGCCTGCTGGTTCATGCCTGTAGTCTCAGCACTTTGGCCAAGGTGGGACAATAGATTAAGGCCAAGTGTCCAAGATCAATTTGAGCAACATAGCAAGATCACATATCTACAGAAAATAATAATAAAAATTTAGCTGGACAGAGTGGCATGCATCTGTAGTCCTAGCTTCTCAGGAGACTGAGGCAGTGTCATCTTTTGAGCCCCAGGGATCAGGGTTGCAGTGAGCCATGATCGTGCCACTGTACCCCCACCTGGGTGATAAGCAGGAGTTGAGCAAGACCTTGACTCTTAAAAAAAAAAAAAAGGAAGAATTAGAAGAGTTAACTTTTTAGGCTTCAGGAGGTAATATGATTGAATTGATATTATCCTATAGTGATATGATAGTTGATGAGACTTTGTTTCTTCTGTAGTTGCAGGTGTAGGCTTTCCATCCAGGCAGTCACATTATTGAGCAGAAAGCGCTGACTGTCTTGTAATACAACAAAAAGCCTCTTTTCTGACTTCAGTCAACGAGGAGCCTAGTAGGAGGCAGGAAGTAGGGAAGAGAGTGACATCAGGGACTTATTCCTAGGACTGGCTGTGCCCTCAATGAGAAATTCCTGCTCCTCTCCAGGTGGCCTTCTGCTCTCACCTTTTTCCTAGCGAGTTCCTCCTCTTACCCCTCTGGCCATGGGATGGGAGAGGAGAGTGAGAGCTCTATTGATGCTAGTGCTGGGTCCCTGCATGATCTGAGTTGTTTCTTAAACTGTATTCACATCTCAGTCATTAGTCCCTTTGTAAACAAACCCTTCTTAAATTATTCTGATGTGAATGGGCCATCTGTTTCCTGTGAGGAAGGTTTCTGAATGACACTTAGATGTCTGATAACAAATATGCCAAAACCAACTTTAGAATAAGGAGAAGCAATCTTGGCAAGCTTCACTGTTTAAAAAAAAAAAAAAAGAGGTCACTAAGATTTTTCCTCTATTGTGTATCTTTTATGAAAAAGATATCACTGGGTCATCTCAGAGGACATATCCAACTATTTCTGAAATGATGCTGAGCTACTGCTGACATTATCCATGAAGCGTGCTAAATGTCCCAGTCATGGAAAAACTGGGATCTAGGGCAACACTTTGGAGAAAGACACAATGTCTTAAACTGCTTTGCTTCCTGTATATCTAACAATAAATCCCCATTTAGCAAAGCAATCTCTTTGTGAAAAAGGTTGAAATAAAATTTTTCTCAAGTAATATAAAATTTCCACAATAATCCTTTAAATGCCCCCTCTTTTCATTTATATCCTCAGTCAAAATAAGCATGACTGTATTGTGTAAATCATGTGCTTTGAGAATTTTCAAGTTGCCGTGGTGGATTTTCACTGATCCATTCAATCTTTCTCACTTATTTCTCTCTGGTGACTAATGACAGGTTATCAGAGAAGGCAACTCATCAGTAATTACATTTTCTATCTGGTCACCAATCTACTAATGGGGTTAAGCTAATAAACTCTACCAAACTGTGGAAACACATTCCTAGTAATTAAAATCCATTAGGTTTGCTGGCTTCTACATAAGAACCTAAAACAAACAAAATGAAACCAAACAAAAATAACAACATTGTCTCATGCCAGAATTAGTTATTATTATTCTTTTTTTGTAGGTGGTGATTTTACCTGACACATTTATTAATTCTGTCAATATTTGAATACCAATTGTTAGTTTAGGTACTGGCGATTAAAAAAAAAAAAATAAAGGCAAAGCCAAATAATACATGAATTCTTTTGAAGAGTTTCTAGTCTGGTTGAGAAGAAGCAATTATGAAACAATGGGATTAATACTATGGGAAAGATAAGATAATACCATGGACACACACAGGAGGGACAGTTATGTCAGGTGGGAGATGGTACAGAAAATCTTTTTCGGGGCATCACATAGAAGAAAGGTTTTGAAGGATAAATAGAATTAGATAGACCAAGAAAGGGAACAAAGACATTCCTAGAAGAGGGACAAACATGTGTTCACATCATCATGGTACCTCACATCTGGAGAAAAAGGTGAGTATGGGAAGACGACCAGTCACAAAGCAAGAGAAGCAGGAAGGAATCAGATCACAAAGCGTGGATCAGGCTAAGAAGTTTACAGAAGGTCGTAAGGATTATGTCATTTGTAATACTATTCATTGTAAGGATCAGATTATCTTATGGTAAATGGCTTAAAAATAAGGGAACATACTGGTTGTATAACTAAATCAAGGAACTCACTGTGACTTCCTGAGGATGGTTTTTCCCTGTCTCCTGGGTCCAATGTCAGGCTTTGAAAATGAGTATTCTAGTCCTTGGACTCCCACGTGCACACCACAAGGTCTGGAGGAGGAGAAGGAAGCTTCTATCCCAGCATTTGAAATGAGAGTTCTGAGATTCAGCCTAATTGAAACTTTTTAGGTCACATGCCCACTCATAAACCAACCAGGGCCTTCCCCTGGGAGTGGAAAAATTTCTTATGAGGCACATATACCAAATTCTCAAAACGTAAGCATTTCACAAGTAATGGAAATACTCCCATTCCCACTTTTTAAACACTTTATATTTTATTAAGAAGCTCAACTAATGCTCTTAAAGAGATGCTTTATTTCTTTCTACCATAAGCAGTTGGGAAAAGGATTTAGTATCATTTGACCGTGGACACATTATAAACCAAATGGAAAAGGACACATCATAAGCCAAATGGAATTTCATTATGTTAGTATTTTTTTATAGAACCAACATTTAACAGCAGGCTTTCCATGTGTTAAAAACCTTTGTACAGACCATACAAAGGTAGAAAGTGTACTTTCGGAAGATCCGAATTCTAATTCCTACCTCCCTACTTACTTCCTTTGGGCCTGTGAGCAAAAGACTCAAACTTTCCAAAGTCTTAGTTTTTCTCACTTGTAAAATACAGATAATTATCTGTGACCTGAACACATTACAAGATTATCAGAATCAAATAACTTCATTAGAAAGTGTTATGTAATAGTAAAAATAAAATAAGTCTAAATAGTATTATGTTTTCAAATTATTATTCTGTGTAGCTAACTCAACAGGTAAAAATCATTTATTTTCCACTATCTTGCTTTTAAATGAAGATTCTAGGAATATGATTCAGCAAAATAAATTTCTGACTTTATGTTTTATAGCCAACTCAGGTAAGAGTAAGCCTTAAAGGCCTCTATAAAGGATGGCTTCTTGTCTTACCAGAAGATAAATTTTATTTTTTAAATACATATTTATTGCAGAAAATTAGGAAATACTAATAAACATAAAGAAAAAAAATTCCCTTAGTTTCACTAGATATACATTATCAGCATTAAATCCTAAACATATTTTTTCAGAATGTTTTTTACTCATATACATAAATATGCTATATATATACATAAGTTCACACTATGAGGCTTATAATATTTTCTTACAGCTTAGTACATCAAAACATCTTTCAATATTCATCAGATTTAATTTCAAATGTAAACTGCATGAGGACATTTTGTTCATTGCACATCTAGCATGAAGTCTGTAATAGGGGCTTAGTAAATATTTGTTGAAAGGAGAAATGAGTGAATATACAATCATTTAAATATTCTCCCAACACAAATCAGGCTACATAATATATTACAATGAGAAATAATAAAATATTTTATATTCCTTAAATATATGATTTTGATTTAAAATATCCAGAATGGTTGTGTACATTTACATGTTCATCGGCAGTTCATATAATCTTGACAAATTTGCTCTTATTTTAAAACATATTTGCCATTTTGTAAGGTGAAAACTGACATGTTAATTTACATTATTTGAATCTGACGAGAATTGTACATTTTTGTGGTACTTATCCATATTTTGTTATTTTGTTAATTGCTTATTCAAATAATTTTGGATGTGACTTCGAATCTCTAAAGCACGTTATCATCTACAAATTCAGGTATTCATATTATAACAATAACGATAAAATGATTAAAGAGATGTGCTGAGAAATATTCAACCAAATTCTATAATGAGAAACATAAACAGGATTTTATAACATTATGTGCAACAAACAAAATTATGCATTGAAGGCATCAGAATTTCAATGCCTGTTCCTTTTCTAAAGAATAGGTGAGAATTTTTATCCAGTATCAGAACAGCCAAAACAGTATCAGTCTCAAATGCATCCTCTCAATAAGGGTGGTTCACTATTCTGTATTGATTAGTCCATGTAGAGATGTTCACATTTTATTTCAGGCATTTCTTATGAGATTCTTAGTTCTTGCCTAGGTATTTCTTCCACATGCAGTCTTTGAGGATGTCATCTTTGACATTTCTTTTCTAAACCCCGTCTCTACTAAAAATACAAAAAATTAGCCGGGCGAGGTGGCAGGCGCCTGTAGTCCCAGCTACTGGGGAGGCTGAGGCAGGAGAATGGCGTAAACCTGGGAGGCGGAGCTTGCAGTGAGCTGAGATCCGGCCACTGCACTCCAGCCTGGGCTACAGAGCAAGACTCCGTCTCAAAAAAAAAAAAAAAAAAGTTTTTGTAGTACTTATGCATTCCTCTAATGTGTTTTGCACAATGTTGCCTCTGCCTATTCCACACTTTGTCTTTGACTGCTGCATTGTCTCTGGGGTAATCTGCTTGTTTTCATCTCAATGTTCTCATTGTCTCTGGGGTAATCTGCTTGTTCTCATCTTAAATGTGATAGACGTATTTAAGCTCCCTTCGTGAGAAGTTGTTTATTCTTAGGCGTTTGAGTTCATCACAATGCCTTGACAATTTATGAAAATGAATATTTAACTCAAAAAGATAATCCCCCTGTTGAGTATTATATAATGTACAATATTGTCTAGGCTGTACTTCTAGCAACCAATTAATTTTGTGAATCTTTATATTCATGTTTATTAAAGTTCATGTTTCATTTGCATTAGTATAGACTTTCCCTTCCCTTCCAAGCTGGCTTCTTTCTGGCTTTGATTGTTCTTTAATGTTGTTCTGCATCTGGACAGGACTGATTAGTCTCCTCTCAGGTACTATCTCATTTCTAACAGTGTTTGGGTCAACTTTCGCATATGACTCACAGTGATATTACGTTAATTATATCTCTTCATTAGATGACTCACATTGATATTACATGAATTGTATCTCTTCATTAGATAAAAAATTTCTTAATGGTAGCATTAATGTTTTCTTCTCAATCATTCTGTATACTTTCTAGTGCTTGGAGGGCTACACTTCCATGAATATTCAATATATAGCTGATAAGACACGCTCTTAAAATCAGTTAGAAAAAGTACTCTTAATCATAGTCCTTTTGCTTGTATAAATGGTTAAATCAAATGTCCTATCTAAAGATGAACTATCAATATGAAATAATATGGGATTCACTAATGATGTTCGTGATTTTCATTCACCATCTCTGTTGATTACTTGAATTACAGAGTTAAGAATTTGCTTATAAAATTTGTTGATAATTCTAAATTTACAGGGATAACAAAAACTTGATTAAATGTGAACTTAATTTTTTAAATTATTAATTTAAATATGCTGTGATAATTTGGAAACATTAATCAACAAAAATCTAATGGAATTTATATATTCAAGTATGTAAAAAAATTTTAAGGGCACAAGTCATAAGATTTTATCCAAAAGTGACCAATATAATAATAGAGTACAGAATCAACAAAGGGCTACATTATACAACATGTTTTCCCGTTATTATTGGTTGTTTGAAAGTAGAGATATTGCTTTACATTGTTATCATTTCGAGTTTTTAACGAAACAGGCATTTCATTAAAATAGAGTACTGTTTCATAGTAGCATCAGTTTTACCTTTCTTTCTTCGATGTGTAAACCTCATGCTCTGAAGAGTCCTACATCCTAGGGCATGAGTTTGTCACCCTTAATTTGGGTAGCTACCTTATGTTGGAGTGATCAGACCCAATACCAGGTGGTGGGAATGACGAAGTCCGGCGGAGTCAAAGGAATGAGAAAAGACAGTTTGAGAGAGAAAGTGGGTCCAGGGGGCCATTGCTAAGTATGGAGGCTGTGAAGGCCCCGAGCTCTGGAAGCCTAGACTATTTATTGGTGATCAAACAAAGAAACAAGTGGTGAGAATGTAGGGGTGAAAGGGAGGGTTGCATTAAGCACATGATTTACAGCTGTGATAGTTTAGCATATGCTCTGCTCCTTGAGATAATAGAGAGCAGGTTCTTTTAACTCAAGATACAATCAATCCTGGGAGAGCAAGGAGCAAGGAGCCAGCAAGTCTAGACACATTCCAGAGGCCACGAGCCCTGGATTCTATCCAAGCCATGAGGGGTTTTATGCCCTGGACTTAGATTATGGTGAGTCAGGGTAGCCTTCCACCCTTTAGCACAGAGCTTGGTGTTCCAAAGGCCACAAGGGGTTTTAGACCCTGGACCCCGGATATGTTCCAAGACTCTTACATTATGTCAGACGTGCAAGCCGTGCCTCAGCTTCTCCCAACACTCAGCTTTTCTCCCAACACCTGATGAAGCTGATGGATTTTTCTGAGGTCATTTTCAGGTGTCTCTTCTACCATAGTTGTGAAAAAGGAATCATTACGTTTTAGAGTAGTGAGAAAATGTGGAAAATTTCTCCTCTCCATCCTTTGAACCCCATGGAAATTTATATCTTCATTTGCTTTCATAAAATTTGTCTTATTTCTCTATTATTTCTTTAAAGGTAGGTAGGGACTGTGGTATATCATCACACCTCTTGCATCAGTAGGAAAATTTCCTTCATAGGAAAAGTAGAACCACAAGTTTGGTGAATTGAATTGGCTGTCAGGAAAACCACATTAAAATCCCCCTCTTGCTGTTAACTATCCATGTGATATTTGATGAATCACTTACTGGCCTGAGATTTTTTCATCTGTAAAATGAAAGGATTGAACTAGCTGATCTTGAAGCTGATCTCTACTCCTAAAATATTACCAAGTATATAATAGTAATAACCAATCCTTAGTCACCTCCATTAACATAACACAAAAGGAACGTGTGGAACATGTTTATATCCCAAACTAGTTGGATTTCCTTTGCTGAGAATCACCCACAATCTACAAGAAAGTTTGGATTCCACAGTTTAGGCTCTTTTTATTAGCAAACATGCTAAGTTGTATTTATGTAATGTATACTGATAACTGCTCCTAATTGGTGCCAATTCTGAGCAAGGAATCCTCTGCTGGATAAATGACTCTGGAGATGTACCTTCTGTAAGAATTGTTTAGATCCTGCTATTTGCATGACTTTGCCATGTTCCTCCAGGGGCTGAGAAACTTGTTTGTTGATACAGGTGAAATAATTCCAGCAGAAAGTTTTATTTTGTACTCCTGCTTTCTATCCGACTTTCAAACCTGTCCTAGAGCAAGTGAACCACCACTTTTTTTTTCCAGCTTACTTAATTAGGAAAAAATAATAAGGATATATAAAAGCTGCTGTGTATATATAGTATATATAGTAAAGATCAAATTAGTTCATTGTAGATAAAATTTTTACTGAAATAATGTTTCCTCAGTTCCTAAAATGATATATGTGTGTGCATATAATATATATGCTTTGCTGAGCTGCACTTTGACACAGAGGGTGTGACTGCAAAGTCATAATAAGCAGAGTAGCCAACAAAAACCACTTAACTAGGCCCACCTATACAGTATGACCAAGTTGAGAATAAGCCTCACTAAAATATTTCACCTGGCATGTGTTCAAGTTTTGAGGTTGAATGAGTCTGCTTTTGTTTCTCACTAAGCCTGGAAGAAAGGGAACTTGTTAGGGAGGAGGAGAGGAAAGAAGGGAGGAATGAGTTAAGTCCTTAGCATCTTTAGTGCTTTTTCTTTGCTTCTTTTCAAACAAGCACACCACATTGAATAGCATGTGGAAAATTGGCATTTCCAGTGAATAGAAATTAACTGGCAAACAACGAAAGGGAAAACAGAGGAATGCTGCTGGATGCTGTTTGGCTTGTCTCATCTTGTCAGGGAAGGAACACGTGTGAATCAAATGGTTTAAGATGAATTTACCTACATGTTTGGCTCCTGTTCAGATATTTTAGATTTCTTAGTAATTTTGTTTACTTGGGAGGGTTTTTAAAAGTATGATTCTTCTGTAAGTTAGAAATAAAAAACAGAAGACTTAAAAGTAGTATGAGTGAACAACTGTTCAAATATGCCTCTTCAGAAAATGTGCTCACTTTGTTTTCTTTTGGAGAAACACACACACACACACACACACACAGAGACACGCACACATACACACACACTTATTTAAATAGCCAGAAAACCAACACAAGTATCTACAGTGTTCTTACTTTTAGAAAAGATTGCTAGTGTGGTATTTTGAAAAGAAATTTGTTTTTTTAAGAATAGAAAATCTTCTTCAATATCAAAATCCTTTCATATTCATATACAGTAATTTTACCCCCCCCATAATATGATGTATGCACTTCAAAGTTGGAAACTGAAACCTCATTTTATTCTAGTGTATTGTAAAAGTTTACTGTGAACAAGCTGTGTTGTGACATCAGCTACTGAGTGAATGTGTATGGGTTTAGCAAAAAGCAGGAAGCCAAACTCATGGCTCACCTGTTCTTTGCACTTTCTTTGGAGAAGAAAACCGTATGATACAAAATGCAAATCATATTTTTTATACCAATCAATGTTTTCCTGAATATGGAACAGATACTCTCTGTCATGACAACTCAATCATGGCAACTCAATCATGACTTGTGATTGAAGCAATTAATCAAAAGAGGGTATTTGGTTAAAGAGCATATGTCCAGTGACAGAAATCAGCTTTCATGAAGATTACCTCTATAAAAAGTTATATAAGCTTATATTTTAGTGACAAAGTTGTTAAAAAATTCATCACATATGTAACATAACATAACCATGACCAACAATATCAAGATCTTAGAGTTTTCACAGGTGTCAGACATTGTCATTAAATTATGGTGACTGATTTGAAAAAGGGTGTAGCTTTCATGATAATTGAGCATTAACCTTAGGGAAAAATATATCATGAGGAAAAAAATGCCTACAGATGATATTGCTCAGTAAAGCTGGACTTCGTTATTTTATATCAGGTTATAGTCATCTGAAAAGTAGGGACTTTCAGAATCACAGGCTACTTGAGTTGGAAGGAAACTTACTTCACAATGCAACCATTGGCATACTTTGTTTTATTGCATTTCACAGTTAATTGCTTTTTTTCTTTTTTTTTTACAAATTAATATTGTGACAACCCTGTGTGAACCAAGTTTATCAGCACCATTTTTCCAACAGCATGTACTCACTTCATGTCTCTGTTATATTTTGGTAATTTTCACAATATTTCCAACTTTTTCATTACTTTTATATCTGTGATGTATCTTTGTTATTACTATTGGAATTGTTTTGGGGCATCAGGAACTGTGCCCATAGAAGATAACAAGCATAATCGATAAATGGTGTATGTGTTCTGACCACTCCACCAGCCAGCTGTTCCCCATCTCTCTCTTTCTCTCTCTCTCCCTCCACAGGCCTCCTTATTCCATGAGACACAAAAATATTGAAATTAGGCCAATTAATAAGCCTACAATGGCCTCTAAGTATTCAAGAGAAAGGAAAAGTTGCACATATCCTGTATGTGTGATTAAGCTTATAATATAAATGATTAAGCTTAGTGAGTAGGGTATGTTTGAAAGTTAAGATAGGCTAAAAGCTAGGCCTCTTGTGCCAGTTAATCAAGTTGTCAATGCAAGGAAAAATTTATTGAAGGAAATTTAAAGTGCTACTTCAGTGAATACAACAGTGATAAAGCAAAACAGCCTTACTGCTGATACTGACAAAATTTGAGTGGTCTGGATAGAAGACCAAAGTAGCCACAACATTTTCCTAAACCAAAGCCTAATCCAGACCAAGGTCCTAACTCTTTTCAATTTCTATAAAGGCTGATGTAGGTGAGAAAGCTTCAGGAAAATCTCTGAAGCTAGGAGAGGTTGATTCTTGAGGTTTAAGGAAAGAAATAGCAGAAAAAAAGATTTCTTTAAAAATACTACTGCTTATTGACAGTGTACCTGGTCACCCAACAGCTCTGATGCAGATGTACATGATTAATGTTGCTTTCAAGCCTGCTAACACACATTAATTCTGCAACCCATGGATCAAGGAGTAATTTTGACTTTCAAGTCTTATTATTTAAGAAATGCATTTTTAAAGGCCAGAGCTGCATAGATAGTAATTCATCTGATGGATCTGGGCAAAGTAAATTTAAAACCTTCTGGAAAGGATTCACCATTCTAGATACCATTAAGAAAATACATGATTCATTGGAGGAGGTTATAATATCAACATTAACAAGTTGGGAAGAAGTTGATTCCAACCTTCATGGATGACTTTGAAGAGCTCCAGTCTTCAGTGGAGGAAGTAACTGCAAATGTAGTGGAAATAGCAAGAGAAGTGGAATTAGAAGTGAAGCCTGAATATGTAACTGAATTGCTGCAATCTCATAAAAACATTTTAATGAATAAGTAGTTGTTTCTTATGGATAGTTAAAGAAAATTATTTCCTGATATAGAACCTACCCTGATAAATATGCTGTGAACATTGTTGAAATGATGACCAAGGATTTGGAATATTGTTTAAAATTAGTTGATGAAGCAATGGTAGGGTTTGAAAGGATTGACTCCAATTTTGAAAGTTCTGCTGTCGGTAAAATTCTGTCAAGCAGCATCCTGCAGAAAAACCTTTCAAGAAAGGAAGAGTCAATCAATGTGGCAAATTCATCATGTCTTGTTTTAAGAAATTGCCACCGCTACACCAGCCTTCAGTAACCACTACTCTGATCAATCTGCAGTTATCAACATCAAGGCAAGATCCTCCACCAGCAAAAAGATTACAATTCACTGAAGGCTCAGATGATTGTTAGGAATTTTTAGCAATAAAGTATTTTTTAATTAAGGTAGGTATATTACTTTAGACATAATGCTATTGCATACTTAATAGACTACAGTATAGTATCAACGTAAGTTTTATATGCCCTGGGAAAACAAAATATTTCTGTAACTTGACTTATTGCTGTATTTGCTTTTATGCAGTCTTCTGGAATGAACCCACAGTATCTCCAAGGTATGCCTGGAAATTACTTCATGGATGAGGAAGCTTAGGCTTAAAGGTATCAAGTGACTGCACAGCAAGTTGTGGGCAAAATTTGGTCAACATTCAGTTTTCTTAACCCTCCAAACCCTGTGCACATTCTATTATAGAACATTTCAGGCAGAGTCTGGGGATACGCTTGTCTTCATTCCATATTAATGTCTCTGGCATCTAGAATTCAAAGAGGGAAGTACCTGTATTTGGATTGAGGATACCAGACTGAATTTCAAACCACATTTTCTTAGGAAATAAAGGCAGTGCTTCTGATGTGTCCAGGAACACATGACTGCTCACTTTCGATAAATGTACAGTGAAAAGAATATTCTGCTCTCTTTTGAGTGGAGTGAGAAACTCAGTTTCTAAGAAAGAAATAAAGCCTTTTCCCTAGTGTTTTACCATTCTGATGAGTTTCTGCTAGAAGCTGACATTATTTTTCCAAAGACAGATATTCTTAAAAAAGCAAAAGAAAGAAGAGAATGTCGGTTGTAATTTTTTTTTTGGAAAAAAATTTTAGAAGTGTTCATTAAATAAAATATTCCAAATATAATTGCTATATCTGAACTGGAGTCACCCTGTGATTGTTTTGATTTTATTTGTTAGAAAGGAAATTACAAAATTTAAAGGAAAGCATGTTTAACAGATTTTGAAAAGTTAATAATTGTTGACTATAGTAGGAGGTGATTAAGAAAGGGTTCAGAAACTATTTTGCATGGGCCTCTAAATAATTCATCATTTGAATCTGTCCAATGTGTTCAGCTTTCACAGACCAGCTTAGTATCACTGCCAAATTAAAGTTGGCAACTTAAAAGCTTATTGAATCTTTGGACCAAGTGTTTTCTTGTTGTTTAGAATTTTTCAAAGACAGAATAATTATTTAAGGTAGGAAAGTCTTGCCCATGAAAATATGTTTTAACACTGTTTCTCTAAGAATAGGGTTCTATTTTAATACCTCATATTTCTCTTGTATCCTAGTGACTCCTTAATACCCATTTTCATGGTGACTTCCCTCATTTTACTTCGGCTCATAGTAGATGACCTTTAGCTCTATAGGAGAGGGTAATCTGACCCTCCAGGAAGCTAATACTGAAAATATTATTTCCAATCATTTTATTCTTTGACGTTTACCTTCAAAGCCACTTAATAAAAGCCAGCTGAAACAAAGGTTCTTACTTTCCCTTTCTCTATTACTAGCTTATTTTTTCTTAAAAGATGGTGTTTATTCATAATGTTTAAATAGATAACTCAATTTTATATTAAAAAATGTGATTTACCTTCCAAAAATGCAATATGCTTGAATTGCAAATTATGTACTGGATGTATGTTGCCTATAAAACATTGTGTTCAAGCGTCCTCAAGAGGGCTATCTATCTCATTTTACTGCAGGTAGCACAAAGAAGCCAGATCGGATATTCAACACTCAACTTGAAAATCTCTAGCTCGATCATCCCATTCATTAGGTACATTTTCCACTTTCCATGTTAGTGCAGGCAACAGTGTTGCTAAGTTTCTGCCACTATGTAACAAAGATTCCTTTCTTCCAGGATCCAATAACATTCCTTCACCGCTTTTAAAGACCTCCCAGCAGCCTCCTCAAAGACCTTGATGAGACTTTGAGAGTTTTCCTAAAAATCGCTTCAAGGCTTCCAGTGCTTTAATTAACACTCTCCATAGGCCTCCCAAGCGACTTTCTACTACATCATCCCCAGAGCCACTGATATGTTCTGAAACTTTGGCTGCAATAGCACCCCACTTCTAAGTACAAAAATTTGTATGGGCTATCTATTATTGTGTAACAAATCACCTCATAACTTAGTGGTACAAAACAACAATATTATCATCCCTGTACTCTCTGTGGATTAGGAGTTTGAGATTAGCTTCTTGGCTGTCTCCAGCTAGAGGTCCTTCAAAAGATTGCAGTTAGATTTCAGCTAAGAAAGCAGTCATCTGAAGGTTACTGGGGCTGGAGTATTCACTTTCAAGGTGACGTGGTCACCTGGCTGGTGGCTGGTGCTGGTTGCTAGAAGCAGTCCTCAGTTCATTACCACATAGATCTTTCTCCAGGGGTGCTTTAGCATCTCACGGCTTTATAGTGTTAGGAGATGACTCTCCATACATCTCTCACATCTTGTGAGCAGGAGATCTTAAAATTTCCCTTGTTCTGAATTCTCTTTTCGAAGATGTTTGCATAGCAAACTGCCTTGATTAATGAAGATAGTCCCCCTCTAGAGCAAAGGGAATGGATTTTTCACTTAATAAAGATACTGTGTCCTTAAGCTAAAGGTTAGACAAGTTTACAGCCCATTGTAAAAAATTGAGTTTCCTAAATTTGGGTGTGTATCTTCTTTAACACAACCCAGTGCATGTATAAGCATCCCTTGTTCCACTTTGCACTGGTCTGTGGAAACTGGGGCTGAAGGAACTGAACATGCTTAAACTTTTGGTTACTTTCATTGTTTTGAGTCATCAGCTGTCCTTTGACTTTGACTCAGGGATCTCATTTCTTCTATTACCATCCACAAAACTGTGGCAAGGTAACTTGTGTGTTTGCAAGTAAGATAAAATCTCAGATATTCATGGTTCTTGATAGGCAGCTGGCTTCCCCTAGAGTGAGTGATCTAACAGACCAATGCAGAAGCTGAGATGACTTTTTGAATTAGCCTAGAATGTCACATATCATAATTTCTACAATGTTCTGTTGGCCAGCCCTGATTCAGTATAGAAAGGGACTATACACAGTTGGAAATATCAGCAGGTAGACTCATTGAGGACCACCTTGAAACATAGCTGCCACAGCTCTCCTAAAAGTTGTAAAAACCTTAGCTCAGGGATAATACACTGATTATCTTTATGTTCCCTGTAGAGTTCAAACTAGTGTCTTCATACAATATCCACTCAACAAATATTTGTTTAGTATCATTATGTGGAAGAGTACTGAAATTACTAACAACATGTGAATTAGGATCAAGTGAATTAAATATAGCATAGTCGTATTTCATTTAATGAATATTTAACCATATAAATTCAACTTTATGAATTAAGGGGGGAAAAAGAAAACGGTTTTCACAAAGCAAAGCGCTTTAGTCATAAGCAAATTACTTCCTCTGATGCCCAACCAATAAAAACCAATAATCTACCCCTGCTCCAAGGAAAAATAATTCGCTGAACTCCTTGAGAAATAGAATTATATTATATTCAAACCCTGTTTATTCTAATTCATAAAAATTTAATGAACTTTCGTAGTTAACTTTGACTTAAGCAATCTGTCCCCTATAAATGTGTTTAGAATCTAATCACTGAAAATTTCCTGACTGCACTGTGTAACATTTTTATGAAATATTAAGGTAGGGAAAAGAAGAGATTTTTAGTGTGGTGATATAGTTCATCTAACTATATCTAAATCAAACTGCCATCTTCAAGTCCTGCCCCATTTGGTTTTTGATATCAGCTCAGCTAGTGGCACAGGCTTCTTTGAAGCTCAGTGATTGAGATTTATCAAAAACAAACCAAAACCCAAAAAACCTGCCATGATCTTGGTGGAAATAATTTTCAAATTCTTATGCAGTTATTATAGTTTCTGGCTTGTAAGCATAATGAGTTTAAAGCATTAATTAGGAACACATTCCATCCTTTGCCTCCCATGGTTAAACTGTTTAAAGACCTTGAAGCCTCCTGGGCAAAACAATCAGGCCATGGTGTGATCATCTCCCTCTTGTTTTCTTTGCTTTGTGCTTCTTCATCTTTAAAAATGTCATTCGTTTATTCTAGGACTGTTTGGCACTTTCCACTTAGCCAACAGTAGACAAAAGAAGTCAGAAGTAGTTTGGGTTTGTAGATTCTTGAAGTGACTTATTTCTGATGGTTGTATACAGTCATTTATTGCATAAATATTTGTTGAGCAAGTGCCAGCTAAGAATCCTGACACTGTGCTAGGTGCTTTGAAACAAGTGATAAACCAGATGCAGCTCCTGGTTTGCATCTAAAGGAGTGCTCAGGAAAGAAGATGAAATGAGACAGGGACATTCCTATCTACAACCCAAAGAAACAAGGGGTAACTTGCCATGGTAAAATATTATAATAATGCAGATGGTGAAGAGATTATTTCTTGATAAGAGGAATTAAGAAAAGAGACATGGAGGAGATGGGATTCAAGTTCTACTGGAAAGGAATTAGACATGGAGAGGGTGGGATGAGCGAGACTATAGAAGAAAAAAAACAAGGAGGCAGAGGAATGTGAGTCATCAAAGTAAAGAATATAAAAGGAAAAAACAGAATAAATTTGAGCTGAGAAGTTGAAATTCAAATTCTACAAGTGATAGGGAACCACTGAAGATATTTTAGCATGTTGTGATGTCATCTGAAGTTTTCCTTAGGACTTGAAGACAAGAGAATGAAGGTGGTAAGACCAATTAATGGGTCAAACCATCTAGAGTTTTGTTACGTCTTTCTAATGATTTTGGACATTATTCCAGAACCAAGAGTAAGGCATTTTAAAAAAGTTTTAAATATAAGAACCAGTTATTTAGATTTGTATTTTAAATAGCTAACTCAGGCTGAGGTTCAGAGTTTGGATAGGAAGGGATAAGAATAGAGAGAGAGAAAGGTAAGATGACTCCTTAACTAGTCTGCCTTTATAGCTCTTAGTTTTTGCAGTCTGCCCTTTTGCTTGATGATCCGTTTTAGGCAATGACAACCTCTTCTGGCTTGACTCAGTATCCTCTTTCAAGTATCTTTTTGATTTTCACCTTCTGGTCTCTCACCTTGTGATCATAGAAAGAAATGTACTTGGTTTAAATAGAATCAACACTTTGGACCCACTTACTGCATGGTTTCCCCAGTAGTGAAATAAGGGATGGTGAGGTGAGAGGAAATTAGAGAACATTACCGCCATTTGTCATTGTGGTTATTGTAGAGTTTTCTGAGTTTAAATGAGAAGTGCGAGTGTGAGAGTGTGTGTGTGTGCGTGCGCACGTGTGTGGGTGCCCGTCTCAGTATCATTGAAGCCACATACCAAAGACTGTAAGGTTGGCCCTTAACTGCAGGCATGGGACAAAGGAAATCAAAATTCATGTCCTAGACTCAACAGTCTTAGGAAAGATAAACTCTGAAACTTTTAAGTCTATGAAAATAGAGGAGAGCGAGCATTGTGTCCAAAATGAAAAGTCTAATTTTGCTTCTGCCAAAATGCGATAGATGTTAGAGAAATCCTCTGGAGCAATTGAAGCTAGAAGAAGTGAACATTTTTTGAAGAACCTTTAAGAAAGCTTCTGGGCACAAATCATTGTGAGATTGGTTTGCATTTCCTTGATGATTAGTGATGTTGAGTATTTTTTCATATACCTCTAAGCCATTTATATATCATGTTTTGAGAAATGTCTGTTTGGGTCTTTTGCCGATTTTCAATCTAATTGTTTTCTTGATGTTCAGATGTTTGAGTTCCTTGCATATTCTGTATATTAATTCTTTGTCAGATGCGTAGCTTGTAAATATTTTCTCCCACACTGTAGGTTGTCTTCTTACTCTGCTGATTGTTTGTGTTGCCGTGCAAACTCTTTTTAGCTTGATGTAGTCCCACTTGTCTATTTTGCTTTTGTTGTCTGTTGCTTTCAGGCCTTATTTAAAAAATTCTTTCACAGCTCAATGTTGGGAAGTGTTTCCCCTTTGTTATCTTGTAATAGTTTAATAATTTTGGGTTTTACATTTAAGTCTTTAATCCATTTCGAGTTAATTTTTGTATATTGTGAGAAGAAGGGTCTAGTCTTATTTTTCTGCATGTATATATCCAATTTTCCTAGCAGTATTTATTGAAACAACTATCATTTGTCCAATTTGTGTTTTTGTACCTTTGTAAAAAATTGGTTGGCTGTAGATGCATGAATTTATTTCTAGGTTTTCTATTCTGTTCCATTGGCCTATGTGTCTATTTTTATGCCACTACCATGCTGTTTTGGTTATTATAGCTTTGTAAAATATTTTGAAATAAGATAGTGAGATGCCTCCAGATTTGTTCCTTTTGCTCAAGATTCCTTTGGCTATTGGAGGCCTTTTGGATTTCCATATGGATTTTAGAAGTTTTTTCTTTCTGTGAAGAATGTCATAGGTATTTTGATAGGGATACATTCAATCTATAGATCACTTTGGGTAACATAGACATTTTAACAATATTAATTTTTTCAATTGATAAACACAGTGTATCTTTCCATTTATGTGTGTGTCCTCTTCAATTTCTTTCATCAGTGTTTTGTAGTTTTCAGGGTGTAGATCTTTTATCTCCTGGTTAAGTTTATTCCTAGATATCTTTTTTGTAGCTATTATAGAATTTTAATTTCTTTTTCAGATAGTTTATTATTAGCATATATAAATATTTGTAAATTTCTATGTTGGTTATATATCCTGGAACTTTATTGAATCTGTTCATTAGTTTTAATAGTTATTTGGTATAGTCTTTAAGGTTTTCTGTATATAGGATCATGTCTTCTGCAAACAACAACAATTTAACTTTCTCCTTTTCTATTTGGATGCCTTTTATTTTTTCTCTTGCTTAATTGCTCTGGCTAGGACTTCTAGTACTATGTTGAACAGAAGTGGTGCAAGGGAGCACCCTTGTTTTCTCTCTGATTTTAGAGGAGTAACTTTTTAGTCTTTGCCTACTCATATGTTACCTGTGAATTTGTCATATGTAGCCTTTATAGTGTTGAGGTACATACCTTCTATATTTAATTTGTTGAGAGTTTTTATCATGAAGAGTTTTTGAATTTTACTGAATGCTTTTTATCCACCTATGGAAATAAAAATATGGTTTTAAGCTTTCTTTCTGTTAATGAGTTATGTCACATTTATTGATTTGCATTATGTTGAACCATCCTTGCATGCCTTGGATTAATCACACTTAATCATCATGAATAATCTTTCTTTTTATTGTTATACTTTAAGTTCTAGGGTATGTGTGCATAACATGCAGGTCTGTTACATATGTATACATGTGCCATGTTGGTGTGCTGCACCCATTAACTCGTCATTTACATTAGGTATATCTCCTGATGCTATCCCTCCCGTCTCCCCCGTCCCCACAACAGGCCCTGGTGTGTAATGTTCCCCATCCTGTGTCCAAGTGTTCTCATTGTTCAATTCCTATGAGTGAGAACATGAGGAGTTTGGTTTTCTGTCCTTGCAATAGTTTGCTCAGAATGATGATTTCCAGCTTCATCCATGTCCCTACATAGGACATGAACTCATCCTTTTTTATGGCTGCATAGTATTCCATGGTGTATATGTGCCACATTTTCTTAATCCAGTCTAGCATTGATGGACATTTGGGTTGGTTCCAAGTCTTTGCTATTGTGAATAGTGCCTCAAAAAACATACATGTGCATGCGTCTTTATAGCAGCATGATTTATAATCCTTTGGGTATATACCCAGTAATGGGATGGCTGGGTCAAATGATATTTCTAGTGCTAGATCCTTGAGGAATCGCCACACTGTCTTCCACAGTGATTGTACTAATTTACAGTCCCATCAACAGTGTAAAGGTGTTCATATTTCTCCACATCCTCTCCAGCACCTGTTGTTTCCTGACTTTTTAATGATCACCATTCTAACTGGTGTGAGATGGTATCTCATCGTGGTTTTGATTTGCATTTCTCTGATGGCCAGTGATGATGAGTATTTTTTCATGTGCCTGTTGGCTGCATAAATGTCTTCTTTTGAGAAGTGTGAATAATCTTATTAATGTGCTGTTGAATTTGGTTTGCTAGTATTTTGTTGTGAATTTTTGCATCTACGTTCATCAGGGGTACTGGTATGCAATTTTGTTTTTTGTGTGTATCCTGATCTGGTTTTTGTGTTCGAGTAATGCTGTCTTTATAAAGTGAGTTTGGAAGTGTTCCTACCTCTTTAATTTTCTGGAACAGATTGAGAAAAACTGGCAATAGTTCTTAAAATTCATCTGTAAAGCCATCAGGTCCTAGTCTTTTCTCTGATGGAAGATTATTATTACTAATTCAGCTTCCTCACTCATAATTTGTTCAGATTTTCTATTTTTTTATAATTTAATTCTTTCTAGCTTATCAAATCTGTTGATATATAGTTGTCTATAATAGTCCTATTTTTTGTATTTCTGTTGTGTCAGTTGTATGTCTCTTTTTTCATTTCTGATTTTATTTGAGTCTTTTTTCATTTTTTAAATTTTTTATAGATAATGGTGTGTTAGATTTGTTTTTCTTTCCAAGAAAGCAACTTTTCACTCATTGATCTTTTGAATTATTTTTGCACCGTCTATTTTATTTATTTCTTCTCTGGGCCTTATTATTTTATTTTATTCCCTATATCAATCTTGGGTTTATTTTCTTCTTGTTTTTCACTTTCCTTGTCAGATTGTTTATTAGAAATCTTTCTTCTTTTGTTATGTGGGAGGATACTGCTATTCACTTCCCTTTCACAACTGTTGTTTGTTGTGTCCCATAGGTTTTGATATGATGTTTTTATTCTCATTTGACTCAAGAAATTTACCTTTTAATTTCTTCATTGACCCAATGGTTATTTGGGAGCATGTTGTTTAATTTCCATGTATTTGTAAATTTTTTGTTTGTTTTTGATTTCTAATTTTATACCAATATTGTTAGAATATATACTTTATATGCTGTCTCTTTTCTTAGATTTGTTAAGACTTGAATCCTAACATGATCTATTCTGGAGAATGTCTCAAGTGCAGTTGAGAAGAATGTGATTCTGTAACTGTTGAATAGAGTATTCTATAAATGATTGCTAGATCTATTTGGTCTATCAGAATTTCTTTATATGTAAATTGAAGTTTTTCTCTTGATAACTTAAAAATTCGGTTTTGACAGTTTAAGTGTAATGTTCCACACACACACAAAGACAGCTTACTTCTTCAGTCAGTCCACTTGGAATATAGTTGTTTATTTATTGTTTTAGTGCCTTTTTTTGGCGGGACAAGCACCAGGTAAATCCAGTTGGCCATCTTGCTGATGTCACTCCTTCCTATTTACTTTCTTAACACCAGAGAGCAGAGTTTGTGATCAAAATCTTAGCACTTTAAATTCCCTATGGGTAAGTACTTTTTATACCTTTGGGTTGATAATGAAAATAGTTGAGCCAGTTGTAAATATTTCCTTTTGGTATGTGACAGTACATTTTTTGCAAGATAAATGACTATAATTTAAAGAAAATTATCTGCTGGCCTCTTTCTATGTTGTTTCATTGACTAAAACACTGTGACTAGATCAACAGTTTCAGATTTAATTAAAATATTAAAATTGCACTTATATGGGTGGCAAACAATGACATGGAGAGATTGAGTCTTTTGCCCAAAGTTACATGGCAAATTGGAGGTGGTGTCATCATTAATACAATTTATTATCAGGGCAATAAGTGGGTTTGAATTTGCAAGGATAAGAAACTAACCTCAAAACACAACAAAGAAGAATGATTGATGAAATCAATGAGAAGATGGCTCACCACCAAAGAATTACGTTTGGCACTACTTTTATGACTTGCTTCTTATACTTGATCTCAAAGCACTATATGATGAAATTAAGAAAACATTTAAAATGTTCAGCTTATGAAATGTATTTGTTTCCTAAGATGGCATGCTCATTCATGACACTTGGGTTCAATGCACATGTTTAATGGTAAGAAATCTAGCTTAGAAAAATAATAAAACAAGGAGCCATCAAAGCCCAAATCCGCAGTCATTTTTAAGACACTGTTAAATGTTGCTTGCATCATTAAAAACATTTTCATATGTCTATCACTGAATAATCATATACCCAATCTTAGGTAAAAATAACTGCATTTGCCAATAGTTTGCAGTTGAAATAAAAACAAAACTCTTCAGCCAGAGAAACCTTTTAAAATATTTCAGTATTTGCCTATATCAATTTCCTGACATATATTAACTAACTTACGCTCTCAAGAGGTATTTTTTCAATGACAGATTGTGCAGGTCCTTTTTCTCAAGCAATTTATGGTTTAGAAAGGCAAATCAGCAACATATATATTAAGAAATTTTATTAGGTATTTATGTTAAAAATATTGCTCCACTTTGTAAATATGTGAAAAAATTATGTATGGTGGGTTTATTTCAAGATGTATTTAAAAATTTTTTTATTGAAGTAAAATATACATATAAACTTTGCCATCTTTACTATTTTTAAGTGTACAGTTCAGTGGAAATACATACATTTATATTCTTTATCTCTCCTATATACCTCCACCCACCAATCTTCATGAGATCCACTCTTTTTTTAGCTCCCATATATGGGTGAGAACATGCAATGCTTGTCTGTCTGTCCTTGGATTATTTATGTAAGAAAATGACCTCCTGTTTCATCCTTTTTGCTGCAAATGACAGGATTTCATTCTTTTTTATGGCTAAATAATATTCCATTGTGTATATATGCCACACTTTCTTTATCCATCTATTCATTGGTAGATACTCAGGTTGATTTACATTTTGGCTGTTGTGAATAGTGCTACAATAGACATGAGAGTGCAGATATTTTTTGACATATTGACTTCCTTTCTTTTGGATATACATCCAGTAGTGAAATTGCTGGACCATGCATGTTCTATTTTTAGCTTTTTGAGGAACCTACATACTCTTCTTCATAGTGGCTGTACTAACTTTCATTCCCACTAACAGTGTATGGAGGTCCACCTTTCTCTGCATCTTCACTAGCATCAGTTATTGTTTGTCATTTTGATACAAGCCATTTTAACTAGGGTGAGATTATACCACATTGTGATTTTGATTTGCATTTCTCTGATTATTAGTGATGCTGAATTTTTTTGTATATATTTGTTTACCATTTATATGTCTTCCTTTGAGAAATGTCTGTTCATATCTTTTGCCCATTTTTAAATTGTATTATTTCTTTTATTATTGAGTTGTTTGAGTTCTACTTATATTCTAATTACTAATCCCTTGTCAGATGGATAGTTTGCGAATATTTTCTCCCATTCTGTGGGTTGTCTATTAACTTTATTGTTTCCTTTGCTATGAAGGAGCTTTTTATTTGGACATAATCCTATTTTTCTATTTTTGCTTTAGTTGCCTATGATTTTGAAATTTTACACAAGAAATCTTTGCCCAGACCAATGTACTAGAGTATTTCCCAATGTTTTCTTCTCGTAATTTTATAGTTTCAGGTCTTAGATTCAAGTCTTTAATACATTTTGATTTGATGTTTGTGTATGGTGAAAGGTGGGAGTCTAGTTGTATGCTTCTGCATATAGTTACCCAGTTTTCCTAGCCTCCTTTATTGAAAAAACTGTCCTTTTCTCATTGGAAGGTTTTGGAGCCTTTATCAATGATGATTTGGTTGTATATGCATGAATCTGCATTCTATATTTCATTCCATTGGTCCATGTGTCTGTTTCTATGCCAGTACCACCCTGTTTTGGTGACTATAGCTTTGTAATACATTTTGAAGTAAGGTGGTGTGATGCCTCCAGCTTTGTTCTTTTTGCTGAGGATTGCTTTAGCTATTTAGGGTTTTTGTGGTTTCATATAAATTTTAGGATTATTTTCTGTTTCTGTGAAGAATATCATTAGTATTTTGATAAAGGTTGTATTGAATCTGTAAATTGCTTTGGGTAGTATTGCCATTTTAACAATATTAACTCTTCCAATCCATGAGCATGGAATATCTTTCCATTTTTCGTGTGTGTCATCTTCTATTTCTTTCATCAGAGTTTTGTAGTTTTCCTTTATAGATGTTTTACTTCTTTTGTTAGATTGATTCCTAGATATTTTAATTTTTTGTAGTTATTATAAATGGAATTTTCTTCTTGATTTCTTTTTCAGATTGTTCACTGTTGATGTATAAAAATTTACTTATTTTTTTATGTTGATTTTGTATCCTGCAACTTTACTGAATTTATTTATTAGTTTTAATAATTTTTTTAGTGAAGTATTTAGGTTTTTCTAAACATAAGATCATGTCATCTGTGAATACAGCTAATTTTTTTCTTCGTTTCCAATTTGGCTGCCCTTTCTTTCTTTTCTTTCTTTCTTTCTTTTTTTTTTTTTTTTTTTTTTTTTTTTTTTTTGTGAGAAAGGGTCTTGCTCTGTCATCCAGGCTGGACTGCAGCAGTGGGATCTCAGCTCACTGCAACCTCCACCTCCTGGATTCAAGTGATTCTCCCACCTCTGCCTCCCTACCAGCTGAGACTATAGGCACCCGCCACCACACCTGGCTAATTTTTGTATTTTTTTGTTAGAGACAGGGTTTCGCCATGTTGGCCAGGATGGTCCTGACCTCAAGTGTTTCGCCCTCCCAAAGTGCTGGGATTAAAAGTGTGAGCCACTGCACCCAGCCTGTATGCCTTTTATTTCTTTCTCTTGCTTAATTGCCCTGGCCTTTCCAAATTTTTAAGTGTGTATGTAGGCACATCTGTTTTTTAAATTATTTTATTATTTCAATCCTTTTAAGGAATTCGGTTTTTTAGAGATGGCATCTCACTCTGTTTCCCAGGCTGGAGTGATCTTAGTTCACTGCTGCCTCAAACTCCTGGGCTTAAAGAATTCTCCTGCCTCGGTCTCATAGGAAAATCGCTTGAACCTGGGAGGGGGAGGTTGCAGTGAGCTGAGATCGTGCCACTGCACTCCAGCCTGGGTGACAGAGAAGGCTCCGTTTTAAAAAAACAAAAAGCGGGGAGGGTTACGCTAAGGGATTATATTCTGGATTTAATCCCTGTCTGTTACCAGCTGCCTGAAAATTTCCTGATAGTTTTTGGGGCCCTATCCTGCCTCCCTCATATCTGCCTATCTACCTATTCTAACAATAATATCTGCCTCATAGGGCTGATAAGAGGATTAAATTAGTTAATATACCTAAAGGACCATCAATTGTGGCTGTCACATAGTAGTAAATTAATAAATATCATAATCATTAATGATAGTATGATTTCACCAAAGCAGCCAAGTTACTTTATTGAAGAAAATAAGTTTTAAAGTTAGTTATATAAAAATATTTTAATATTGCACAAGTGAAACCATGAACTCATTGATTCCTTTTATTTCACATTCAACCAGTTATGATAATGGGAAAACATAATCTGAATGTAACATTTTCTTTTTATTTATTATATGACACACTAGCATTTAGCTCATAATTTTTTTTTGACATTTTTTACCCATAAGAGTTAGTTTCAGCTCTACATTCTTGCTTATAGTTTCTTGAATCCAAGTATGGTATTCCTCACTTTTCTTATGAACAGGGAGACTTTTCTGAACAGGGAGACAGCACAATTTCATAGAAAATACATGCATGTTTGAATTGATTTTTAATTTTTGCATAAAATTTTAATTTGTGTGTAACCTATGTGTATCTTAGTGGACAAATGATTTAATTGCTCTGAACTTGAATATCCTTAGATCTAAATTGTAAACTAGAAAGCATACCTTGCAGGATTATTGTGTTACCTAGTATATATTTAAAATAATTTGCATGTTGATGGCACATAATAGATAATCAGTGATGGCATAAAGTTAAACAGAAACAGCAGAAAAGAAGCAACATTTCCAACATGTAATAAAAATCAGAACAAAAATAAGACTTTTCACCTTTAGTTTTGGAAAAAATTAAATATTTAAAAATTATGCAGTATGGCAGATGGTTGGAAAAAACTGGAACCCTTACAAATTGTTGATGAAAAGATAAAGGGGTCCATTCTGTGGAGAACAATTATGTAGTGTCTATCAATGTTTAAAAGACAGTCTTTGACCCAACAATTCCACATTTATTTAACTTAGATAACAGAAGAAAATAAGTGCAACATGCCAGAAATCCAGTAAAGAAGTTCAAGTATCAGAAGAGCATGAATCAAAACCAAGTGCAAGAAGAGGCACCTTGACATTGAACTAAAGGCCACCAGGTACTCACTGGGTCAATGACTCTTCTCATTTTTATGTAAATATGAATCATCAGGTGAACTACTTGAAATGCACATTCTCGGACTAATTTCTATTTTTAGAAAAGCTGATGATTCTGGTCCTCAGAACATACTTGAAATACCAAGGTTCAAGTACTTCCTGGTAAAGGAGTACTTAAACAAAAGAGTAAAGAAATGGACACTTCAGTCCCCATGTCCACCCCTCCATGCCTGTGGCCAATAGCACTCAAACTGAGAACACCTTTTCTGATGACCCCATACTGTGTCCAGAATCTAGCCCAACATAATGTCCCATTTTCCAAGTGTAAATCGCTCAGGTATGCTTGCAATATGTTAAAATGTTAAGCCCCTTTCATATTATTTCATGTGGTGGTAGGGAGAGTGATGGTGCTGGTTTCAAACTTAGACATGCAGCAGAATCAGCTGGAAAGCTTGTTTAAATGAAGACTGATCAGTCCAGTCTGGCTGCTGGGTGGAGTTTTAGATTCAGTAAATCTGAGATGAAGCTGAGAATCTGTCCTTTCATAAGTTCCCAAGTTATACAGATGCTGCTGGTCAGGGACCACAATTGGAAAACCACTATCTTAATGCAATTGCTTCTGTGCAAGAAAACCAAAACCAAAGCCCAAACAAAAAAGTTCATGCCAATACTAAGTGACAAAAACCAAAAAGCTCTAATAAATTCAAAGGAAATATTTTTCTTCTCGGAATAAATCAAACTGGAAAAGCAGGCCCTCTCTATCCTCCCAGAAGAAAAGGGAAACAGGATTGGAGAGACAACTTCAAAGCAAAGGTCACTCCCTGGAAAATGCCCCACATCCAAGCTGAGAACAGTAGAAGTGTGCAAAAAGAAAAGTCTTAATCACCCTGTGAAGCAAGAGCAACCTTGATTCATAAGATGTGTAAGCATTGCTCTTAAATGTAACACTAGATAAGGATTCATCTTGTGAACGGTAGGAAGAGGGAAAATACCTGACACATACCCATTCATAACCATTCTCTTGATAAGTCTGTTGAGGTGAAGTACTCCAGGTTTAGTTGTAACTTTTTACATAAAACAGGAAGAAGAGAAGAAGTTATCCGTGACATTCTTACTTTCCTCAAGCAGTAAGACTAAAGAAATAATCAAAGAGAAGCAAATGTAGAAATGTAATGTAATTCTTTGGATAGAAATAGTGCCTTTAGGAATAAAATTAGGTTTACTTGACAAAGTTTATCCAGGGAATAGGATAAACTTGGGGTTGTTAGTGAGCTTGTAAATTGCCACTGTTACTAAGCAACTTTTAGAATACTTATTGTGAACATCAGTAAGCTTGTGGATGGTTTTTCTTTCTATCCCTGATATTAATTGAACTAAAAATAAACCAGACGTTTATCCAGAATGATTTACCACATCAATTATAAATGATTGTTTTACAAAATTTCCTCTCAGATTTTTAAATCTTGGATTTTTTAAGATGAATCAACACCTTACTTTGAGAAAAAAGAAATTATTTACTTCTGAAATTCGTGCGCAAGTTAGCCAACAATGATAATGTTTATCCTAAGAGGTGTAAAAGATTTCCGGGGGCATAAGTTTCCTCTTTAAAAAGGGAAAGTAATTACTAGATTTAGAATAAATTTCCCCAAAGCAGAACCTGGAATTTCACCAACCCCTTTAAGTTCTTTAAGCCTAATAGTTTATTTTTGTTGTTTTTAATTATTGTTACTATATAAAATTCAAGACAGTTTTACATATAAACAGCTAAAAATGAAATTTCCCCAGAGTGCATTAAGGGGGTTGATGTTCCTTCTAGGATTTGTGTGTTGTCTATCATTTAATGTCTCTCTCTCTCTCTCTCTCTCTCTCTCTCTGTGTGTGTGTGTGTGTGTGTGTGTGTGTATGCTTATCTGTGTAGTATATATATTTATATACTTTTATTTGCAAATAATTTGTACCTTGCTTTTTTCATGCAGCACTGTGGAGAGTTTTCTATGTTTCTTCTTTTTTTTTATTTTTATTTTTTTTTTGAGACGGAGTCTCTCTGTCACCCAGACTGGGGTGCAGTGGCGCAATCTTGGCTCACTGCAAGCTCCACCTCCTGGGTTCAGGCCATTCTCCTGCCTCAGCCTCCTGAGTAGCTGGGACTACAGGTGCCTGCCACCGCGCCCAGCTAATTTTTTTTTGTTTTTTTTTTTTTTGTTTTTTTTTTTTTTGTATTTTTAGTAGAGATGGGGTTTCACCATGTTAGCCAGGATAGTCTCAATCTCCTGACCTCGTGATCTGCCCATCTTGGCCTCCCAAAGTGCTGGGATTACAGGCGTCTGCCACCGTACCTGGCCTGTTTATTCTATATCAAGATGTGTAGACCTGTATCATTCACTTAATAGTGGTATGGGATTTCATAATAGAGACACTAGTTCAGTTTAATATTTGTCCCAGTGATAACTTTAAGCTATTACCAGCATTTTTGCTGCATCAATCAATGCTGCAATCAATGTTCTTATAAACACAACTTCGTGTACATGTACAACAGCTTCCTAGATGGCATTGCTGGATCAAAGATTACCTACCTTCAAAATTTTGATTGATTATGCCAAATTATCCTCCATAGGGTTTGTATCAATTTGTCATTCTACTAACTGTGAGAGTTCTATTTTATACATCATCTCTCATACTGAATGTTATTAAATATTATTTCCCAAATTAATAGGTAAAAATGACATCTGGTATTCTTTAGGTTTATGATTGTTTATTAGTTAAGTTGAAAGGAAAGTGAAGACTTCATTCTGGTAATAGCAGGAGGAAGAAGGGAATGAGGGCAACAGCAGCATTCACAGAATATTAGGTAATGTAAAAGCTCAGCTGGTGAAATAGAAAGACCTCAGAATACAGTGGCCTAAATAGTAGGTAAGTTTCTCTCTCTCTCTCTCTCTCTCTCTCTCTCTCTCTCTCTCTCTCACATGAAATGTCTGGCCAGTGTGGGCTGCTGGGGCAGCTCTGTTGCAGGTGATTATTCAGAAACTTATATTTATAGTATTTGCTACTCCTAGGATATGATCCTCTTCCCTATGGTAGAAGCTGGGTTCCCGCGTATCTATGCAACCTGTGGGAAGGGGATACTAGGGAGGTTGAGATGTGGTTTCTAGCTAGATGTTCATGCATTCAAAACCCCAAACACTAGATTTTAGCACTTTTTACAGTGGAAGTGAGAGGTGACAACGTGCTGGCAGCCCTCGCTTGCTCTCCGCGCCTCCTCCGCCTCAGCGCCCACTCTGGCTGCACTTGATGAGCCCTTCAGCCCCCCCCCCCCCTGCACTGTGGGAGCCCCTCTCTGGGCTGGCCAAGGCCAGAGTTGGCTCCCTCTGCTTGCCGGGAGGTGAGGAGGAAGAGGCGTGGGCGGGAACAGATGCTGTGCAAGGCGCTGGCAGACCAGCACCAGTTCAGTGGGCATGGGCTCAGTGGGCCCACACTCAGAGCAGCCAGCTGGCGCCGCTGGCCCTGGGCAGTGAGGGGCTTAGCACCTGGGCCAGCAGCTGCCGAGGGTGCGCCAGGTCCACCAGCTGTGCCGCCCACTTTTGCCCTGCTCAAATTCTAACCGGGCCTCAGCCACCTCCCTGCAGGGCAGGGCTCGGGACCTGCAGCCCACCATGCCAGAGCCCTGCCCTGCCATGGGCTCCCACGCAGCCCAAGCCTCCCTGACAGGCACCACCTCCTGCTCCCCCGTGCCCAGTCCCATCCACCGCCAAAGGACTGAGGAGTGCGGGTGCACAGCGAGACTGATGAGCAGCTCCGCCTACAGTCCCAGGTTAGCATGTACTAGGTGAAGCCAACTGGGCTTCTGAGTAGGGTGGGGACTTGGAGAATTTTTATGTCTAGCTGGAGGATTATAATGCATCAATCAGAACTCTGTGTCTAGCTCGGGGTTTGTGGATGCACCAATTAGCACTTTGTATCTAACTGATCTGGTGGGGACTTGGAGAACTTTTATGTCTAGCTGGAGGATTGTAAACGCACCCATCAGCACCCTGTGTGTAGCTCAAGGTTTGTAAATGCACCAATCAGTGCTCTGTGTCTAGATAATCTAGTGGAGACTTGGAGAAGTTTTGTGTCTAGCTAAAGGATTGTAAATGCACCAATCAGCACTCTGTGTCTAGCTCAAGGTTTGTAAATGCACCAATCAGCACCCTGTCAAAACGGACCAATCAGCTCTCTGTAAAATGGGCCAATCAGCAGGATGTGAGTCTAGCTCTGGGGTCAGTTAAGGGAATAAAAGCAGACTGCCCCAGCCTGCATCCCCTTCCACACTGTGGAAGCTTTGTTCTTTTGCCCTTCACAGTAAGTCTTGTTGCTGCTCACTCTTTGGGGCTGTGCCACCTTTATGAGCTGTAACACTCACCAGGAAGGTCTGCAGCTTCACTCCAAAGCCAGAGAGACCATGAACCCACCAGAAGGAAGAAACTCCGGACATGTCCAAACATCAGAAGGAACAAACTCCAGACACACCATCTTTAAGAACTGTAACACTCACTGCGAGGGTCCGTGGTTTCATTCTTGAAGTCAGTGAGACCAAGAACCCACCAATTCCGGACACAGAAGTGATGCTCCTGACAGCTGCTTCTCAAATGGACGAATTGTTGCTTTGCTCCAAAATTCTATGTATATGCCCTGTATGTGCTGGAGGCTTCGTATAGTGTCCCTAGGGATGAGAAAAGAAAAATGTTTGCCAGTTGAATAGTTGCTATCCTATTAAGCAGGAGCTATGTTAATTTTCACCAGTCTAGATATCACTTTTAGAATAACAGCTAAAATCAGATAAAATTGTTGATAATTCACAGTCATTCTCCAAAGACCATCTAACCATTTTCCCTGGGGTTGATTTGCAGGGTCCTCAAAAACTTCCTAGGTCTAGAAACTGAGTGAGAGGCTATAAGAGGTCATGAATCCACCCCCGTCTCTTTGGCAACTCAAGCCAGATTGCTGTTTAGAAGACATACACTTTTTGCAATTATATAGATCAAGTAATACCTCATCAACCACCCATCCACTTTATTACAGGGAACATTGTCATTAGCCACCGCCACAGATTCCTGCAGGTCAAAACACTGATTGCCACCCCATCTCTGTGACTGATTATGGTAATTGCAACCACCTTTTCTCTGAAGGTTAAGCACTACCACATGGCCTTTCCTACCCCAGGATTCCATTATTCTCATTTAAATGAGAGATTTCTTCTCTCATAAACAAGAAATGAGAGATCCTAATACAATGGCAGCATCCCCCACCTTTATTTTCAGTTTGTCAAAGAGCCACTTCAAAACTTTCTGAAGATGCTGTTCTCTTCTTTGTGAATTTTCTTATTTGCTTTGATGGAAAGAGTATTATTTTTTTAATGCCTTCACAGAAAAAGGTACAGTGTTCTCTGGATATCGTGATGGACAGACAAGGAAGGTGTATACATTGCATATAATAAATCAGCCTCAAGACCTTAATTCTTTAAAGTCTTGTGTTTTTTTTTTTTTTTTCTTCCAATTAGATCAAGAAAGTTCTGGCAGATTAATATCATGAAATGTTGTTTTTCATTAAATCCAGGCTTCAGTAGCCAACAAAGACAACTACTAGAGGTGCTTACAGTTGCCTTGGCTGGCACACTAATTCAAAATACTGGGTAAGTGCATATATTATCTATTGATGAATTGGTTCAATTCACCATTGTATTTTGTCTTCTTCAGTATAACACTCTTAGAAACCATCCCTACACAGTTTATAAGGTTCATGATTATTCAGTTTTAAAAGATCTTTTAAGTTTTATGATACATACTGTCTCTTTATGAAATAGGGTTATCAATTCTATACCTGAGGGCTGCTGAGATATAACTCTAGTTATGGGTACAGAGGCAATGAGAGATAGTGTGTGTGGGGGGGTGGCTTTTGAGAAGAACTGGCATCCCTTTGTGAGTCAAAAGCGCAGATTAGGTCATTGAAAGGTCTTTCTACATAGGAAGTTTATTTTTCTAATACCAGGAAAGAAAGGTTCCTTCTTTTTGCAAAACAATCTTGAGTTGATTTGGAAAATCAAAGTGTACACATTCAAATGGGTCTATCCTATCCAAATATCCTTATCCCCAGTCTCGCAGTGCAACTTCTCAGCCAATGCCCTAAACTTATCATAAGTTCTTTGGTAATGATGTATATTTATAAAATGCAGCAATTCTGCTACTTACACAATTATACATTGGGGCCCAGTCTTCAGGCATGTCTGTCCTGCAGTTACGAGATATAAGGGATTCTTTTAAGATTCACTATAGGAGCTATCTAGTTCTCCACTAGTGCTTTGTGTTTGAAATTTAAGTTGCTGTGCACTTTTCTTGTTTTTTGTTTGTTTGTTTGTTTGAGCTCCCTGCATAGTCATAAGTAGGTAGCCAGCCCATACTTTTTATAATTACCAGTACTGACATATAAATGAAATGCAACAGGAATTGGATACCTGATCCTCCATCCTATGCCAGCGCTGGCAATAATCCGAGTAATTATGATACCACAGCAAGCCATTACCTATCTCCTATTTTCCTTCAGGAAGATAATGCCTTCATCCAACACTTAACAAACCAGCTTCTGAATAACCTATTAAGGAGCTACTTTATGTGGCTATTCCTGGTAGTAAATACTGTATTATTCAGAATCCCTACAGGAAACGATTCTTCCCAGATGGTTCAAATGCAGAGACTTTAATGAAGGACTACTTATGGATGTGTGTGGGGGGTGAAGGGATAGTGAGGCATCCATGGACTCACATCAGTAAGAAAACATTACTCCAAGGACAGAAAGGTCAGGGAGGAAATGAAGTTACTCAAGCACAGAGGGAGCTAGGATTATTAAAAATATGGGCCATCTGGTTGAAGCATTGGTCTTGGAGGGATGCGGCTAGTGCTAAATATACCTGCCAACTCATAGAAACATAAGGGAAGAAATACTCTTACCTCTCTTTTTTGTATTCGCCAATCTCCTGCCAGTGCTTCCAATCGCTGAACTGAACTGGGAACCAATCAACAAGGGAAACCAGGAGATGCAGTCCCTGAAGTTCAGCCTCAAGTAAGGCAGGGGAAGAGAATATGTAAATTTGTGGAGAAGAGTGGTGATGGTGGGAGCTACCAATAAAAACTATCAAAAAGGTAATTATCTCACATGTCATCTCATTTTATCTTTGTACAAATGCTATCAGCATTTCCCTGCATTTTATAAATAAGGAAAGTGAGGGTCAAAGATATGTTGCTAGTAAATTGCTTAAGCTCACATAGCTAGTAAATAGCCGTGCCAAGGATGAAGCCAGATCTATCTAGTGCATATTGCAGTCCTTCCTCTGCCACACCATATCGTGACTTAAACATTTAGATCTCAGCATGAAAATGAAAAGAGACTGAAAGTGATAGAGTCGGTATGGGGAGTGGGCACACACAAAACATGCGTTTTTGACATTCTTGAAACAATTTTAAATACATGTTCTTAATAGAATTTATAATAATATGAGATTATTTATTTACAAATTTTTTACTTACTTGAACGTAGGGCTCATCAGGACAATGATTTTGTTTTTCTTCTTTACTGCTATATTCCTGATGCTAAGATCATTGCACAAAATTTAGTAAATTTTCGAAGAATATTTGTTGAATTAAAAACTAAAGAAATGAATAAATGAGTGGGTCAGGATATGTGCATGTTCCTTTGGAAAACTAGTAGCATAGAATTGTAGCCTGAAACAATAAAATTTTAAATAACTCTTCATACTATTGAGCATTTCCTGAATATTTCCAGGAAAAAAATATATCAAGTTATATAGGTATCTATTTTCTTGTTTAAATATGATAATCATAGTTAGAGCTATACTAAACACAATCAGTTCTGTCTTTACTGCAAGTTTTGGTCTCTATGGTAACAAAATAATATATTGACCACAGTAACCTTTTAAACACTTATTAAGAACGTTATCTAAAAATTATTTCTCTTCTTTAAGATTAAAGTCACTTGTCCCTTCATCTTTTCCTTATACAAATATTTCCAGATAAATTACCCTTTTGGGTGCCCTCTTCTGTGAATGGTTCAATTGTTCATTAATTTTCTGAAAATGTTAATACTTGGTAACATAAACTTAATATCGTTCTCCATATGTTTACTGACTTGTCAAGAGCAAAGTGGGGTGATTGCCTTCCCTTTTTAGGAAAATATATCTCTATTAATTAACCTATTTGGGAAATATATCTCTATTAATTAACCTATCAGTAAATATCAGTAAAACAATTTTCCATTGTAGCCATAGTCTGTTGTTAATTCAAATTGAATATGCAGGGAACTAAAAACATTAAGTAATTTTCACAAAAACTACTCTTAAACAAGATTCATTGTGTATAGGTCTACCTGATAGTCTTAAGACCAAATGTTGAGTTTAGCCACTGACAATTTGCAGAGTGCACCCATATGTGTTTTGCCCACCACTTTATCTGTAGCATGTAGCACAGTAACTCATATATAATAATAAAAGGAATAATAATGATAAACATTTATGAGTGCTTGCTTATTTTCCAGGCACCGAATACGTATCAGATTACTGTTTCAGTCACTAGAGTTGGCTCCTGACTAGTTAGTGAGACTTTATCATTACCAGTTTTGGTGACATATCTTAAATTCCAGGTTTAAGATGATAGTAGGAATTAATTGTGATGAACCCATTCATTTCCTTGTAATGTCTTTTAAGGCTCACTTGGGACTGAATAGAGACCTCAGATTCTAGTCTATTTGATCTGCATAGACTCACAATGAGTATTGTCAGAGCTGTTTCATCCCATTTACTTAGCACTTGCTTTTTGTTACATTTTCCCTTTCTAATTTCTTATTTTTTTAGGTAACTTTTTGTATAACTTTCCTTATTCCATGCCTAAACCATGGAATAAGAGTTAGAGAGAATAAAGGAAAATCACTGCAATATCCAAGGATGTACTGGGGTTTGGGAAGTATAGTTATGTTTGATGAATACAAGAGAAAGACAAATGTTTCTGAGAATGCTTGCCTATCTGTATGAATGGCTATGAAATCCTATGTGTTCATTTGTAATTGGCATTATTACATGAGGTTGATAAAATGTGTACGAATCATTTTCTAAAATACAACATTGTCTTAAATGCAACATTTATTTTTAATGGAACCTATTGTATAATATAACACCAGTGGCAAGTCACATCACATTTAATGTGCAGCCTGAGGTGGAGTCCAGAAACAATGGAATATTTTACCTTCCATTGATCACTATAGATTCAGTCATTTTTCTCAATTCTCCCTCCTGCCATGTGTCTGGTAGTGCATGACCATGAGTGGAGATTTCTCTATTCCAAGGATGTTGGGTTTGGCCACATGAAGTTTTTGGCCAACGAATATGGAATTCTGAGCCAAGATCTTAAGAGACATCCTAGCTTTTTGCTTGCCTCCTTGGTCTTCTGTGAACCACTGTGATGAGAACATGACTTGGATAGCTCATGGTTCTAGGGGTATGTGGAGACATACAAAGCCCATTTGTAGTTAACCTGAAGCCTGGGATGAAGCACAGTCAACTCATAGCCTGCAGCAGAACCATCCCAAACAAACCACAGACCTGTAGAAGAGGAAATAAACACTTGTGGTTCCAGTGCACTGAACTTTTGAGTGGTTTGTTATGTAGTATCATAGTAGCTATAGCTGATTAATACAGTTACATTGAATTGGGAGAAATTTTCAAAAGAAAGGATAAGAGCAAACAAAGTTAAAGATGATGTCAGGAAAGGAGCACAAGAGAGAACTTCCCTTGTTAAAAGCTAAGAGAGGAATGAAAGTTACCAAAAAGAATCAAAGTTCCTTTTGCTTTCAATTCCTGGCCTCCTCTCAAGCACTGGATTAAATTAATTGTTATCCCCGTATTAAAATTTCAGTTTTTAAGGTGCCCACTAATGTGAGTAGTGAACAAAAATATCTAGTGGCAAAGGAATAGTCTAATTTTCTTAACTAAGAACACACTGGTAGATAAAGGGTAAGCACAGATGGGGTGTATATTTCAGCCTGCCTGAGTCAGAATTTCCAGTGAAATTCTGTGTGCCTCTTAATTAGGTTTAAATGTTAGAGGTCCATTTGTAGAGTACAATATATCTGCTTTTGATATCACAATCATATGTCATGGAAAAGATAATTGGGACTTGGGGAAGAAAAGAAAAGAAAAGGACAACATTCTTAGGAAAAAAAGTTCTGAAACATGATGTGAGTTGAAGCTTCCTTTGAGTACCTCTTTGCTACCATCGTATTAGGAGAAGCGGAATAGAAAAACTGATCCATTGTTTTTAAAACTGGGAAATTAGAAAGTTACTCTTCAATGCTTTTATGAATATATAACTAACGAGAAATAAATTCAGTTACATTCTTTAACTGCTACCCCCTCCCCCCACATGAGTGATGTCTCTAATTCAGCATGACCTACTGTCAGCTCAGGAAATTTCCATCCTGAGATTTTCCTAGCAGAGTCAAAACCAGTCACGTCAGAAACAGATAAAAAGTGTTTTAAATGAGAGTGCTTGAAACTGCATTTAAATTCTATCTTGAAAAGTTGCAAAGTGCTTGGTTAATAATTTTCCATAGTATCATTTTTAAACTATTTTGGCATGCTCTATAAACAGTACATACGTTTACTGTTCACATAGTTAAAAAAAAAGGTCTTATATTTCTTGGAACGGAGTATCTTTGAGAAAACAGAAATTCATCCCAGTCCACTGACATTATCCAGCTCATTATGGGTGACAGACAGGTTTGGGTAGACCTTGGCCTGGCAGTAGATTGGAATGAAAGAGGAATTTGGAACAGGTTGGTCTCTCAGGCAAAATAATGGTATGGGTTCCAGGTGGAAGAAACATTGTTTGGGTTTTGGGAAAGCCTCCATCCCTTTTCCCGGGCTGTTTAACAACACATTCTGCAAAGATGTTATTTCTGTACTATTCTAGGCCTACTGTTAAGAGAGTCCCAAGATTCATCCATGTTCCCTTTATTTTTTCCCCTAAATTTTGTAAGGCTGTTTAGGAAAGCTCAGTGAAGAAGCAGAAACAACACATTTAGGAGACAGTCATAAAGGAGGTAAGGATTCATAATCTGGTCAGTTGTCAATTACGTAGTGAGTAGACTAAGAAAGAAGTAGCAAACTTGTTTCTACTTGTTAAACAAAGTTGAAAGCTTGTTTCAATTTTCTATCACTGGGATAAAGGAAACAAGATGGAAGAGGAAGGAGTTCATAGACAACCCAAATCACAATTAAAGCAAAAATAGTCAAATGGATTTGATCAAAACATTTATTTAGGCAGTATTAAACATTTGGGAACAAAAGTATGATTCTGTAGGCATCATTCAAAAATGTAAAAATAATATAATTTTAGTTCACAAAGACCTTAAATTTCAAATAAACTTTCATAAATCATGAACAAAAAGATTTTCTGTTAGTCTGACCTGTTTACATTTAATAAATTTATCTTTTGTCAATTATTGGAGTAGGAGCTGTACAAGGCAAAATTAAAGCCCATGCTCCCTTCCTTTCCTCACTTAATTCCTCCAGTTTCACAGCCAACATAATGGCTTTGTCTGGATTGAGAGCTGACCCTATAATTCACTCTCAGAAGATAGACATAAGCCAGGATTAGATTAGAGCTGGGACTGACTTCACCTTCTCACCACCTACAGCACCGAGTGCAGGATCCAATATGCAGCAAAGGCTTCATCAATATTTGTTGTACGAAAACATGAATAAGAGACTGTTAGCCAGGAGAGGAGTGTTGATGTTTAACAGGCTCAGTTCTCAACAACTCTCTATTCTGTTTGGCTTATGAACTAACTGAGAAGTAGGACAACGGAGTAAGTCAGATGGAAAACAAAATAATTCCCAATGAAGCTAATAAAATAGAATATGGTTTAAATGTATGGGCAAGTGAACTTCCAAATACTGATCCTCAGAACTAGATAAACTTACCTACCCAGTTACAAAAAGTACTGGACTGCCAGATGCCTTCTTCCCAAAATAAATGGGGATAGAAATAGATTAGTTTATATGTATCTAGTTTCTTTTGGATTTACCCATCAGATTGAATGCTGTGTCTTTTTGAAGAGAAATAAATGAAGGAGTAGAGAGAGGCTAAGAACATCACACTGGTGGGATTCCTCCACATAGAAGACAACATTAAGAATGCTGGAGAGCCATCCCCTCACCTCCCAACAGGGAGGACTGTTACAGAGTCAATAGTTGAGAGCAGGCAGCACTTTGTTACACAGAATAGTGTCCTCTGGTTACTTTTTCAGGCATTAAATCTCTCTCTTGCTCTTTTTTTTTTTTTTTTTTTGGTTGACTTTTGGGTAATTAGGAAAAATCTTAAAAGTTCCCAAATGTGTTGTCTCACTGTTTGTCTCCACCATTAGCATTAATCAGCCCCCAGATAATGAAATTGACTCCAACTTCCAAAATTATCCTTTAAGCATAGAGACAAATTCCGTGTCCACCATTATGGAGGTGTTACCGAATGAGGCCACTAATAAAATTACACATGAATCATGCGAAAAATTCAATGCTAATTTTGAGTATATTAAAACTATTTGGGGATTTGTGAAATATGGTATACTAAAGGAAGCTTTTTTTGTTAATTCTGTACATAATAGTATTTTAATACCACAAAACACGCCCAGGAAAATCTTCAAAACAGTCAAATAGGGCCAAGTGCGGTAGCTCACGCCTGTAATCCCAGCCCCTTGGGAGGCCAAAACAGGAGGATTGGTTGAGCCCAGGAGTTCAAGACCAAGACTGGGTGACATAGTGTAGACCTTGTCTGTCCAACAAGTAGTAGTAATAATAATAATAATAATAATAAAATAGCTGGGTTTGGTGGTGTGTGCCTGTAGTCCCAGCTACTCAGGAGTCGAGGTGAAAGGGTCCTTGAGCCCGGGATTCAAGGCTACAGTGAGAGGAGATAGCACAACTGCCCTCTAACCTGGATGACAGAGTGAGCATCTGTCTTGAAAACAAAAACAAAAATGTAAATATGGATTTGTATTTGAGTCCCAAGAAAAACAGAACCCCGTAAAGATCCAACTTTAACTGATTTTAAGGTAAAAAGTCTTAGAAATTACTAAGCAGCACATGGTTCCCCTCAGAATATAACTGAGTCTGGTCAGCCAGAAATTCACCTTTGAACTGTCGAATGGTTTAAAAGTCACCGAGAACATGATCAATATTATTAAATTATACTCAAGAAAAGTTTTATCCTATTTCATTTTACATAGTCAAATTTTTTCTGCTTCCATTTATTTTAAAGCAGCTTAAAGTGTATTTCAAATACTGACAAACGATTGACAGTTGTCAAACAAATGAGATTATGTAGATATACTGAAAGGATTACAAAGTTGTACCTGTCTAGGAAACTTGGAAACTGAATAGGAAAAGTTTAAAAGAGGAAAGCAAAAAAAAAAAAAAAAAAAAAAAAGGAAATAACCCAGGCCTAAATATTATATTTAGAGAATTAAGTTTGCCATGGAATTGCTTTCTTCTTGAATTAAAGCCAAGTCAGTGGGCACTTTTAATAAAAATCGCATATTTGATAAAAATTTGTGACTAATTCTGTCTCTATTTTCAGCTATATTTCTTATGGAAAAAATACAAAAAAATCATGTAGGTACTTTTTGAGTTCATCTACTATGAATTAGTTCTGATTTCATATGGGTTAATTACAAACAGATATTTCTTAATAGTTTAGACCACCTCTTCCTTGAACTCTTTTTCTATGATATTTTCATAAAGAGGGCATAATAACCTCTTAAGATTTTATATGTCGTTATAAATTTGTAGTATTATATTATCAAATAGCATATAATTTTGTGCAATTTTCCTTTATAAAATAATTTTAAAGAAAGGTTTCATGGAGAATCACATAAATATAAAAATACAGAAAATGATACAGAAATAAAGCTTCTACATTGCTGTGCTTCCTTATCTTTTCAATTTCTTTCAACTCTTGTTTTTCCAACAATCTGCTTATGACTCTTTGTCCAGCCTCCCAGTGTGCATTGCCGCAGAAAGCTTCTACTCCAATCCAATGCTTTTCACACACTACATTTTAGACTTACATATTCTCCTCCCACTTGTGGTTCAATCTTAATTTTGTACTTCCTAGAACATTTTTTTTTTTTTTGAAGAAGCCGTGTAAGTAACTAAAATACAACAGTTTTAAACAAAACTCATTTCTTCTCCCTCAGACTGTCTTTCCATTCTAATGTTGGGCAGCAGCTGGGACACTATGTCTATCTGCCTCTCAAGCCAGGAACTTTGCAGTCATACTTTTTCCTCCACCTTTCCTCACTTACATCCGTTCTTCTCATTACACCCTAATTTGTCATCAAACCACCAAGGTTTTTTGTAGTGAAGTTTTTTCCCCTATGATATAGTGCTCTGTTACACCATATCTTCTACAGTGGGGTGCACAAAAAGACAGTTTATGGTACAAATATTAATTCCAATCATATAGAGATAATTCTGGGTTACTGTAGTAATTGAGCCACAGAAATTTTGGTCTCATTACTCTTTAGGTTGATAAAGTTTGAAGGTAGACATAACCACCTGGTGCCAAAATAATAATCCCAACTATGGATTATTAGCAGCCTAATAAAAATAGAACACTACCTATTTCTTTTAGATTTAGGGATATAAAATTATCAATTCATATACCTAAAATATTTGAACTCCTTCCACAGCAAACACTTTTGTATTCCTTAAAAGAACTCTCAAGGTGCTATCACTTGTTCTGGCTTCTGGGCTGCTTATGTAGTTTGGGGGCAGCACAGCTTCTGATACTCTGAGTAACAAGTTATTGGCACCTAAGATTCTTTAACCCTGGTGGTACTGTGACACAAATATGGTGATATTGGCTATTCACACTCCTTCCTATAACTTCTCATTCCTTTTCCTGCTTGCTAGTTGATTTAAGAGCCAGCCATCTTATGAGACAGCTTTAAATTCAACCTTGACTAGAAGCAGAGGGATGGATAAAATATAGATTTCAAGACCCTTTCATTCCTAGAAATTTTGCTTATTTATTTCTTAAAAAATTATTTGGTAAGTAAGTGCAGTGATTCTGTGTTGATGGGTGCAAGAAAAATGTCATCGTATTAACTTTTGTCATTACGCAAAGAGAAGATAGCTCTATATTATTTGTATATTTATCAATTTAGTTTATATATTTGTAGTTTTTCCTTTCCTTTGAATACCATTTCTTTGTTAAATAATATAAAAACTTCACCAAAATTGCAGCAGGTTAATAAACAGAATTGTAATTTAGTTCATTGAAAGATACACAGATGAGTTTAACTAATCAAAATTCATACCTATCTTACTAACTGAACTCGTTAATCAGCTAACAGTGTAGTAATCAGTAGTAATTAGCTATCAGCCTCTTTTTTATGGTCATTTTACTAATTAAAATGTTAGCTTTGATTTGAAGCATAGGAAATATAAATTGAAAATTACTTATTCTAACTACAGATTACAGTGAATTACAGTCACCAATACATTATTGGTTTGTTTGTTAAAATTTCTCTGAGATGACATGTCCAAGTCTTGTGGGTCTTGTGGATATTTCCATCTTAAAGGTGAATGGATATTTTGCAAGACTTAAAGTAAAATTACATATCAAGTAAGTATTAGATCAAATGGAAGAATTAACCATACATTATATTACTGCCATACCATTTAAGAAAAATAAAAGGAATGTTTTTATTCAAACCTGTAAATTACTCCTGTCATCTCACTGAATATCTTAAAAGCATCAAAACAAAACTTCATTTCATTGCAAAGAAGGTCTAAGACATTAAGGTATATTTGTCTTAAGTAATAAACTTTTCTGTCTCCAACACAATAATGGTGAACAAAGTGGTGAAAGGATGCAATTGAGGGATTGTTGTCCCTCTGTTACTCTGATCAGTGTAATCAACATGTTTATCAACATGTACAGGAAACTGGAAAGAGAATAGAAGGAAAAAACAAGAAAATGTGTTTGTACTGTTCATTCAGGCCCCTATAGCTGTGTGATCCAGGGATTACTATCAGCAGGATTTCCAAGGGCCCTTTTTCCTTATTTATCTGAAAGACTGTTGTCATGTAAATAACACTCACGAGGGGACCCCCTACAGATTGTTTCATTAATCTTAATGCTTAAGGCAAACTTACATACAAATGCTCATATGAGACAAAGGAATTATTTTTATAGAGAATTCCACAGCCTCCACGAACACCCCATTCCACTGTTTGACAACGATCATGAAGTTCTGCTTTATTCTATAAAGTCATTCTTTGTCTCGACTTTGTGCGCTGACGAGATTGAGAACATCTGGTCCTCATTCCTAATATAATGACATTTCCTGCTCCAGAGTTCCTCTTTAAATCACCCTCAACCTTCTCTTCTTTAGGCTAAATTCCAGGTCTGCTCACTCTTCTCCAGAGTCATATATGCCAAGCTTTTCGGTATGATTGCCATCCTAATTCGTAAAAAGCCACTCTCCTTTAACCCAGAACCCGTCCCTTAGCTGAGAGGACCAGAACTTCCCACCTGATTCCTGCTGAGCATTGTTACATGACCACCTTCCACATCTCTGTATGCTCATTACCTTCATTTAAGTTCTCAAACATGCTCGAGGAAAAGAAACTATTTTATTTCAGGAAGAGCCATTTCTTTCCATCAACATGCTTTCCTTCTCTGTCCCAAGGGAAGATTGCAGATCACACTGAGCTTTGGGAGTCAAGTGGCAGACAGCTGTGGCTTCAGCTTCCAGCGGTCACACAACTCCAGAGGGACTGGAAGGTCAAAGGAAGCATGTAGAACCGCAGGCTGTTCACGTGGCTTGGAGGAGGAGATGACCAACCCTTAATAAAACACCGTCTGCCGGACATGCCATTGGGACTGGCATGCTAATTGAAAACAGCAGGCGTGGCTCTGCAGCTCTTAGACTTTAGCATTCGGCTTAGCATAACTTTTCCTTCCACAGGAAAGGCAGTCCTCGGCCAGTAAAGCTGTGTTTCCTAAAAAAAAAAAAATCCGAACAAACCACTGTTCTAGTAGAAGATAAAGAAACATTCCTCTTTATTTTCTTTTTTAGGAAGTTCCATCTTATTTAATTAATTTATTTTATTTTATTTTTTCAACTGGGCCAAAGCTTGACACTGCTGTCCACAAATATTTTATCAAATTAGGATGGAAAATATCTATTAATCAAATTCATTTTTTCAAGATTATGAGTGCCCTGTTATTTTTACTACAATTTATTTTTCTTTTTTTCTACATCAAAGTAACATGGGCAAATAGTTCAATAGGTTTGTATTATTTTTATGGAATAGCAATAAAGTGCCTACCTCTCCCAACGCCAGTTTTCTTTCCTGCAAGCAACTACTTTATTCTCTTTTAGCTATTTCCTTTATTACTTACCTCTGTTCCTTTAAATAATATGCTTACTGTTAGTTTTGGTTTTTTAATTTTAAGCAATACATAATGACTTTCTACTATGGAAAATTAACATTTAACTTCTGTCACTCCACCTCTTTCTCATTCATTTTTTGTTTCCCTAGCCCCTCAATATATCATAATTTTGGTTAAATAGGTGGTAAGTATTCACATTATTAAAAATAGCATATATATGTATAAAGCTATTTACCAATGAGCTATATAGGATAAATGATTATTCTTCACCATTTGCATAGCATTTTATTTTCCCTAGAATTTTGTTCTCGTTTTTTTCTGTCATTTAGTTTTCTATATATTTATCCTGAATTCATTTTTAAACTCTCACAAGTTATCTGTATCTCCTTTTTAAATGTTTAAACATGAAGTGTTTTAACAGTTCTTTCTTGTGGCAATATTTCTTCTTAAGCCTTTCTTGCATGCTAACTTCTTTGTCTTTAAATTGATATATCATACATGTACCTAGTCTTCTAGAGTTTTTTGATCTGCTGTAATCTGGACTAGTTTCTCTCAAGGCCTGGTCCAGAGCCATCATCATGTTCTCTCCCTTGACCATTATACTGAGAATTCCATTTGCTTCTCTCTTGAGTGGATCCACTGTTTTCTAGATTCTCTCTCCTTTATATGGATTTATTCTCTTATTTTGGTGAAAGACATCTTCTCAATCATTTCTTGAGAAGGTATATGTGAGTGATGTATTATTTTAGATCTTTCAAGTTTGAAAATATCTTCATATTGTCACATTTAATAAATCAATAATTTGGTTGAGTTTAGAATTCTAGATGGGTATTATCGTCACTCAGAATTTTGACAACTTTCCTCCGTTGACGTCTAGTTTCTGGTGCTGCTGCTGAGAAGTCGACAGCCATTCTGATTCTGGATCCTTCTTAAGTAATTTATTTTGTTTTCTTTCTGGATGCATACAGAATCTTCTTTTTATCCATGATGTTCTGAATTTCACAATGGTGTGCTTTGGTGAAGTACAGCATCGGGACTGTGCTGAGCACTTATTGGGCCCTTTCAATTTCATGATATTATCTTAGATTATTATTATGTGACTTTTTCCACTTATTTCTCTGTTCTGTCTTTGCTGATATTTTGTTTTCAAATGTTGAAATTCCTGTATCACTATTCTAATTATCAATTATCTTTTTTAAAATTTCTATTTATTTTAACTTTCTACTTCCCGGAGTCTCCCATCCTTATTTTTCATTCCTTATACTGGAGTTTCAATGGTAACAGTAATATATTTTAGTTTCAGAAAATTTATTTGTTTTTTGGATTATTTTAAGGTAGAAACTGTCTATTCATCCATGTTCTATTTGATATGACCCTATTCTTGTTTCATAAATGCTACATTTTCTCATATTTCTAATGGGAGTAATGATTCTCTTATTTTAAACTCTCAAGTCTCTCTATAGACTCTGAATCTCCAATTTGTTTTTATTCTGTCTCCTTTGTAATATTTGTGAGTTTTGTGCTAGCAGATTTATTCAAATGTTGACAATCATCAACTGCTCTTAAATAGTAAAGATTATGACACAAATCAATTGATTAGAAACTTAATTCTCCCCATGTGCTTCACTCTTCATGTGTTCTGGCTGAGGTATTTCACTGAGGGAGGCCTGGATATCATTAACGGGACTTTTCTCTTGAGCTGATCAAATTCCCTGGGTAATAACTCTACAATCTTATGCTTGGGAGGCAGTAATCTGTTGCTAGTATTCCGGAAATCAAGCAGCAGAAGAAAACTGGGACTTCAACACTGAATATTAAAACTTTCTTTGAATTCTCCTCTTCCCTGTAAAAATTCCTAAATCTCATCATTTCTTAGTATCCCACAGAGCATGTCTACTTTGTCTTCTGCAGAGGAAAAACATCCTGTATTAAGGTAAAATGGGAGAAGGGCAGTTACCTAGGGTGAGGGAGAGGCTCTAGAAGGTATAACTGTTTCTTAAATTTTCAAACAAGTCTCTTTGCAGCCTTACCTTCAATGCACTTTCACAGATACCTAATGCCATTTTACCAAGTTGTTTTGGGTACTATGGTGTAACTGGTTTCTTCTTAGTTTTCTCAGCTATCGTCTTAAGATTCTGTTTTCTGTCTTATAATGTCAGTTATCACTTATTCAGTTTTTGAGCTGTCTACATTTTATTAATCTTGTATCATTTCTAGTCCCCTTTGACTTAGGTTTCATTTAGTAAGCTCTATTTTGTTATTTTAGAGAAATTCTGAATGAGCGAAGGAAAATCTATATGTTCAATATGCCATCTTCAACTGGAAATCACTTGGTTACCATTCATTCTTCCACTTATTCTTTTAAAAAGTCTAAACCAGTGATATAAATTAGCAGATCACACAGGCCTACTCATACACGAGACATTAATCCATAGACACTGTTACTATCTATTGCATTACATCTACTTGATTCGCAGATGTATTTTGTCTCTAGTTTTGCAGATATTTTGGCTTGTAATCTGTAATCTCTCACTGTAGACAGAAGTGGCTTTGGATTCCAGCCTTACAATTTACTAGACACTTGACTTTTGACAATTAACCTCATCTCCCTGCATTTCAATCCCTTCATCTCTAAATGGGGATAAAATAATTTTCATGTGTGACTATTGCAAGAATAGCTATATTGTATGCAAAGTTCCTGGGATGCAGCCATTATAATTACTTCATTATTTTTCAGACATTGTTTTTCTAAACTTTTCCTTTCTTAAAAATGCCCAAAATGATTAGATAGCTCTGTTTACTCTGTTTTGAGCTACAGCTATGACTTTTGATCAAAATCAAATCAATATAAAATGGATATTGATTGTAAGTGATATATTCTGACCTCAAAAATTTGAGGTAGAAATATATACATTATGTAGTTGTTTTACAGTTATTCATCAGAACTTTATTTCTTAGTAATTCACTTCTTTAAAAGCTATGTAGTTTTTTTCAAGGTTTTTACCATAGCTGAACTTCATATTTTCTACTGTAAAATGAGGATAATGATATCTTCTTCACATGGTTTTATTGAATGAAATGCGATAATCTGTATAAAGTGCCTAGTACTGTGCTTGGCCTCAAGGATGTGCCCATTAAACAGTATCAGAGAAGAAACCCTGAATAACAGCACTCACATGCTAATATAAGGAAATGTTTTATTCAAATTTAGACAGTTATTAAATAACCATCTATCACATTCAATTCCAGGATAATCTAAGAAGTGTCTCTCGCTGTCACTGGTAAAATTTACTCCTTGAAAAAAAACCTCCTTCTAACAAAAATGTTTCTGTCTAGAGATATTTAGAAGGATTCAATAATACTTTCAAAATGTAAGATTACTCTTTAATGCAGTAGTTCTACTTCTAGCATTTTAACCTCCTATATAGATATACGTGTGTATGTGTATATATACATATATATGCATATTCATATATGCTTACATATAATTAGCAAGTCTGAGAAAACACACATCAAATACTTAAACATACATCAAATAGTTATCTCTGGGAACTGGTGAATAAAGGGCAACGTTTGCGTTTTATTTTGTCTCTTCATTGCTTGAAGTTTTATAGAGAGATATTATTTTTGTAGTTTTTTCATAATCAGCAAAACATGTAGTTAAATAATAAGGTTTAAAGTTCTTTGTGGAGTCCATTAGAATCTACATAGGCATACTGAATGATATTTAGTACAGAGGGTCCCTGACTTACAATAGTTCAGTTTATGATGTTTTTACTTTAGGGTGGGTTTATCAGGACATGACCCCATCATAAGTTGAGGAGCATCTGTAATGCAAAGCCCTCTGAAGATTTTGCAGTATTTGAGCATCACTGTAATTTCTCCTTGCTCATTTATTAAGTATCTCATCACTGTAGTTCCCTCACTTTCTTCTGTAGTTTCTCTGAACCCTTTACTACTGGGGAAAGGATAATGTTGTTTAAATACTATACAGTATTATTAGTCACATTGTACTATGGTCTGTTGAAGGAATTGAATATCACGTGATTCCATTTTTAATTTTTTAGAATAAGACAACAGATGTAGGAGTAGTATCTGTATTTTATTGAACTTCATGATAATATGGCAATTAAGCTATTTTAAAATGGACTCGGCTCTGCCACTACAGATAGCTAAAAGTTCAGGATAATATGTAATAAAATTTAAAAAATATATAAACTGGTTTCAAGTGAAAGAAAAATTCTAAGTTGGAAAATAGAAAAAAAGAGAGCTCAAAACCAGATCAAGCTGTGGGGGCAGCTGAGACTGTGTAAACCACAGAGGCTATGGATACAGATATCGAATTTAAGGGCTGGGAGATAGGCTATTAATGCCCAGTTGGGAGGAGGAAAAGGTCGTAAAACTGCAAGCTTTGAAGTCTGAGTGGAAAGAAGTCTTCACATTCTTGCTTAAAATTCTACAGTCCCTTACCGTAACAATCAGAATTAAGTCCACATTAGCATGGCTTGCAAAACCCTTAATCTGAGAATTATCTGTGAAATTTCCAGCCTCAGCTCTTTCCATCTGGTGCCTGAAACATATATACTGTCTTAATCAACTATGCACACAGCCACAAATAGGCTATACACTCTTTCTTTTCTATATGAAAAATTATTATGATGATTATTATTATACTTTAAGTTCTGGGATACATGTGCAGAATGTGCAGGTTTGTTACACAGGTATACACGTGTCTTTGTGGTTTGTTGCACCCATCAACCCGTCATCTACATTAGGCATTTCTCCCTAATGCTATCCCTTCCCTAGACCCCCACCCTCTGACAGGCCCCCGGCGTGTGATATTCCCCTCCCTGTGTCTATTTGTTCTCACTGTTCAACTCCCACTTCTGAGGGAGAGCATGCACTATTTGGTTTTCCATTCCTGGGTTAGTTTACTGAGAATGATGGTTTTCAGCTTCATCCATGTCCCTGCAAAGGACATGAGCTCATCCTTTTTTATGGCTGCATAGTATTCCATGGTGTACATGTGCCACATTTTCTTTATCTAGTCTATCATTGATGGGCATTTGGTTGGTTCCAAGTCTTTGCTATAGTGAACAGCGCCACAATAAACATATGTGTGCATGTGTCTTTATAGTAGAATGATTTATAATCCTTTGAGTATATACCCAGTAATGGGATTGCTGGGTCAAATGGTATTTCTAGTTCTAGATCCTTGAGAAATTGGCACACTGTCTTCCACAATGGTTGAACTAATTCACACTTCCACCAACAGTGTAAAAGCACTCTTATTTCTCAACATCCTCTCTAGCATCTGTTGTTTCCTGACTTTTGAATGATCACCATTCTAACTGGTATGAGATGGTATCTCATTGTGGTTTTGATTTGCATTTCTCTAATAACCAGTGATGATGAGCGAGCTTTTTTTCATGTTTGTTGGCCACATAAATGTCTTCTTTTGAGAAGTGTCTGTTCATGTCCTTTGCACACTTTTTGATGGAGTGGTTTGTTTTCTTGTAAATTTGTTTAAGTTCCTTGTAGATTCTGGATACTAGTCCTTTGTCAGATGGATAGATTGCAAAAATTTTCTCTCATGCTGTAGGTTGCCTGTTCACTATAATGATAATTTCTTTTGCTGTGCAGAAGTTCTTTAGTTTAATTATATCCCATTTGTCAACTTTGGCCTTTGTTGCCATTGTGTTTTGTGTTTTAGTCATGAAGTCTTTGCCCATGCCCATGTCCTGAATGGTATTATCTAGGTTTTCTTCTAGGGTTTTATGGTTTTAGGTCTTATGTTTAAGTCTTTAATCCATCTTGAGTTATTTTTTTCTATAAGGTGTAAGGAAAGGGTCTGGTTTTGGTTTTCTGCATATGGCTAGCCAGTTTTCCCACCACCATTTATGAAATAGGGAATCGTTTCCCCATTGCTTGTTTTTCTCAGTTTTTCCAAAGATCAGATGGTTTAGATGTGTGGTGTTATTTCTGAGGCCTCTGTTCTGTTCCACTGGTCTACATATCTGTTTTGGTACCAGTACCATCCTCTTTTGGTTACTGTAGCCTTGTAGTATAGTTTGAAGTCAGGTAGCGTGATGCTTCCAGCTTTGTTCTTTTTGCTTTTGGATTGTCTTGGCTATACAGGCTCTTTTTTGGTTCCATGTGAAATTTAAAGTAGTTTTTCCTAATTCTATGAAGAAAGTCAATGGTAGCTTAATGGGGATAGCATTGAATCTATAAATTACTTTGGGCAGTATGGCCATTTTCATGATATTGATTCTGCCCATCCATAAACATGGAATGTTTTTCTATTTGTGGCCTCTCTTATTTCCTTGAGAAGTGGTTTGTAGTTCTCCTTGAAGAAGTTCTTCATGTCCCTTGTAAGTTGTATTTCTAGGTATTTTATTCTCTTTATAGCAATTGTGAATGAGAGTTCACTCATGATTTGGCTCTCTGTTTGTCTATTATTGGTGTGTGGGAATGCTTGTGATTTTTGCACCTTGATTTTGTATGCTGAGACTGTGCTGAAGTTGCTTATCAGCTTAAGGAGATTTTGGGCTGAGACGATGGGTGTTTCTAAATATACAATTATGTCATCTGCAAACAGAGACAATTTGACTTCCTCTCTTCCTGTTTGAATACTCTTTATTTCTTTCTCTTCCAATACTATGTTGAATAGGAGTGGAGAGAGAGGACATCCTTGTCTTGTGCCAGTTTTCAAAGTGAATCCTTCCAGCTTTTGCCCATTCAGTATGATATTGGCTGTGGGTTTGTCATAGACAGCTCTTATTATTTTGAGATATGTTCCATCAATAGCTAGTTTATTGAGAGTTTTTAACATGAAGGGATGTTGAATTTTATTGAAGGCCTTTTCTGCATCTATTGAGATAATCATGTGGTGTTTGTCATTGGTTCTGTTTATGCGATGGGTTGTGTTAATTGATTTGCCTATGTTAAACCAGCCTTGCATCCCAGGGATGAAGCAGACTCGATTGTGGTGGATAAGCTTTTCAGTGTGCTGCTGGATTCAATTTACCCGTATTTTATTGAGGATTTTTGCATCGATGTTCATCAGGGATATCGGCCTGAAATTTTCTTTTTTGTGTGTATCTCTGCCAGGTTTTGGTATCAGGATGATGCTGGCCTCATAAAATGAGTTAGGTGGTGCTTATTTTTCTATTGTTTGGAATAGTTTCAGAAGGAGTGGTTGTTGTGGGAAGTCAGGGACCCCGAACGGAGGGACTGGCTGGAGCTGTGGCAGAGGAACATAAATTGTGAAGACTTCATGGACATTTATCAGTTCCCCAAATTAATACTTTTATAATTTCTTATGCTTGTCTTTACTTTAATCTCTTAATCCTGTTATCTTCGTGAGCTGAGAATGTACGTCACCTCAGGACCACTGTTGTACAAATTGATTGTTACACATGTGTGTTTGAACAATATGAAATCAGTGCACCTTGAAAAAGAACAGAATAACAACAATTTTCAGGAAACAAGGGAAGACAACCGTAAGGTCTGACTAACTGCAGGGTCGGGCAGAATAGAGCCATATTTTTCTTCTTGCAGAGAGCCTATAAATGGATGTGCAAGTAGCAGAGATATTGCTGAATTCTTTTCCTAGCAAGGAATATTGATAATTAAGACCCTGGGGAAGGAATGCATTCCTGGGGAGAGGTCTACAAACAGCTGCTCTGGGAGTGTCTGTCTTATGCGGTTGAGATAAGGACTGAAATACACCCTGGTCTCCTGCAGTACCCTCAGGCTTACTAGGATTGGGAAACCCCAGCCCCAGTAAATCTGAGGCCAGACGGGTTGTCTGCTCTCAAACTCTGTTTTCTGTTAAGATGTTTATCAAGACAATATGTGCACCACTGAACATAGACCCTTATCAGGAGTTTCTGATTTTGTCCTTGCCCTGTTTCCTCAGAAGCATGTGATCTTTGCTCTGCTTTTTGCCCCTTAAAGCATGTGACCTACTCCCTGTTCATACACCCCCCTCTCCTTTTAAAGTCCTTAATAAAAACCTGCTGGTTTTGCAACTCAGGGGGCATCACGTACCTACCGATATGTGATGCCACTCCTGGTGGCCCAGCTGTAAAATTCCTCTCTTTGTATTCTTTCTCTTTATTTCTCACACTGGCCGACACTTAGGGAAAATAGAAAGAACCTACTTTGAAATATTAGGGGTGAGTTCCCCTGATAAATGGTACCAGCTGCTCTTTGTATGTTTGATATAATTCAGCTGTGAATCTGTCTGGTCCTGGGCTTTTTTTTGGTGAATACCACATTTTCTTAATTCATCCATTGATGGACACTTAGGTTGTTTTCACCTCTTAGCTATAATAATAATGCTACAATGAACATGGCAGTGCAAATATCTTTTTGAGATCTTGTTTTCAATTCTTTTAGATAAATACCAAGAAGTTGGATTGCTAGATCCCATAGTCATTCTATTTTCAATTTTTTGCGGAAACTCCACACTGTTTCCCACAGCAGCTGCACCATTTTACATTCCCACTGTTGATGACAAGGGTTCCAATTTTCTCACCAATACTTGTTACTTGTTATTTTTCAGGTTTGGTTTTGTTTGTTTGTTTGTTTCTAACATAATTGCTATGCTAACAAATGTGAGGTGATGTCTCATTGTAATTTTGATTTGTACTTCCCTGATGATTAAGAGAGTATCCTCTGTTCAGCATCTTTATATATACTTGTTAGCCATTTGTATGTCTTCCTTGGAGAAATGTCTATTCAAGTCTTTTTATCATTAAAAGAAAATTGGTTTATTTGTTGTTGTTAACATTATTGAGTCATAGGAGTTCTTAATAGTTTTAGATATTAACCGCTTTACAGATATCTGATTATGCCAAGATTTTCTCCCATTTCATTGGTTGCCATTCCAATCTATTGATTGTTTCCTTTGCTGTGCAGAAGCTTTTTAGTTTGATGTAGTCTCATTTGTCTATTTTTGCTTCTGATGTTTGTACTTTTGGTGTCATATATAGGATTTCATTGCCAAGACTTTTCTCTTATGTTCTTTTCTAGGAAATTTATAGTTTTCAGGTATTATGTTTAAGTCTTTCATCCATTTTAAGTTGATTTTTGTGTATGGTGTAAAACAAGAGTCCAATTTCATTCTTTTGAATGTGACCATATAATTTTTTTTTTTTGCACCATTTGTTGAAGAGACTACCCTTTCCCCATTTTGTAATTTTGGTACACTTGTCAAAGATCATTTGTATATGTTTGGGTTAATTTCTAAGCTTCCTATTCAATTCTATTGGTCTATATGTCTGTCTTTATATCAATATCATATTATTTTAATTACTATAGCTTTGTAGTGTGTTTTGAAGAAAGGAAGTATGAGGCCTCCAGCTTCAATATTTCTTCTTAAAATTGTTTTGTCTATTCTGCATCCCAAGTGGTTCCACATGAATTTTAGGATTTTTAAAAAAATTTCTGCAGTGAATACTTTTAGGATTTTGATAGGGATTGCATTAAATCTGTATCTTGCTTTGGGTAGTTTGAGAATTTTAACAATATTAAGTCTTCCAATCCATGAACACAGATGTCTTTCCACTTATTTGTATCTTCTTTAATTTCTTTATTGAAAGTTTTGTTATTTTCAACATACGAGGCTTTCACTCTCTTAGTTAAATTTATTCCTAAGTATTTTATTTTTGGGATTATTGAAAGTGGGATTGTTGAAAGTGGTATTATTTTGTTGTTAATTTCCTTTTCAGATAATTTTTTGTTATTTCATAGAAGTGGTGAGAGTGGGCATCCTTGCCTTGTTCCTGATCTTAGAAAAGATAGTAGTTTTTCACTACTGAGTATAATGTTAGCTGTGGATTTTTCACATATGACCTTTATATGTTGAGGTAAAATCCTTCTAGTCTTTGTTTGTTGAGTGATTTTGTCCTGAAAAGGTGTTCAGTTTTGTCAAATGCTTTTTCTGCATCGATTGAGATGACTGTGTAATTTTTATCCTTGTTCTGTTACTGTGATATATCACATTGATTAATTTTCATATTCTGAGCCATCCTAGTGTTCTAGGGATAATACCCAACTGGCCATGGTGTATGATCTTTTTAATGTGCTGTTGAGTTTGGTCTACAAGAATTTTGTTGAAGATTTTTGCATCTATATTCATCAGGAATATTGACCTACAGTTCAATTTCTTGTAGTGTTTGGCTTTGTTATTAGGGTAATGCTGGTCTCATAAATGAGTTTGGAAGTGTTCCATCTCTTTAATTTTCTGGAAGACATTGAGAATAATTGGCATTAATTTTTCTTTAAATGTTTGGTAGAATTCTTCAATGAAGCCATCTAGTCCTGGGTTTTTCTTTGTCAAGAGGTTTTTGATTATGGTGTGAGTCCCCTTACTAGTTATAGATCTGTTTAGATTTTCTGTTTCTTCATGACTCAGTCTTCATAGGTTGTACATTTTTGAGAGTTTATCCATTTCTTCTAGGTTATCCAAATTGTTGACATATAATTGTTTTAGTATTATAAAGGGGTTAATATCTAAAACTGTTAAGAACTCCTACAACTCAATAATGTTAACAATACTTATAATATTTTTTATTTCTGTGGCATCAGTTATAATGTCTCCTCTTTCAGTTTTTTATTTTATTTATTTGAGTCTCCTCCCTTTTATTCTTAGTCCAGCTAATGGTTTGTCAATTTTGTTGGTCTTTTTTATTTATTTATTTTTATTTCTATTCTTTATTTCATTTATCTCTGCTCTAATCTTTATCATTTGTTTCCTTCTGCTAACTTTTGGCTTAGTTTTATTTTTTCTATCTTCTTGAGATATAAAATTAGGTTGTTTACTTAAGATTGATCTTCCTATTAAATCTAGACATTGACCACTACAAATTTCTCTCTTAATACTACTTTTGCTGCTACCTTTAAGTTGTAGTGTTTTGTATTTTCACTTTTCTTTATCTCAAGATATTTTTTAAATTCCCTTTTAATTTCTTCTTTGACCTATTTGTTTTCATAAGTATGTTTTTTATTTTCCGTATATTTCTGAATTTTCCAAAATTTCCCCTGTTATTGATTTCCTGTTTGATTCCATTGTGGTTGGAAAAGTCTTCTTACATCCATTAAGAACTTATTTGTTACTTAACACATGTTCTCTCCCAGAGAAAATCATGTGTGTGCTTGAACAGAATGTGTATTCTGCTCTTGTTGAGAGTATGTTCTGTTATGTTTTTCAGGTCTATTTGGTATATAGTGTTGTTCAAGTCCTGTTTCCTAGTTGATGTTTTGTCTAAGTGTTCTATTTATTATTGAAAGTGAGTGTCAAAATCTTCTGATATTATTGTGTCAGTGTCTGTTTCTTCATTCTGTTCTGTTAAAAGTTTATATACTTACATGCTTTATATACTTAGATGTTCTGATGTTGGGTGCATATATTTATAGTTGTTTTATTTTCCTGATTAGTTGACCTTTTAAAATTATTTTGTAATGTTTTTCTTTGGTTCTTGTGATAGTTTTTAACTTAAAGTCTACTTTGTCTGATGTAAATATAAATACCCCTGGCTTTCTTTTATTATTATTTGCCTGGACTATGTTTCTCCATCCTTTCACTTTTAGCCTATAAGCTTTAAGTCTAAAGTGTGTCTCTTGAAGATAGCATATAGTTGGATCCTGTTTTGTATCAATTTAGACATTGTTTCTAGTTTTTGTTTAACTTTTATTGTAGGTTCAGGGGTACATGTGCAGGTTCATTATGTAGGTAAATTGCATGTCATGGGAGTTTGGAGTACAGATTATTTCAACAGCAAGATAGTGGGCATTGTATCTGATAGACAGTTTTTAAATCCTCAGTCACCTGCCCCCTTCCACCTTCAGGGAGATTCTGGTATCTATTGTTCCCTTCCTTGTATCCATATGTACTCAATGTTTAGTTCTCAGTTATATGTGAATACATGCATATTTGGTTTTCTCTTCTTCTGTTAGTTTGCTTAGGATAATGGTCTCCAGCATTACCTGTGTTGCCACAAAGGATATGCTCTTGTCTTTTTTTTATGGCTGTGAGTATTCCATGGTATATATGTACCACATTTTCTTTATCCAGTCTACCATTGATGGGCATTTAGGTTGATTCTGTGTCTTTTCTATTATGAATAGTGCTGCAATAAATATACACATGCATTCGTCTTTATGATAGAATAATTTATATTCCTTTGTGTATATACCCAATAATGGCATCGCTGGGTTGAATGGTAATTTTGCTTTGAGTTCTTTGAGAAATTGCAAAACTGCTTTCCACAATGGCTGAATTAATTTATATTTCCACCAGCAGTTTATGAGTGTTCCATTTTATCTGCAAATTTGCCAGCATCTATTATTTTTGGACTTCTTGATAATAGCCATTCTAACTGGTATGAAATGGTATCTCATTATAGACACTCTGTTTTTCTTGATTTGGGAGTTCAATCTCTTTACATTTAAAATAATGATTGATAGGGGAGGTATTACCATTAATACCTTGCGAATTGTCTTCTCTCTCGTAATTCTTTTGCACTTCTTTTCTTTTCCTCTCTGTCTTCTTTTGTGTTTCATTGATTTTTTTTTTTTTGGTAATGACATGCTTTGATTTCCTTCTCATATCTTTTTGTATATCTTCTGTAGATGTTTTCTTTGTGCTTACCATAGAGCTTACATAAAACATCTAATATACATAACAGTATATTTTGAACTAACGATGACTTAACTTCAGCTGCATAGAAAAAACTCTACTCTTTTGTTGTCCCACACAGAATTTATGTTGATGCCACAGATTATATCTTTTTATTTTGTGTATTCATTAACACATTTTATAGTTATTTTAATACTTTTGTCTTTTGACATCCATCCCAGAATTGACATTGATTTACATACTGCCATTATTTAGAATATTCTGTACTTATCTATATGATTACCTTTACCAGCAAGTCTTCTACCTTTATATGCTTTCAAGTTGCTGTTCAGTGTCCTTTCACTTTAACTTGAAAGACTCCCTTCAGCATTTCTTATAAGTCAGATCTAGTTGTGATAAAACTCTTTAGATTTCCTTTGTCTAGAAAAATCTTTATTTCTCCTTCATTTTTGAAGGATAGTTTTGCTAGATATTGTGTTTTTGGTTGGCAAGTTTTTTTTTTCTTTTAGTTTTTTCAATATATTAACCCACTTCCTTCTACAAAGTTTCTGCTAAGATACCAGCTGATAGTCGTATCTCTCCGTGTAGGCTCTCTTGTATGTGGCAATTCACTTTACTCTTGAAGCTTTCAAAATTTTTTTTTGGATTTTGACAGTTTGATTATAATGTGTCTCAGTGTTTTCTTCCTTAAGTTTATCTTATCTGGAATCCATTTGGCTTCTTGAATCTGGATGTTCATTTCCTTCACAATAATGAAAAGATTTTGGCCATTAGTTCTTTAAATAAGCCATTTTCCCCTTTCTTTTTCTTCCTCTTCTATTTCTGGGACTCTCATAATGTGTATTTTGGTCCACTTGGTGGACCAAATAAATTCCTTAGGCTTCTTCTCTCTAATAAATTCATTAGGCTTCTTCTCTCTTCATCCTTTTTTTAAAAATTTCTCTCTGACTGAATACTTTCAAATGACCTGTATATGAGTTCACTGATTCTTTCTTCTGTTTCATCATAGATGATATTGAACCTATTTAGTGAATTGTAAAATTCAATTATATTCTTCAGCTACAAAATTTCTATTTGGTTCTTTTGCACATTTTCTATCTCTTTATTAATATTTGCATTTTATTCTTACATTTTCCTTGATTTCAATGAGCAGTTTTATGATGCTTATTTTAAATTCCTTGTCAGATAATTCATATACCTCTGTTTCTTTAGTGTTGGTTTCTGGAGATTTATCTTGCTCCTTTGGTTTGACCAACTTTAACTATTTCTTTCTGTGCCTTGTTACTTTGTGTTGGGATCCATGCATTTGAAAAACCAGTTACCTCTCCCAGTCTTTATAAACTAGCTTTATACTGAGAAAGACATTCACTAATTAGCCCAATTGGAGATTCTGTGGACTTCTCAAACCATTTCTGTGATTATATCTTCTCTAAACTTGTGCATATACATTTCCCATTAGAGAGGTTTTGTCAGGTTCTCTTTCTCTGACAAGTGAGTATCACAACTTTCCCTACTGGTTTCAATGCAGTTGATTTCATACCCACTTGGGACGCATGAACCTCTTGAATGCTTTCTGGATTTCTAACAAAGATAATTTGTCTGTGTATTGTTATTGAATCAGTGTCTCCACTGGGGAAGGAGGTGCTGGAGCTTTCTATTTTGGCATCTTGCTGATGTCATCCCTCAAAGCATAATTAATTGTATAAATAAGAACAAATTTCTCTAAAGTATCAGATAGTTATTAGAGTACACAGGTTACAAAAGGGTATTTTTGATAGAGCAAAGTTCCACTCTTCCTTTTCTCCCTCTCTTCTCCAACTTATACTGCAGTTGAATTTGGGGTTTGGATTGCAAAGCAAATTTCTAAAGAAAGGGGACCTTACAAGGAAATTTTAAAATAAGTCTTACTGATATTTTTAGAGCATCCAAAGTAAGTCTCTTGGGAAGTAAGTTTCTAAAATTTCATGTCTTTTCTTCATCACTCAGTCTTGAAGTTGGAAAATCATACTTTTTTAGTAACTTTATAAAAAAAGTGTCAGAACTTTGTGTAATAAGTAGTTCAAATCATCTCAATTTTCCTACTTTTCTCAAATATCTTTGTCATGAAGTGATGATTCCCAACTGCAAAATTTTTATTAGCTGTCAACTTTCCATTGACCAATGATTCATTTTCTCAGGTAATAAATCACTTCCACTCCACTACACAGTAGGAAACTTTGTGGTATGTTTCCAGCATAATTAAAAATAGTTTGTTATTCTCAGCTTCTCCTTGACTATTTGAATGAAGATATTAGAGAACCGTCAAAGTCTGCATACTCAACACAGGATTGTCACACTGTTGGTCAGAGTGCCAAAAAGCCGAAGAGAAGAAAACCACAGTTGAAGAAAAAGCATTCTTCTGGCCAAAAGAAGAGTACAACTGCCTCATACATTCTAGTTCTCAAAAACTGGGTTCAGCTATATATATATATATGGAAAAATACACACATATCTATATACACACATATACATACACACACATAGGTGTATCTATGGACAGTTGATACATATATATGTATACATTTATATATGTATATGCATATGAATATATATGAATAGCTTAATATTTATATTCTATACTGTTTATACATATACATATATGCCAATATTAAGCTATTCATAAATTCTGTAAGCTTCTTTTTTATTATTTTTCCTCTAGAATAGAACACATTACTATATTAGATTTTCATTGTTTTTGAGCTCTCATTTGCTACTTACATTGTCTAAAATAAGTTATTTTATTTTATTTACCTGGTACAGTGAGAGAGGCAGATAAAACACAGAGTATAAATAAAATCTTAAGTCAAGAAAAGGTTGACAGTAATTAATTTGAAAATATTTTTTCCCAAATAGCTTTTTGTAGATTAAAAAAAAATCTAGTCTAGCAAGCCACAATGTTATTGGTAGATATTTTGGTCTCTAACTATAATGCTACTGATGAATTTTATCCTAATATTAATTTTAGAAACAATATAAACAAATCAATTATTTTCTTTTTCTTTAACTTTTTTCATTTCTTTACTTCAATATGTTTTTGGGGAACAAGTGGTAATTGGTTACATGAATAAGTTCTTTAGTGATGATTTCTGAGATTTTGGTGCACCCATCACCCGAGCAGTGTGCAATACAATGTGTAGTCTTTTATCCATTGCCACCCCTCACCTTTTTTCCCCGAGTCCCCACAGTCCAATGTATCATTCTCATCCCTTTATAGTTTATGTCTCTTCATAGTTTAGCTCCCACATCTGAATGAGAACATACAATGTTCTCCGTTCATGTTCCTCATTTGATGTTGGTTTTCTATTCCTGAGTTACTTCACTTAGAATAATAGTCTCCAATTCCATCCAGTTTTCTGTGAATGTGATTATTTCATTCCTTTTTATGAATGAGTAGTATTTCATGGTATGTATACCACATTTCCTTTATCCACTCGTTGATTGATGGGCACTTGGGCTGGTTACATATTTTTGCAATTGCAAATTGTGCTGCTATAAATATGCATGTGCAAGAATCTTTTGTGTATAATGACTTATTTTCCTCTGGGTAAATAGCTAGTAATGGGAATGCTGGATCAAATAGTACATCTACTTTTAGTTCTTTGAGGATCCTCCACACTGTTTTCTGTGGTAGATGTACTAGTTGACATTCCCTCCAACAGTGTAAAAGTGTTCCCTTTTCATCAGGTCCACACCAACATCTATTATGTTTTGAATTTGGCCATTCTTGCAGGAGTGAGGAGGTACCACATTGTAGTTTTGAGTTACATTTCCCTTATAGTTAGTGATGTTGAACATTTTTCCACATGCTCATTGGCCATTTGTATATCTTCTTTTGAGAATTGTCTATTCATGTCATTAGCGCACTTTTTGATAGGACTGTTTGTTTTTTGCTTCCTGATTTGAGTTCTTTGTAGATTCTGGATATTAGTCCTTTGCTGAATGTATACATCGTGAAGATTTTCTCCCACTCTGTGGGTAGTCTGTTAACTCTGCTGATTATTTCACTTGTTGTGCAGAAGCTTTTTAATTTAATTAAGTCCCATCTATTTATTTTTGTTTTTGTTGTGTTTGGGTTTGGGTTCTTGGTCATGAAGTCTCTGCCAAAGCCAATGTCTAGAATGGTTTTTCTGATAGTGCCTTCTGATAGAATCTTTATGTTTCAAATCTTAGATTTAAGCCTTTGATTCATCTTCAGTTGATTTTTGTGTAAGGTGAGAGATGAGGAACCAGTTTCATTCTTCTACATGTAGCTCCCCAATAATCCCAGCACCATTTGTTGAATAGAGTGTCCTTTCTCCATTTTATGGTTTGTTTGCTTTGTCAAAGACAAGTTGGCTGTAAGTGCTTGGCTTTATTTCTGGTTTCTTTATTCTGTTTCATTGCTCTATGTGCTTATTTTTATACCTTTACCATGCTGTTTTGGTGACTGTGGCCTTATAATGTAGTTTGAAGTCAGGTAATATGATGCCTCCAGACTTGTTCTTTTTGCTTAGTCTTGGTTTGGCTATGTGGGCTCTTTTTTGGTTCTGTGGTAATATGAGTGTTATATTTTAAAATATGAATTTTAAGATTTTTTCTAGTTCTGTGAAGAATGTTGGTGGTATTTTGATGGGAATTACATGGAATTTCTAGATTACTTTTGGCAGTATGGTGATTTTCATAATATTGATTCTACCCATCCATGAGCTTGGGATGTGTTTCTATTTGTTTATGTCTTCTATTATTTCTTTCAGCAGTGTTTTGTAGTTTTCCTTGTAGAAGTCTTTCACCTTTTTGGTTAGGTATATTCCTAAGTTTTTCTTTTCTTTTTTTTTTTTTCAGTTATTGTGAAAGGGGTTGAGTTCTTGATTTCATCCTCAACTTGTTTGCTGTTGGTGTATAACAGAGAGCTACTAATTTGTGTACATTAATTTTGTATGCTGAAACTTTTTCATTTACCAGTTCTGGGAGATTTTGGATGAGTCTTTAGTGTTTTCTAGGTATACAATCCTATCATCAACAAACAATGACAGTTTGACTTCCTCTTTGCTGATTTGGATGTCCTTTATTTCTTTCTCTTGTCTGATTGCTCTGGCTAGGACTTCCCATATTATGTTGAATAGAAGTGGTAAAAGTGGGCATCCTTATCTTGTTCCACTTCTCAGGGGGAATGCTTTCAACTTTTCCCCAGTCAGTATAATGTTGGCTGTGGATTTGTTGTAGACAGCTTTTATTACTGTAAGATATGTCTCTTCTATGCTGATTTTGCTGAGGGTTTTAGTCATAAAGGGATGCTGGATTTTGTCAAATGCTTTTTCTGTGTCTATTGAGATGATCATGTGATTTTTGTTTTTAATTCTGTTTATATTGTGTATCACATTTATTGACTTGCATATATTAAACCATCCCTGTATCCCTGGTATGAAACCCACTTGATCATGGTGGATTATCTTTTTGATATGCTGTTGGATTCAGTTCTCTAGGATATTGTTGAGGACTTTTGCATCTATGTTCATCAGGGATACTGGTCTGCGATTTTATTTTTGTTATGTCCTTCCCTAGTTTTGCTATTAGGGTGATACTGGCTTCATAGAATGATTTAGGGAGATTCCCTCTTTCTCTATCTTTTGTAATAGTGTCAGTAAGATTGGTATCAATTCTTCTTTGAATGTCTGATAGAATTCAGCTGTGAATTTGTCTGGTACTGGACTTTTATTTTTGGCAGTTTTAAAAAATTTTATTTCAATCTTGCTGCTTGTTATTGGTCTGTTCAGAGATTCTATATCTTTCTGGTTTAATCTAGAAAGGTTGTATATTTCCAAGAATTTATCCATCTCTCTAGGTTTTCTAGTTTGTGTGGATAAAGGTGTTCATAGCAGCCTTGAATAATCTTTTGTATTTCTGTGGTATCAGTTGTAATATCTCCTGTTTCATTTTTAATTGAGCTTACTTGGATCTTCTCACTTCTTTACTTGGTTAATCTCTCAAATGATCGGTTTTATTTAACTTTTCAAAAAACCAGCTTCTTGTTTCATTTATCTTTTGTACTTTTTGTTTGAATACCATTTAGTTCTGCTCTGATTTTGGTTATTGATTTTGTTGTGCTGGGTTTGGGTTTGGGTTTGGATTGTTCTTTTTTCTCCAGTTCTATGAGGTGTGACCTTAGATTGTCTATTTGTGCTCTTTCAGGCTTTTTGATATAGGCATTTAATGCTATGGACTTTCCTCTTATTGCTGCTTTTGCTGTATCCCAGACATTTTGGTAGGTTGTATCACAATGACTCAGTTCAAAGAATTTTTTAATTTCCATCTTGATTTCATTGTTTGCCCATTGAGCATTCAGGGGCAGGTTATTTAATTTCCATATATTTGCATGATTTTGAGGGTTCCTTTTGGAGGTGATTTCCAATTTTATTCCTTTGTGTTCTGACAGAGTACTTGATATAATTTCGATTTTCTTAAATTTACTGAGACTTGTTTTGTGGCCTATCATATGGTCTATCTTGGAAAATATTCCATGTGCTGATGAGTAGAATGTATATTCTGCAGTTGTTGGGTAGAATCTTCTATAAATATTTGTTAAGTTCATTTGTTCTAGGGTTTATCTTAAGTCCATTGTTTCTTGACTTTCTGTCTTGATGACCTGTCTAGTGCCATCAGTGGAGTATTAAAATTCCCCACTGTGATTGTGTTGCTGTCTGTCTCATTTCTTAGGTCTACAAGTAATTGTTTTATAAATTTGGGAGCTCCAGTGTTAGGTGCACATATATTTAGAATTATGATATTTTCCTGTTGGACTAGTTCTTTTATCATTATATAATGTCCGTCTTTGTCTTTTTAAACTGCTGTTGCTTTGAAGTTTGTTTTGTCTGACGTAAGAATAGCTACTTCTGCTCACTTTTGGTGTCCATTTGCATGAAATATCTTTTTCCACCCCTTTACCTTAAGTTTATGTGAGTCCTTATGTGTTAGGTGAGTCTCCTGAAGACAGCAGAAATTTGGTTGGCAAATCTGTATCCCTTCTGCCATTCTGTATCTTTTAAGTGCAGCATTTAGGTCATTTACATTCAATGTAGTAATGAGATATGAGGTATTATTTCTTTCATTTTGCTATTTGTTGTCTGAATACCTTGTTGTAGGTTTTTCATTGTGTTATTGTTTTATAGATCATGTAAGCCTTATGCTGTAAGGAGGTTCTATTTTGGTGTATTTTGAGGATTTATTTCAAGGTTTAGAGCTCCTTTTAGCAGTTCTTGTAGTGCTGGCTTGGTAGTGGCAAATTCTCACACCATTTGTTTGTCTGGAAAAGACTGTATCTTTCCTTCATTTATGAAGCTTAGTTTGGCTGGATACAAAATTCTTGACTAATAATTGTTTTGTTTAAGGAGGCTAAAATATAGGACCCCAGTCCCTTCTATCTTGTAGGGTTTCTGCTGAGAAATCTGTTGTTAATCTGATAGGTTTCTCTTTATAGGTCACCTGATGCTTTTGCCTCACAGCTCTAAAGATTCTTTCTTTCATCTGGTCTTCAGACAACCTGATGACTATTTGCCTAGGCAATGATCTTTTTGCAATGAATTTTCTGGGTGTTCTTTGAGCTTCTTGCATTTGGATGTCTAGAATATTCTCTCAAACATGTTTTCCAAAGTTTTAGATTTCTCTTCTTCCTTGGGAATAACAATTATTCTTAGGTTTGGATGTTTAGCATAGTCCCAAACTTCTTGGAGGCTTTGTTCATTTTTAAAAATTATTTTTTCTTTTCTTTTTTTTTTTTAACAAAATGGGTTAATTTGAAAATCTTGTCTTGATGCTCTGAAGTTCTTTCTTTTGCTTGTTTGATTCTCTTGCTGAGACTTTCTAGTGCATTTTCAATTTCTCTAAGTGTGTCCTTGCTTTCCAGAAGCTGTGATTGTTCTTTATCTATCCTTTCTATTTCACTGAACAGTTTTCCTCTCATATCCTATATCATGTTTTTGATTTCTCTAAGTTGGACTTCACCTTTCTCTGGTGACTGCTTGATTAGCTTAATAATCAGCCTTCCAAATTCTTTTTCTGGCAATTTAGAGATTTTGTTTGGGTTTGGATCCATTGCTGGTGAGCTGGTATGATCTTTTGGGAGTCCTGAAGAAGTTTATAAGTTCTTTAGGACTTTATAAGTTTTATCATATTATCAGAATTGTTTTTCTGGTTCCCCCCAATTTGGGTAAACTATGTCAGAGGGAAAATCTGAGACTCAGGGGCTGCTTTTCAGATTCTTTAATCTCAAGCGTGTTCCCTTGATGTGGTGTTCTCCCCCTTCCCCTAAGAATGGAGCTCCCTGAAACCAAACTGTAGTGATTGTTTTTGCTCCTCTGGGTCTAGTCACCCAGCAGAGCTACTGGACTCCAGGCTGGTACTAAGGAGTGTCTGCAAAGAGTACTGTGATATGGTCTATCTTCAGGTCTTGCAGCTGTGGATACCAGCACCTGCCCTGGTGGAAGTAGCAGAGTAGTGAAATGGACTCTATGAGGGTTTTTGGTTATGTTTTTGTTTAGTGCACTGGTTTTGTGTTGGTTTGCCTCCACCCAGGAGGTGGTACTTTCAAGAGCACATCAGTTGTGGTCCTATAGGGAGTATGCAAACTGGCCCTAGGGATACCTGGTTAAGTATTTGGGTTTCTCAGAAGGTGAACAGGGCCATGGAGCCCCTAAAAGATTATGACCATTGTCTTTGGATACCAGGGTGAATAGAGAAAGACTGCCAGGTGGGGGCAAGGATAGGTATGTCTGAGCCCAGCCTCTCCTTGTGTGGGGCTTGTTGCGGCTGCTGTATGGGATGGCGGTGTGGTTCCCAGTCTAATGAAGTTATATTCCGAGGGGGATTATACCTGCCTCTGCTGCATCATACAGGTCACCAGGGAAGTAGGGGAAAGCCGGCAGTCACAGGCCTCACCCTGCTCCCACACAGCCTGCAGTCTTAAAGGCTGGTCTCAGTCCCACCATATCCCCTCTGCAGCACTGAGTCTATTTTCAGGCAGCTAGTGACAGGCAGAGAACATGTCCCAGACCACCACCTTTCTCAGTCCCTCCTGAGAAAGCAACTCAACTCACAGTTTTTTGGCATCTCAGAGAGCCTGTAGCAGTGATCCCATTCCTTCAAAGGGTCTGTGGATTATCTCGGCTTTCCTGGTATGTTCCTGTGATGGTTCTTGGAGCAAAAGTTCACTATGTGAGTCTCCACGTGCTGCTCTGTCCATGTGGGCAGGAGCTGCAAGCTAGTCCTGCCTTCTATCCACCATCATCCTCTGCAAATAAATAATTTTCAACTGGCATTTATCATTAATCTGTTCCAGGCACTTAATACATATACACATATTGTCTAGTCTCAATGACCACATTATAGGGGAAGATGTTAAGTAACTTGCCAAACATCCCACAGCCAGATAGTGGCAGAGCAAGAATTGATACTGAGCAGAGAAAAGAACCATACTCAAAAACCTTATATTATTCTTTCTTCATTCTTGATGTTCAATGAGTAATAACACAGTCTATTTGCTCTATAGTCTTAAATTAAAACACGATGTGATAGGAAAGGATAAATTATAATAGTATCATCCTACTTTGTTTTATGGTAAAGCAAATCAGTCACCACAAGAGAGAAAATCACTGCACACACACACACACACACACACACAAAGTTGTGAAATTATACAAGGTATCATTTTGTTGTCAATATGCCCCTCCAAAGACTGAGTTGGTTGTACTACACCTTCTCAGAGCTCTATCTGGGAAAGGATAGGAAGGTTCACATGCTTCTTTTCTTTCTTTTTTTTTTTTTTTTTTTCCGAAATGGCAAAAAGCCCAGACATTTTTGTTACCATTCCATGGTAAACATTTGTCTCTCCAGTCACCCAGATTCATGATTCATTTGTTAGGGGCTTAGTGGGCATATTTTGGCTGTCAGCCTGCCGTGTGCCCATGCCGGGCATTGACTGAGTTCTGTATAGAGGAAGTCTCTCCTTTTTGACCATACAAGAGCATGTGGATGGGCTTTCTAACCAGATGCAGTTTAGCAATGAGATAGGTATGCAACACAGGAAAGGCCTAAGGAGGCACCTCGCCCACAAATTACCGTGGGTGCCACACTCAGCACTAAGCAGTGTTGGCCATGAACTACATTAGAGCACAGTAACTGTACTGTTTTATCGTGCCTCTGTATGTGTTAGATGGCACAGAGATGTGGCTTCTTAAGGAACCATCACTGTTTCTAGACATGAAGCAAGTCTAGAACTGCTATATCATGTGACAACTATGTATTTATTTGTTTGTTAATAATGATTCATAATGGTCTTTTGAGTATTATGAATCAGGCTATACAGCCTCATTTTTTACATCATTTAAAAATGAGACGTCTATCAACACCAATTCTAAAAATGTGCATAAAACATCTGCACTGATGCCCCCTAACCTTGTTGGAGCTCAGGCTTTTGCCTTCAAGAAATCATTGTACAGAACAACTGTATAAAACTTGAAGAATAGCTGAGAATATAAATGTAGAAGAAGTAAAGAGACAAAAGATCAGTTAAAGCCACATCTTTTCTTCCTGTTAGGTTGGTGCTTTCTCTAACACTTTCTATGTTTCTTATTTCATTCATTCTTTTAATGAATAATTATTGTGTGACTTCTATATGCAAGGCACTGTAGTAGGAACAAGAATGGAGGAGATAATTTTGAGGCACAGAGTAGTTTGGGGGGTAGGCTGGTCCTGGGAAGTGTGCTAATAAGCATAGTTTAAATTAGGAAATGAGCATAGTATACCCAAATAGCAGCAATATTCAAGTGAGAGAGGAATAAATATAAAGAAGTAAAAAAATTCCCATGTATATTGCCTATGCCAAATTTTATTCACAGCCAGTCCTGTAGCCAGAAAGAAGTAAATATTTGTTCTCTGCCTCCTTCCTTCCTGAACTCAAAGTTCTGTCTCAAGTATAATAAGCACAATTCAACTTAATTACACATTCAATAGGTTTCAGGTGGGGAGAGGCTATAATTTAAAATATTTTCTATCAAAAATTTTGTTTTAAAAGCCAAATAATTTACAGGCAAATTTTGAGGACTGTGTGTACCTACATGGAATCATATTCTTTCCTTTTCATAGGACTTAACTCATCATATAACTATATTTGTAATTATGTAATGATATAGAGCTTAGCTAACTATGTAAAGTTAGGCTGAATATGTAGCAAAATTTCATTCTTCACAGTTAAAAGTTCAAGCGATTAATGGCCACTGTATTAGTCCATTTTCATGCTGCTGATAAAGACGTACCTGACATTGGGAAGGAAAAGAGGTTAAATTGGACTTACAGTTTCATATGGCTGGGGAGGCCTCAGAATCATGGAGGGAGGTGAAAGGCACTTCTTACATGGTGGTGGCAAGAGAAAATGAGGAAGATTCAAAAGCAGAAACCCTTAATAAAACCATCAGATTTGTGAGACTTATTCACTACCATGAGAACAGTATGGGGGAAACCACCCCCATAATTCAAATTATCTCCCATTGAGTTACTCCCACAACACATGGGAATTATGGGAGTACAATTCAAGATGAGATTTGGGTGAGTACACAGAGCAAAACCCATTCCACCCATGACCCCTCCAAATCTCATGTCCTCACATTTCAAAACCAATTATGCATTCCCAACAGTCTCCCGAAGTCTTAACTCGTTTCAGCATTAGCCCAAAATTCCATAGTCCAAAGTCTCATCTGAGACAAGTCAAGTCCCTTCTGCCTATGAACCTATAAAGTCAAAAGCAAGCTAGTTACTCCCTAGACACAATGAGAATATGGGTATTGGATAAATACAGCCATTCCAAATGGGAGAAATTGGCCAAAACAAAGTGATTACAGGGCCTATGCAAGTCTGAAATCCAGTGGGGCAGTCAAAATTTAAAGCTCCAAAGTGATCTCCTTTAATTCCATGTCTCACTTCCAGGTCACACTGATGCAAGAGGTAGGTTCCCAAAGCCTTGGGCAACTCCACCCCTGTGTCTTTGCAGGGTATGCCTCCCTCCTGGCTGCTTTCACAGGCTGGTGTTGAGTGTCTGTAGCTTTCCCAGGTGCATGGTGCAAGCTGTCGGTAAATCTACCATTCTGGGATCTGGAGGACAATGGCCATCTTCTCACAGCTCCACTAGGCAGTGCCCTAGTAGGCACTCTGTGTGGAGGCTCCAACCCCACATTTCCCTTCCACACTGCCCTAGCAGAGGTTCTCCATGAGGGCCCCAACCTGCAGCAAACTTTTGCCTGGGCATCCAGGCATTTGCATACATCTTCTGAAATCTAGGTGTAGGTTCCCAAACCTCAATTCTTGACTTGTGTACACCTGCCAGCTCAACACCATGTGGAAGCTGCCAAGGTTTGGGACTTGCACCCTCTGAAACCATAAGCCAAGCTCTACCTTGACCCTTTTTAGCAATGGCTGAAGCAGCTGGAATGTAGGGCATCAAGTCCCTAGGCAGCACACAGCATGGGGACCCTAGGCCTGGCCCACAAAACCATTTTTTCCTCCTAGGTTTCTGGGTCTGTAAAGGGAGGGGCTACCATGAAGGCCTATGACATGTCCTGGAAATATTTTCCCCATTGTCTTGGGGATTAACACTGGGCTTCTTATTACTTATGCAAATTTCTGCAGCCAGCTTGAATTTCTCCTCAAAAAATGGGTTTTTCTTTTCTACTGCATCATCAGGCTGCAAATTTTCTGCTTTTATGCTTTGTTTCCCTTTTAAAGTGGAATACTTTTAATAGCATCCAAGTCACATTTTTTTTTTTTTTTTTTTTTTGAGACAGAGTCTTACTCTGTCGTCCAGACTGGAGTGCAGTTTTGTGATCTCAGCTCATTGTAGCCTCTGCCTCCTGCCACAAGTGATTCTCTTCTCTGTCATTCAGGCTGGAGTGCAGTGGTGTGAGCTTAGTTCATTATAACCTCCACCTCCTGGTACGAGCAATTCTCCTGCCTCAGCCTCTCAAGTAGGTGGGACTATAGGCATATGCCACCACACCCAGCTAATTTTTATATTTTTAGTAGATATGGGTTTCACCATGTTGACTAGGCTGGTCCTGAACTCCTGACTCAAGTGACCCACTCACCTCAGCCTCCCAAGGTGCTGGGATTATAGGCATGAGTTACCGTGTCTGGCCCCAAGTCACATTTTTAATGGTTTGCTGCTTAGAAATTTCTTCTGCCAGATACCCTACATCATCTCTCTCAAGTTCAAAATTCCACAAATCTCTAGGACGGGGGCAAAATGCTGCCCGTCTCTTAGCTAAAACTTAGTAAGAGTCACCTTTGCTTCAATTCCCAATAAATTCCTCATCTTCATCTGAGACCACCTCAGCCTGGACCTTATTATCCATATCACTATCAGGCTTTAGGTCAAAGCCATTCAACAAGTCACAGGGAAGTTACAAGCTTTCCCACATTTTCCTTTCTTCTTCAAACCCTCCAAACTGTTCCAGCCTCTGCCTGTTACCCAGTTCCAAAGTCACTTCTATATATTTGGGTATCTTTTCAGCAATACCCCACTCTACTGGTACCAATTTACTATATTAGTCCATTTTCATGCTGCTGATAAAGACATACCCAAGATTGGAAAGAAAAAGAGGTTCAATTGGACTTACAGTTCGACATGGCTGGGGATAACTCAGAATCATAGCGGGAGGTGAAAGGCACTTCTTACATGGCAGTAGCAAGAGAAAATGAGTAAGATAGTAAGATGCAAAAGCAGAAACCCCTGATAAAACCATCAGATCTCCTGAGACTTATTCAGGAACATGAGAACGGTATGGGGGAAACCGCTCCCATGATTCAAATTATCTTCCACTGGGTCCTTCCTACAACACTTGGGAATTATGGGAGTACAATTCAAAATTAGATTTGGGTGGGGACACAGAGCCAAACCATATCACCCACTATCTTTCTACCTATTATAGATTCAAAACTTTTTGTGTGTGTGTGTGGATTTGTAGTATAAAACTTTGTATCCTAAACATTTACCAATAATTCATCAATTATAACTTAGAGTATTTTCTCCTTGAAGTTAAATTTGTAGTAGAATTCTTAACCTTTAAAAACTTGGAATTCATTCAATCCTTTTTTGGGTGAAGTTTTTGAGGCAATGAAAGCAAGGATTTTTTTTTTTTCGATTGTGTACTAAGATCATTCCAACACTACATAATTACATTCTTGTGAGTAATTTTAAATGATTTTCTAAGAGATCAGCTTAGTTACTGAACAAAATTTAACAAAAAATGTCATTAAATCTGAAGTTGCTATGTTTATGGTGCAGGTACATTCTTACATTCTTTTTCTTCTCCAAAATTTTTCAGATCCAAACACCGTATCAGAGTTCATTGCTTTTTAGGGCTTATATTTACAGACATTTTAATAAAAGTCATGAGACTTCATCCTGTGTTTTTATGGGACTTGAATCTAAGGAGATGAATCAGAGTGGTTGTTAAATCTGAATTAATATTGTTGAGATTCCATTGGCAACACAACTGCTGATTTGGAATATCTGTTGTGACTTTAGTACACTTTAGTCATGAAGAGTGAGTGCAAAATATTTATAGCATTTCAAAAAATTTTGAAAAGTTCATTTTGGGTCATAAATGTGGTTCCCACTTGCACTTCTCTAGTTACGTGTTTAACAGTAAAGTAAAAGTCCAGCATGACTGACATTCTGGGAAAAAGAATTAACTAAGAGGTTTTTCAAGTTTTATGAATAGAAAAATCACAAGAGAATTCGGATAGCCCCAAAAAACTATTGACATATTATGGTAGAAATCCCTGCTCACTAAGGAGTACTTACAGAATAATCATTCAGAGAAAGGTGAATTTTGGCTATGCCACTTCATAACTCAGAACTTGTGATGTTATGCAAAATGCTTCAACATTCTGGACCTTAATGTCCACATATGTAAAATGAGAGAAATAATAGATACTATATAGAGTTATTATAAGGATGAAATGAGATCATGAAAAAAAGTGGCTGAGACATTGTAGCTTTGCAATACATGGTAGCTGTATAGCTGTATATGCCAGGAAAATAAATGCTGAACACTAATGAGTGACTAAATCACAACAATCTTGTGAATTCTGGGCCTGAGTCCTAAAGAACTTGTGAAAAGCATGATCTTTTCATTGACTGGTATGTGTTTTGTGTAGGAAACATGTTTATAATGTATGAGAGATTGAAGTTCAATTATCTTATTTTCTTTCACTCAAGAGACATAATAGCGTCATGCTCTCAATATTGTTCTTAATACTTGTTTGAAGGATTGAGTCTATGCTGCCTAAGAATTTATGATTGGTAATGGGAATTAACCATATAAACTACATCCTGCATATGTGTTAGCTAATGCTTTTCCTTTGTTTAGTCTAGAAATGCCTTAATTTTATTAAAAATTTACCTCTTAAAAAGGTACTGAGAAATTGCATTGTTGGAAATTTTAGGAAAGACCACTGGGGGTGATTTGGGGGGTTGTCCTATAAATTATCTTTGCAGACTTCTAGGTACCCTTCTGCACATAGGGCCAGTCCTGCCTGTAGCTTCTCTGCTGTTTTCATGTTCCACTTCAGGTAAAAGAGGGACTGTGCTGTTTAATCACACGAGCTTATATGACATAATTTATCCATATAAGCATAATATGATTTATCCACACAAAAAAAATCAAAAGACAAACAATATAGAAAAGCAATGTACACAAAGAAATTCACAACAGCATTTTTTATAGTAATATTAGAAATGACCTAATCACTCACAAGAGGGAAATGACTGGATAATTATCAAATTAAGTCAGTGAAATATTATGTAGTTGCTAAACTAGTAATTGTGAACACGACAATGTCATAATATAATGTTAATTAAATAAAACAGAACAAAGATTGTATTTCCTCATCATTACAACTTCAGAAAACATGTAAGCATGGATAAATTCTAGAAGTAAAAACTAAAAATTATATATGATGGTGAAAATTGTGTGCATTTGCCCTTTCTTTTTAACTTTCCTCTACTGCCATAATTATGCTGGTACAAAAGAAATAAATATGGAGTAAGCAATAAAAAATTGAATGTTATCTACCAGACGTATAGCACTATATAAAATATGTTTAGGTATTATTCTGTATGTAAAAGTTTAACTTGAGAGTTTAAATTAATAATTATAGGAATAGTTCAATACATATAGTGATGTTAAAAATGTTAAAAAACCAGAGTAAATGAATTAGAAGTAGAAGACACGAATTATTGCCTCAACTAAGCCACTAAGTGACAATTTAACTTGAGACAGTTTGTTTGTCTGAAACTGAATTTTAACTGTAAAACTCAGGAATTGACTAAGGTTGTTTCAGGTTTGTTTCCAGTCTGAAGTTTTTTGATTCTGAGCCTACAGCTCTCTATCCAAGCTTTATGTAATGTTTACACCCTTTATTTCAGGCACTATCCTAATAATAATGCTAATTACTACTATTGTATTTATTAGGACATCTGCTGAAAATGTGACTTAATTAAATCTTAAATGATTACAAGTTATATCCACTATTTAAAATTTCTTCTCAGCTCTCTATCAATCTTAAGAATTTTATCTTTGGAGCTACCTAAGGTAAAAATCATATATATGATTACTTTTATATATAAATATATGAAAAATATAGATTCTTTCATATATATAAATTTTATATATGACAGATATAATTACTCTATCTGAAAATGAAAACTAGAGTGTATTTTTGTACATGCTTTTTTCTTTTTAAACTTTTCAACCTAAAAAATGTTTGTGCATAATTTTAATTTTGCAATTCAATTAAGTAATAGAATTATTAAGATACAATTTTTTGTAAAAGTATACTTGGATAAGCTATAATTTTTTTATTAACAGACTAATTAAAACTTGGTAAGAATTTGAAGTGATCAAATTAGTTTGTTTATGAATATAAAACAAATTACCGAGGGTATTTAAAAATAAGCTCCAGCAAGGAACTTAAAGAATCTCTTAAACAAGACATATTCTAATTCTTACCTCCCCTTGCAACTGATCAGAATAATTACAAATGGGCTGTAAAGTCAGGGTCATCGAGAGGCAGCTTGGTTTTTGATATTTTCAGTGTCAGGAAGGAAATGAATTGCCTTCAATCAGGGACTGGTAATTACCACAATTCAGGAGCTCACCACCTACAGGAAATGCAAAGACAGAACATAAAGTCTGTTACAGCAGCTTATGTTGCTTTGATCTTCAGCAAAACTCCATTTGCTGCAGTATCCTGGCATTCTCCACTTTGTTGAATGTGAGGGTTCATAATAGACACAGCATGTTACTGACTAATTTCAGTGAGGAAACTCCACCTCTTTCTCTCTTATTTTCGTGTTTGACAAGAAGCTCTTTCTCCTAGAGATAAACACATTAAACTTTATCTGATATGGCATGAAGTAAAACAGTGTCAATTTGAGGACACAGACAAGTTTGAATGAGCTACATAAACATTTAGGCTTTGTTGGACCAACTAAGTTTTATTATAAAATCTCTCCTCAAACACATTACAGTGTGCACTCAAAGTCACTTGTCCAACAAAAGCCTATTTATTTTCTACCTCTATATTTACTTGCACCAGTACATAAAAAATTTTTAAGCCTCAAGAGAAGACAAATCACAAAATATTCAGCACCAGAAACCCCAAATTTTAAAATTCCATGGGGTTTGGGGTTTGATTTTTTAGCTCAAGTTCTCGGTCAGATGAAAGACATTCTGGTCAGAGGGTTTACAATTTTAGATGCTTTATTTCCTGTGTAATATTTGTGATGTGGCATTTCTGGAAATATATGGTCAGGGAAGGTACAGAGAGCAGCATTTTCATGAGAGCTGGTAGAGAGCTTGGTGAGAGAGATACAGTAACAGGTAAAATAAACCCATCCGATAACCCCTTTTGGCCCTACAAACAAGTGACCCCTCTCTTAAGACAAGCTGACCCAATAAAGCCTGGTTGAGGTATGTCTGTTAATTAATCCAACATTTAATAATTCTCTCCCATGCACCAGGCACCGTACAAGGCACCAGATCTGGCAATGACTACCAAGGCAGCCTCTAATAGGAGCAAATACTCATTTAAAACCCTCCAGCCAACATGGCAAAACCCCATCTCTACTAAAATTACAAAAGTTAGCTGGGCATGGTGGTGCATGCCTGTAAACCCAGCTACTCAGGAGGCTGAGACAGGAGAATGGCTTGAACCCGGGAGGCGGAGGTTGCACTGAGCCAAGATTGCACCACTTCACTCCAGCCTGGGCCACCGAGCAAGACTCTGTTTCAAAAAAAAAAAAGCCTCCAACCTAAAATCTAAAATGACTCCTTTAGTTTTTGTCCACTGGTCATTCTATGTAACCCATTTAGAATCTGGCTTTTAAACTAAGATAATTAAAATGAGATTAAGAAACTATTAAGACTGACATGAAAAAATGTCAGCAAGGACCTTTAGGTTTATCTACTGAATTTGTCTCATGAAATGCTATTCAGTGATATTTACTAAACTGAAGTAGCTACAACTATTTACTTCTAATTGGAAAAAAAAAAAAACAAAAACATTTCATGTAGCTTGACTATGGGTATGGGAACAAGGGGAAAATGAGAGTTACTTAACAGCTGTGGTTTGAATGTGTCCCCCAAAATGCACATTTTCATGAGAGCTGGTAGAGAGCTTGGTGAGAGAGATACAGTAACAGGTAAAATAAAGTCTTCCCATAACCCCTTTTTGCCCTACACACAAGTGACCCCTCTCTTGAGACAGGCTGACCTATCTCCACGTGTTGGAAACTTAATTCTCAATGCAACAGTGTTGAGAGTCGGGACCTGTAGGAGGTAATTAGATCATGAGGGCTCAGACCTGGATTAATGCTCTTATCACAGGAATGGATTAATTATCATGGGAACGGGTTCCTGATAAAAGTGATTTCAACTCTTTCTTGCCTTCTGATGCTTTCTTACCCTTCCACCTTCTGCCATAGGATGATGCACCACAAAAGCCATCGTCAGATACCAGCACCTTAATGTTGGACTTCTCAGCCTCCAGAACTGTAAGAAATAAATCCCTGTTCTTTATAAATTACCCAGTCTCAGGTATCCTATTATAGCAGCACAGAATGGACTATGATAGAAAATTGGTACGAAGGAGTGGCACCCTTGTTATAACAAATACCTAAAACTGGAAGCCACTCTGGAACTGGGTAATGGGTAGAGTATGGAAGAATTTAGAGGAGCAGGCTAGGAAAAGCCTAAATTGCTGTGTATTACTCCAGAATGGTAAGAAATAAATCTCTGTTCTTTATAAATTGCTCAGACTCACAGCACAAAACAAATTAAGACATTAAGATTTGCCCCATTCTTAGAATTCATTTTCTTCCATTTTTCCTTTTAATTAAATCAATGCCAGCATCTAAGCAATGTACCCCTTTTGACCATAGTCTTTCTAATTGACCAGAAGCTTAGATGTGGAAAATGCAAAAATTAGGCACATTTCTGGTGGGTTTAACTTCTGAGAAATTTTCACAAGGTTTTCCTTATTTTATCTGCTCCAGTAAACCTGTGGTTTCATGAACAGGCCTAGAATTTAAGATATAGCTTCTGAACTTCAAAGGTGACTTTTCAACCCATTTGTTTATAGACAAGGTATTAACGTTTTGAGATCTAGAATAGGGTTTTAGAACTTACTTTCATAAAAGTTTATATAGTCAATTCCATTCATTTATGCTAAGGACATAAAATATTTCTAGATTGCACAATAGGTTTCCGTGGGAATCGAATGGAAATCCAGGTTTCCTGACAAGAAACAAAAGGTCTCTCAGTCTCTCTTGATCCCAGTCACTTCTCAAGAAAAATAATTCTTTACCTGGGTTTATCTTGTCTTAAGTCCAGTGCTTCCTTGTGGGATTTTTTTTTTTTTTTAAATGCTGGATTGCAGATTAAATAAAAAGATCTGAGAAACAGGTCAGAAATTAAATCCTGGTGTTGTCATGGTTTTTTTAAATAGCACCCTTGAAATTGGTTGCAGAACATACATTTTATCTGATTCTAATTATGTGGAATTCCAAAGTCATTTTGGTAACAGAAACTATTCTAACCTGTTATTAAACTCAGGACTTTTTTTTAAGAAATAAAAATTGCTTGGTAAGAATGTTAACGTTTAAAAAACTATTAATGAATCAGACCAACAAAACCTCGTCAAATGAATCTGTATCTGTATTCATGGTTCAAGCATTACTTCCACTTAGTTAAAAATGAATACATCCCCTGGAACTTAAAATAAAAGTTGAAGAAAAAAAATGAATGCATCTTTCATCTTTTATGGTTACAGATATAATGGAAAAATTGTTTCTGCCTCAAAGCCCTACTTTATAAATAATTAATGAAATATAGACATTGATAAACATCTCTAAAATTGCATTTCCCATGGATATATCTATTTAACTCCTGATTCTTTTGTTAACATAACCCATACATGGGAAAAGAAATTGAAGCTTTTTAAATTACATGCTAATACATGGCCATCAATTTTAAGGGATTTTGAAAAGTCCACAATAGTAAAAGTAGAGTAGGAAAAATTATAGTGAAGAAATAATAAAATAAAATAAATGAGCTAAACAATTAGCCTCTCTTTATTTATTTGAAGGAAGTATTTAGAAGTATGTGCTGATTCTTACGTTCTCATACTTCAAGATGAGATCATGTTGGCATGCACTATTAGGGCGCTCACTCTTGTCCATAATGTTTTGGCAAGCTTTAATCAGATAGCTCTGTAATATGGTAATACCTTCTCTTTGGATAACTCTTCATTTCAAAGCAATGCATAGACATTACACCTTTAATTGTAGGAGACCTCGAGGCACAAAGCAAAAGCAGAATCAATTTCATCATGGGAATATACACAGCAAGGCATTAACATCTATAGTTAAATATGTCAGCATCAAACTTCTCCTTGTACCACCCACCGTTTCACACAGTTCAGTTAGCTGACTCATTCATAACTTTAAGTCCAATCAGAATAAATTAATGATTCATCACTAATAAAGGTGCAGAGTGTGTACTTTTATTCTTCACTAGGGTAACATGACCCTTCTGAGTACTTCTGGAGCAAATGTGTATGAAGTGCTTGGTCTTTTGTCACTAAGTCTACGTACTCAGAAAAGACATAAATTTTCAGTATTGTGGTTTACCACTTGCCAGGCAAAGGAAACTGTAAATAAATGTTTCACCACACATTTATGTGAAAAAAAATTAATTGGTGAATGGACTTTGTTATGATTCTTAATAATAATGAATCATAGTTTTACACATATAGTAGGATGAAGCATTTGAGATTTGATTCTAGCATTTCTGTTGATGTGTTCATAATTTATCCAATGAAAGTATTAAAAGAAAAGCTTTTTGGGGGGCCTTGAATTCAGAAGTCTCAAAGTTGTGCACTTCTATCAAATGATGTAATAGGAATGTGTTTAAGATCAGCAGATGATATATTGAATGTAAACATAATGTGCTTATGACAAAAGCCAAAACACTATTTAATTGATTGGGAGAAAACAGAAATTCACCAAGAGTCAAAATCCCAAATAAGAGGTCCATGTTTTCAGGGCTTATTTTAATAGTATTAACTACTTCAATAAATTATTTTTCTTTGCTTTTTTCTATTCACTTAAAAATATTTAATGGTTTTATTGAACTACATTTTACATATAAAATTCGCCCATTGAAAATATTCAACTTGATGATTTTTAGTAAAATTTAGAATTGTGCAACTATGATAGATTCCATTTTAGATAACTTCTGTCATTCTAAAAAGATCTTTAATGTCCATTTTTAGTGAAATCTGCTCCCACCCCCAGTCCCAGCAAATACTGATATAATTTTCATCTACTTATTTTTGCTTTTTCTAGAAATTTCATATAAAAGTGTGGTTTGCAAAATAAAACCCCCTGCACTTGTCAATATGTTACATCACACTGGAAAGGGGACTTTGCCAATGTAAATAAGACTTATAAATGAGGAGGTTATCCAGGACTATCTGGATGGGCCCAGTGTAATCACTTCAGTCCTTAAAAGCACAGAACCTTTCTCAGCTGGGTCAGAGAGATACAATAATGGAAGAAGAGTGAGAGAGATGCAACGCAAGAAAGACTCAGTCTGCCATTGATGGCTTTGAAGTTGGAGGAAGGGAGCCATGAGTCAAGAAATGGAGGGGACCTCTAGAAGGGAACAGTCAGAGAATAGATTACCCTCTAGAGCCTCCAGAAAGAAACACAGCCCTGTCAATTTACCTTGGTGAGACCCATGTAGACTTATGGCTTCCAAAATGATAAGATAATACATTTGTATTTTTTTATGTCATTCAGTTTGTAGGAATTATTATGGTAGCAATAGAAAACTCATAGAAATGACTTATTATGATTTTGAGATGCATTCATTTTGTTGCATGGATTATTCTATTTTATTGCTGAGTATCATCCTATTGTATTGATGCCATATTTTGTTTTTTCCAGTCACCTATTGGTGGTCATTTGGGTCGTTTCCAGTTTGTGGCTATTGTAAATGATGATTTTATAAACATTTATGTACAAATCTTTATGTGGATATCTAAATATATGATTTTATTTCTCTTGGATAAATACCTAAGATTAGAATTGCTGAGTCATATGGTATGGATGCTTAACTTTAAAACCTCCCAAACTGTTCTTCAAAAGGGTTGTGCCATTTTACATCCCCACCAATAATGTATAAAGGTTCCAGTTTCTCAAAATATTTGCCAACACTTGGTATGGTCAGTCTTTTTGATTATAGTCATTCTAGTGGGTATATAATGATATCACATTGTAATTTTAACTTGCATTCTCCTAATGACTGATGATGTTGAGGATGTCTTCATTTGGTGTTTTTATTATTTTATTTTTAGCCATACGTATATCTTCTTTAGTGAAATGCCTATTGAAATATTTTGCCTATTTTCTTGTTATTTGTCACTTATTATTGAGCTTCAAAAGTTCTTTATGTATTCTGTTCAATAGCCAGATGACCTCATCTTTTGGCATTTACACCCTTGAGCAGTGCCTTCCTCATTGCTCCAGGATTGGTCTGACGAAAAGAACCAAACAACATACGGCAGAAATGATGGTATATCACTTCCAAGGTTAGGTTATAAGAGACTGTGTTTTCCATCTCAGCTTCTTTCTCTCCCCTGCCAAACTCCTTTGCATCATTCATTCCAGAGAATCCAGCTGCCGTGTCATGAGGACAATCAGATGGCTTATAAAGGGCCCTTGGGATAAGGAACTGAGGCATTTTTCCAACAGCCAACAAGGAACCGAGGTCTGCCAACAACCATGTGAGTGAGCACGGAATTTTCTAGCTCCAGATGACTGCGGCTTTGGCCAACAGCTTGTCTTGAGACACCCTGGGCCAGCACCACTCAGCTAAGCCACTTCCAGATTCCTGCCCCTCAAAACTGTGTGACTTGTTGTTTTGAGATGCTAAGTATTACAGTAATTCGGCAACAGATAACAACTATATTCTGGATACAAGCGTTTCTGATATGTATGGTTTGCAAATGTATTTCTCACTTTGTGGTTTGCCTTTCCATTTTTGAAATGGGATCTTTTGAATACCATCAGTTTTCAATTTCGATGAAGTCAAATTCTCCAGTTTTTATTTTGTGAATCAGGCTTTCAGAATCATGTCTAAGAAATTCTTGCCTAAGGACACACATTGTTTATCAGATGTCGTCTTCTAAAATGTGGATCGTTTTAATTTTTCTACTTTTGTCTCAGATTCGTGTTTATTTAAACTTGTATATGGTGTAAAGTAAGCATCTAAGGTTTTTCGTTTTGGTTTGATTTTTGTTTCGCATATAGCGATCCATTTGTTCTAACACCACTTGTGGTAAAGATGATTGTTTTCCTCTTGAATTGCCTAGGCATCTTTGTTAAAAATCAATTTACTGTAAATGTGTGGATTCTTTACTGGGTTCTTCATCCTGTTTTATTGATCTACATATCTATTATTATATTGATGTCATACTGTGTTGATTACTGTACTTTTGTATTAAAATTTTACACAAGTCCTCCAGCTTCATGCTTCTTTTTCAAAATGTGAGTTGGAATCATGACTATTTGTTATTAACAAACTCTTCTTTCAACAGCATGATAATATTTTTGAAATGAATAAAGCAGATGAATCAGTTCTGATAAAAATTAAGATATCCAAAATGTTTTCAGAGGTTTTCACCATAGTAAAAAAAAAACATACTTGATTTAAATAACTATTATTCACCTATCATTTTCTCAATGGCTACATTTCATAATGTTAGGACTGATTAACACCAAAAGCAATATCCAATATAAAAAAATCAATGATGTTTTTTGAAAAGATTTTAACTATTTATTGATAGCATGTAACTTTACTAAGAAAACGGGTAACATGAACAAAAATTTTAACTATTTTTCAGCACTTATCTGTTGGTCGTGAGAATTTAGAAGGTAAATCCTCATATTGCTGTTAGTGGAACAGTAAATTGTTCCAAAAAATGTTTGGAGAATAATTCATAGATTTCAAGGAATATTTTAAGATTACTTTTGTACTATTTATCAAAAACTGCTTATTATTTTCTGGTTTTTGTTTTTGCTTTTCCTGAAAGAGTACAAATATCAATTGAATTAAACTTTTCTGTATATTATTTCAAAGTATTAAAAATAGTACCCAGTGGCAACTTTTTGTTCATCGAGACACTATGAAAAATTTCCAATATTATGCAAGAATGAGGTTGTTTTCATTAGGACTATTCCTATCTACTAGTTAAATTGAATCACCTTTAAAGCATCATGTACAGACTTAAAAAGCTTTGTCCTTATTGACACTCAAAGAACCCAGGAAATCTGAACATTTGATTTTCTACCACCTCTTTCTCTCATGAAAAAACATAATAAAGATTTTCTTGTTTTACTTTCTATGTTCCTGTTGTATCGATGTTATTAGTCTAAGAAAAATCATTTGAAAGTTTGATTAAGTGAAATATCTGAGTTATTAGCTGGTACACTCATTTTGCACAGTCTGTATAAACAGGATAATTACCTGTAGTATTGGATCTCTGTCATTATCAGACAATTCCAAAATGAATGAAAATGTCAAAATCCGAAATTTCCTGTTTACTTCTGACTCGGACAAGAGTCAACAAGGCACATTTGACATTTAGCCTAATTACCATAGTTGCAAAAAATCATTTAGAAAAATGTCAGTGAACATAAAATAATATCCTTTATCTCATATTAACTGGTTTAATAGTTTTCTCTAAATCTTTATGGAAGAGAATTTGGAAAGGTCTTTCATTGTCAGTTTACATTTGAGTTGGGTTGTGTAAATATGCGGAAGGATATCTGGACATCTTTCAAGATCAGTTAATTTGGGGTTAGGGTTAATCCAGAATTCTTCTATTTGGCATGTACTGGCATATCTTACTAAATTCAATAAAATAGGTAGCCTATATAGAGGTATTACTTATATAAATTATAAGAAGACTCCAAAAATGATTAGAATATGTTAAACCACACATGTAACAGGGTAAATTACTGAAAATTACTTTTCCTATGAGAGCTAATGCTAAACTTTAGTTTTTGCTGAACTTTAGTTTTTGCTAAAGCAAAAAATTGAATTGAATAATATTCAATTCAATTCAATTTTATGTCTGCCACTAGATAAGGTGTGTGTGATCAGATATACCACCCAGATTGCAGGCATAAATTTCTATGTTTCAAAATTTTAAAAATATAAAAAGCTAGGTTTATTTCATGAAATAAAAGTGTTTTGAAACTCACTTAATTAAATAAAAATGGTAAGTAACAAAGCACGGTGATTTCAATGCTGAGTTCTGTGCTCCACAAAGATTCCATTTCTGGCTGAGACATCGGTATGCTTTCAGGAAGCAGTAATGCCATCAAAACATTAAGTTCAGATACCCTGAACTCTTAGTACTGACTGATTTGTCAATCAATCCTCTGCATTTTTTTCTGATCCAAACTTTTATTACATATGCATTTGTAAAAATTGAAGTCCTGCCATTTGTTACTTTATTTTTCTGTATTTACATATTTTAAGTTTTATTAAGAAAACAGGCAGCATGAAGAAAAATTTAAACTATTTTTCAGCACTTACCTGTTGGTCATGAGAATTTAGAAACTAAATCTTCATAATGCTGTTCATAGGAAATTGTTCCAAAAAATGTTTGGAGACTAATTTGTAGATTTCAAAGAATATTTTAAGATTACTTTTGTGCTATTTATCAAAAACTTCTTGTTATTTTCTGGGTTTTGGTTTTGTTTTTGTTTTAGTTTTCCTGAAAGAGTACAAATGTCAATTGAATTAAACTTTTCTGTACATTATTTCAAAGTATTAAAAATAGTACCCAGTGGCAATTTTTTTCTTCATCTAGACACAATGAAAAATTGTCAATATTATGCAAAAATAAGGTTGTTTTTCTTAGTATTATTCCTATTTAAATTGGATTAACTTTAAATGGTCCTACTTAAACTGATCCTTCAATCAGTCATTTATTCTGTTATACTAATCTTTTTTCTTTCAAATGTTATACTTTAAGTTTATAAATTTGTGTACCACTCAGCAGCTGGGAGAGTAATACAGGAAGGACATTATTTTCCACCAAGTAAAATATAGCACACAAAATGTTAGAAGAGGAGAGCTTAGGTGGTTAGGAGAATTATGATAAGCCTTCCATACCTCTCTATGTCCAAGGAAATACAGAATTTTTTAAAGGACTCTACTATATGCACCATATTTTAACTTCCGTTTACATAGGATGGGGGATTTTTTTACTTTTATAAAGGAAAGCAAGGAGAGAGATCGTATCTAGCTTTGTTATACTACATTCTGATTTTGCATCGTTACACTATTTTCCAATATTTTATAAAGTATCTTGTAACAAACATTTGATGGTGGGAGTCAGGAGAGGCTATGTCTAGCCATAGTGAAGTGCTAGTCTATCTAAATAGACGTGGCTTCTACTGTATGAAATCAGTAGCTTTTCTGGTAAGTGGTAAATTTCTTCATACATTTGATCTTATTTTGAGTTAAGGTTTGCAGATTATGTTATGGTTCACTGAAGTCCCCAGTAGTTTCCAGCCTTTTCTTTCTAAGTCACATTAAACATTTATCATTGGGGCAGAATAAAAATATGCACAGCTATTTTAATAAAAGCTAGGAGGCCAGGTGCAGTGGTTCACATCCGTAATCCCAGCACTTTAGGAGGCTGAGGCGGGTGGATCACCTGAGGTCAGGAGTTCAAGACCAGCCTGACCAACATGGTGAAGCCCCATCTCTACTAAAATACAAAAAATTAGCCAGGCACGGTGGTACATGCTTGTAGTCCCAGCTGCTTGGGAGGCTGAGGCAGGAGAATCGTTTGAACCCGGGAGGTGGAGGTTGCAGTGGACCGAGATTATGCCATTGTACTCCAGCCTGGGCAACAAGAGTGAAACTCTGACTCAAAAAATAAAAAAAGTAAAAATAAAAATAAAAACTAGGAAGTTCTCTTGGCAAAAGCAATATTATTAATAAACATAACCCTTTTTTGTTTGTTGCCTATGGTGACATTCTTAGATTTCAATAGAAATGAGAAATGTAAATAAGTAGTTATTTCACAATTTAATGGTTCAGACTATGACAAGTTCTAGAAATGAAATTTCCTACTGTCAATGATCTCTGCCTTCCTAGCCTAGTTAACATGGTGAGGAATATCACTTCTGGTAATCCAGTCAGATGCCGTATCCAGTGTGAGTGGCTGAGTGTAAGCAGATATTTTTTCTTGGGTCTCACGTGACATTGGCTTGGTCTAAGTCTTGCCTGGCATCCCGATAAGTCTGTATGACACAACTTTTACTATGCTTTTCCAGCTCATTCTTTTCTCAAATTATGGACTAAAATGCAGTACTAACATTCCCAACTGTTTTTACTAGACTTCTTCAGAACATTAGGAGTACTGTAGATAATACCAGTATTATTTTATTGGTTTCTTTAAATAGTTTTTGAGTTTCTTTTTTTTTGTTTTGTTTTTTGTGGTTTTTATTTATTTTTTATTTTTTAAATTATTACAAGCAATGTATTGAATATATAGGGAGTTATATTTTAACAGAATTTCAAAATAGAAAAGGAGCATTTTACTTTTTTGGATTCATGAGAATTTTCAAAATCATTATTCAAAAGGAATGCTTCTCAAATTTATTGATTCATAGTATATGCTCTTTGCTGGCACAACCAAATCTGACTTTGAATGTCAAAACTCATTTTTTATTGTTTTGCTGTAATTTTCAGCAAAATTACAGACCAGTAATCAAAGTAAATAAGGAGATTATGTGACACAGTATCCTTTATTCTTTCAGAGCAAATTTGGTATTGTTAAATCTACTTATAAGCATTTGGCTTTTCTTTTTAATGACTCAATGGCCTTGTAGTAATTTTAATTCTAGTAAAGATTTTATGTATCAGTGATGAATTAATGCTGCTAAGATTTGATTTATAATTTTAAATATATATGGACAGTAAAGAAAATCTGCACATATTAATTGTTTCAAAAAGAATGGGTTCACTTTCTTTTATAATTATTTGTGATTCTATGTGTGATGGTATGTGCATTTAAGCCTACCTATATGCAATCATATAGTTTTAAAATATAAGATTATCATCAGTTTTTCAACTAAGATAACTTAAATTATGTTTAATTTGGGGCTTAAAAATTCAGGCAATAATAGATAATAAGGGTTCCCTTCTAAGTTTATTGGTGTTGAGATGAAATACCAAATGTCATAAGCATTGTCCTTTACAATTCTGAGTATGTTTTACTTTTGAGAGTTTTGTGATGTGCCATTTGGCCTACTTGTTTTACCTCCTTGTTTGCCAAGATAAGTCTCAAAGGAATGTATGAAAGATATTTGGGGCCAAATAATAAAGTGTGGTTGAAAAACACTTGCCTCCTGTAAATACAGTTTTACTGAGAGAATATCAAGATTTGCATCTCTGGCAATAATACGAGGTAGTCTTGTAAAATTCCTCATGTCTTTGCTTTACTTTGTTTATATGTAGAATTTTAAAGAAGATCAATGATGTGACATGTAAGATGGTACATAATTTAAGTTTCTAATTTCAAATTCTCTGTAAATTAAAAATCAGCAAAGTAGTGTTTGATTTAAATGAGACATTTTCTTTGAAAGGATTGTGTCAGAGATTGTTGTCTAGAAGAAGAAAATACTTCCTTAATATACATGGTACCTTAAAGAGATTGTGGTTTGTAACTCATTTGACAACTGTCTATAAAACTGGTTTCCAATATATATGTATAATAAATCTTTGCGTAGATCTTAGTCTGCTTATTTATGTTTATTTACAAAGTAGCCTTTGCAGTGGCCCTGCTTCTTCTGGTATTTTATCTCATCATGGAAGCTTACATGTGCAGGTTTTCCTCACTGCTTGGTTTTGCAATGCCATTGGAGATATGTCCTGTAAGGTGGGCTTGCTGAAATCAGCTACTCAAGGACTATTGCCTGACTCCCAAGAGTTCTGTGCTTCCTCTCACTGCTTGTACCTACTAAACAAATTTTGTTGTCAAGGTTCATATAAGACCTACATTTGGAATTCCTGGAAAATTATTCAAATTAATTATTTGGATGTTTCTTTCTTCCTGGAATTATAATTTTGATGACCATCAACTTTATGCAATACTCTAGAAAGATGATAATAGCATTTTCACATTCTCAGCACTACATTTTCTTCTCTACTATTTGTCAAGTATTAAAGGCCCCAGAGGAGTCAGCAGGATGAAAACTGAGGATTTGTCATCATACAATTCCTGGCTAAAATTCGAGGACAAATTTCTTTTTCTTTTTTTTTTTCAGATTAACTCATTATTTAAATCTGAAAAAAAAAAAATCCCCAGTTAAGAAAATGACATTATCCCCATTTTTCAGACAAAAACATTGAGACCTGCAGGTGTTAAAATCCTACTCTATTATCAAACAGCAACACCAAAGAGAAAATTTGAACTTAGATCTCCCTGACTCTAATGCTTTCACTTTTTCTTTTTTTCTTTTTTTTTTTTTTCTTTTTATTATTATACTTTAAGTTCCAGGGAACATGTGCACAACGTGCAAGTTTGTTACATATATACACATGTGCCATGTTGGTGTGCTGCACCCATTAACTCGTCATTTACATTAAGCATATCTCCTAATGCTATCCCTCCCCGCTCCCCCCACCCCACGACAGGCCCTAGTCTGTGATGTTCCCCATCCTGTGTCCAAGTGTTCTCATTGTTCAATTCCCACCTATGAGTGAGAACATGAGGAGTTTGGTTTTCTGTCCTTCTGATAGTTTGCTGAGAATGATGATTTCCAGCTTCATCCATGTTCCTACAAAGGACAGGAATTCATCCTTTTTTATGGCTGCATAGTATTCCATGGTGTATATGTGCCACATTTTCTTAATCTAGTCTATCATTGATGGACATTTGGGTTGGTTCCAAGTCTTTGCTATTGTGAATAGTGTTGCAATAAACATACGTGTGCATGTGTCTTTATAGCAGCATGATTTATAATCTTTTGGGTATATACCCAGTAATGGGATTGCTGGGTCAAATGCTATTTCTAGTTCTAGATCCTTGAGGAATCGCCACGCTGTCTTCCACAATGGTTGAACTAGTTTACAATCCCACCAACAGTGTAAAAGTGTTCCTATTTCTCCACATCCTCTCCAGCACCTGTTGTTTCCTGACATTTTAATGATTGTCCTTCTAACTGGTGTGAGATGGTATCTCATTGTGGTTTTGATTTGCATTTCTCTGATGGCCAGTGATGATGAGCATTTTTTCATGTGTCTGTTGTCTGCATAAATGTCTTCTTTGAGAAGTGTCTGTTTATATCCTTTGCCCACTTTTTGACTGTGTTGTTTGATTTTTTCTTGTAAATGTGTTTAAGTTCTTTGTAGATTCTGGATATTAGCCCTTTGTCAGATGGGTAGATTGCAAAAATTTTCTCCCATTCTCTAGGTCGCCTGTTCACTCTGATGGTTGTTTCTTTTGCTGTGCGGAAACTCTTTAGTTTAATTAGATCCCATTTGTCAATTTTGGCTTTTGTTTCCATGGCTTTTGGTATTTTAGACATGAAGTTCTTGCCCATGCCTATGTCCTGAATGGTATTGCCTAGGTTTTCTTCCAGGGTTTTTATGGTTTTGGGTCTAATATTTAAGTCTTTAATCCATCTTGAATTAACTTTTGTATAAGGTATTAGGAAGGGATCCAGTTTCAGCTTTCTACTTATGGCTAGCCAGTTTTCCCAGCACTATTTATTAAATAGGGAATCCTTTCCCCATTTCTTGATTTTGTCAGGTTTGTCAAAGATCAGGTGGTTGTAGATGTGTGGTATTATTTCTGAGGGCTCTGTTCTGTACCATTGGTCTATATCTCTGTTTTGGTACCAGTACCATGCTGTTTTGGTTACTGTATCTTTGTAGTATAGCTTAAAGTCAGGTAGCGTGATGCCTCCAGCTTTGTTCTTTTGTCTTAAGATTGTCTTGGCAATGCAGGCTCTTTTTTGTTTCCATATGAACTTTGAAGTCGTTTTTTCCAGTTCTGTGAAGAAAGTCATTGGTAGGTTGGTGGAGATGGCATTAAATCTATTAATTACCTTGGGCAGTATGGCCATTTTCATGATATTAGTTCTTCCTGTCCATGAGCATGAAATGTTCTTCCATTTGTTTGTGTCCTCTTTTATTTAGCTGAGCAGTGGTTTGTAGTTCTCCTTGAAGAGGTCCTTTACATCCCTTGTAAGTTGGATTCCTAGATGACATGATTGTATATTTAGAAAACCCCATTGTCTCAGCCCAAAATGTCCTTAAGCTGATAAGCAACTTCAGCAAAGTCTCAGCATACAAAATCAATGTGCAAAGATCACAAGCATTCCTATACACCAATAACAGACAAACAGAGAGCCAAATCATGAGTGAACTCCCATTCACAATTGCTTCAAAGAGGACAAATTTCTTAAGCTGTCTTAGCCACACTTTCCTCATATATAAAATAGAGCTGAGAACAGAGGCTAAATGAGTATTAACTATCTTTACCTCAGACCATTTAAAATGAAACTAACTTGTAAAAGTCTGAGTAACAAGGATTATAGGAAGTACAATGAAATACGTAACAATGAAGCACATAACTTGTGTCATGAGAGATCCTGTGAAAATGTCCTTTAGAAACAGTGACCAATGTATACAGGTTAACTTGTAATGTCTTTAATGTAGAAAAAAACAAACAAATGCCGATTCTTTTACTATCAATACAACCTCTGGGGTAGGTGATGGTTTATAAACCATCAGCTATTTTTTTTTCTTTCCTTTAAGGTCCAGTATTTCACTAGAATATGCATTGATATTGATTATTCTGGGTCAACATTATCAGATAATCTCAGATGTATGAAACAATGTGGATATTTCAATTTGTAGTCACATTTTTTTCAGGGATTACATTTTGTTGTGCATTTGTTCTGTTCCCTTGTTTCTCCTTCCCCAACTCCCTTTTTATCCTTTTGTTAGATCTTCTTTATCAATCTCCATAATTTGTCATAGTCTCGGATATCTTTTTATCTCTTCATTTATTTCAATTTTTAAAAAAGTATTTGCTTTCACTTTCTATTTCTCTTAAAATATTATCTATTGTGCTTTTCTTTTGCAGTGTTTATAGTATTCCTTGATGGTAGTTTGTAATTTTGTGGGGTCAGTGGTGATATCCCTTTCATCATTTTTTATTTTGTCTAGTTAATTCTTCTCTCTTTTCTTCTTTTATTAATCTAGCTAGTGGTCTATGTATTTTGTTATTTTTTCTGAAAAACCAGCTCCTGAATTCATCAATTTTTTGAAGGATTTTTCTTGTCTGTCTCTTTCAGTTCTGCTTGGATCTCAGTTATTTCTTGTCTTCTGCAAGCTTTTGAATTTGTTTGCTCTTACTTCTCTAGCTCTTTTAATTGTGATGTTAAGGTGTCGATTTTAGATCTTTCTAGCTTTCTGATGTGTCCATTTAGTGCCATAAATTTCCCTCTTAACACTGCTTTAGCTGCATCCCAGAGATTCTGGTATGTTGTCTCTTTGCTCTCATTGGTTTCAAAGAACTTCTTGATTTCTTCTTAATTTCATTATTTACTCAGGAGTCATTCAGAAGCAGAATGTTCAGTTTCCATGTAGTTGTGTGGTTTCGAGTTAGTTTATTAATCCTGAGTTCCAATTTGATTGCACTGTGTTCTGAGAGATTGTTATGATTTCAGTTCTTTTGCATTTGCTAAGGAGTGTTTTACTTCCAATTGTGTGGTCAATTTTAGATAAGTGCCATGTGGCACTGAGAAAAATGTATATTCTGTTGATTTGAGGTGAAGAGTTCTGTAGATGTCTACTAGGTCCATTTGTTCCAGGGCTGAATTCAAGTCCTGAATATCCTTGTTAATTTTCTGTCTCAATGATCTGTCTAATACTGACAATGGGGTGTTAAAGTCTCCCACTGTTATTGTGTGGGAGTCTAACTTTCTTTGTAGGTCTCTAAGAACTTGTTTTTTGAATCTGGGTCCTCCTGTTTTGGGTGCATATATATTTAGGATAGTTAGCTCTTCTTGTTGAATTGATCCCTTTACCATTATGTAATGCCTTTCTTTGTCTTGTTTGATCTTCGTTGGTTTAAAGACTGTTTTGTCAGAGACTAGGATTGCAACCCCTGTTTTTTTTTTCTTTCTTTCCATTTTCTTGGTAAATTTTCCTCTATCCCTTTATTTTGAGCTTATGCGCGTCTTTGTGTGTGAGATGGGTCTGCTGAATATAGCACACCAATGGGTCTTGACTCTTTATACAATTTGCCAGTTTGTGTCTTTTAATTGGGGGCATTTAGCCCATTTACATTGAAGGTTAATATTGTTATGTTTGAATTTGATACTGTCATCATGATGCTATCTGATTATTTTGCATACTAGTTGATTCAGGTTCTTCATAGTGTCATTGATCTTTATATTTTGGTGTGTTTTTGCAGTAGCTGGTACCGGTTTTTCATTACCAGATTTAGTGCTTCCTTCAGGAGCTCTTGCAAGGCAGGCCTGGTGGTGACAAAATCCCTCAGCATTTGCTTGTCTGGAAGAGATTTTATTTCTCCTTTGCTTATAAAGCTTAGTTGGCTGGATATGAAAATCTGGGTTGAAAATTCTTTTTCTTTAAGAATGTCGAATATTGGTCCCCACTCTTCTGGCTTGTAGGGTTTCTGCTGAGAGGTCTGCTGTTGGTCTGATGGGCTTCCCTTTGTAGGTGACTTGGCCTTTCTCTTTGGCTGCCCTTAACATTTTTTCCTTTATTTTGACCTTGGAGAATCTGATGATTATGTGTCTTGGGTTGATCTTCTCATGAAGTATCTTAGCAGTGTTCTCTGTATCTCCTAAATTTGAATGTTGGCCTGTCTTGCTAGGTAGGGGAAGTTCTGCTGAATAATATCCTGAAGTATGTTTTCCATTCATTCTCCTGTCTCTTTTAGGTACTCCAATCAATCATAGGCTCAATCTTTTTACATAGTCCCATATTTCTTGGAGGTTTTGTTCGTTCCTTTTTGTTCTTTTTTTCTCTAATTTTGTCTGTATGCTTTATTTCAGCAAGATGGTCTTCCTTTCTTCCTCTTGGTCAATTCAGCTATTGATACTTGTGTATTCTTCATGTTGTTCTTGTGCTATGTTTTTCAACTCCATCAGGTCATTTATGTTCCTCTTTAAAATGGCTATTCTAGTTAACAGCTCCTGTAACCTTTTATCAAGGTTCATAGCTTCTTTTCACTAGGTTCAAATATGCTCCTTTAGCTCAGTGGAATTTGTTATTACCCACCTTTTGAACCCTACTTCTGTCAATTCACCCGTCTCATCCATCCTCTGTCCAGTTCTGCACCCTTGCGGGAAAGGCGTTACGATCATTTGGAGGAAAAGAGGCACTCTGGCCTTTGGGTTTTCAGTATTTTTCTCATTGATTCTTTCACTTCATCGTGAGTTTGTCTAGTTTTGATCTTTGAGGCTGCTGAATCTTGGATGGGGTTTTTTTTTTTTTTTTTTTTTTTTTTTTTGAGACGGAGTCTTGCTCTGTCACCCAGGCTGGAGTGCAGTGGCCGGATCTCAGCTCACTGCAAGCTCCGCCTCCCGGGTTTACGCCGTTCTCCTGCCTCAGCCTCCCGAGTAGCTGGGACTACAGGCGCCCGCCACCTCGCCCGGCTAGTTTTTTTGTATTTTTTAGTAGAGACGGGGTTTCACCGTGTTAGCCGGGATCGTCTCTCGATCTCCTGGCCTCGTGATCCGCCCGTCTCGGCCTCCCAAAGTGCTGGGATTACAGGCTTGAGCCACCGCGCCCGGCCTGGATGGGGTTTTTATGGAGGCGTTTTGTCGTTGATGATGCTATTTTTGTTACTTTCTGTTTGTTTTTCTTTCAGTTATCAGATCCCTCTTCTATAGGGCTGCAGCAGATTGCTGTGGGTTCACTTCAGGCCTTATTCATCTGGTTCGCTCCAGCATCTGGAGATGTCACTCAAGGAGGCTGCAGAACAGCAAAGATTGGTGCCTGCTCCTTCCTCTGGGATCTCTGACCCTGAGGGGCACTGACCTGGTGCCAGTAGGTATGCTCTGAATAGGATATCTGACAACCCCTTTTGGGGGGTCTCACCCAGTTGGGTGGCACAGGGAGCAGGACCCATTTAACAAAGCGCTTTGACTGTCCCTTGGTGAAGGGGGTGTGCTTTGCTGGGGGAAAACCCACTTGCCTGGGCTGCCCAGACTCCTTAGAACTAGCAAGAGGACAGACTAAGTCTGCTGTTCTGTGGAGACTGTGGCTACCCCTCCTGCTAGAGGCTCAGGCTCAGGGAGATCAGAGTTCTGTCTCTGAGATCCTGGCAGGAGTTGTTAGAGCTGCTGCAGGGAGTCCCTGCCTAGTGAGGAGTGATGGGTCAGGATCAGGCCTGAAGAGGGTCTCTGGCCACAGTCTGCCACAGTTAGGCTGTGGGGGATACCTCTTGGGACTTCTCCGCTCCAGCAGGGGAAAAGTATGGCCTGGAGCTATAGGGATGGCAGCTGCCCCTCCCCCTCCCTAGGAGCTTAGTGTTAGGCAGCTATCAGTCCCAATGCTGGCTGCTGCCCCTCCCACAAGGAGCTCAAATGGCTTAGATGGTGGCAGGCAGCAGTAGCTATGGTGCTGGCCACCCCTCCCCCCGGGAGCTTAGCAGACTCTAACTGATTCCAGATTCTAGCTGAGTACCTTTTGAGAATCTGTGCAGCTCCATGGTTGGGGCCCTCGGCCCTGGAGGCATGGGCTTACAAGTGGGATCCTCCAATCTGTGGTGGCACACTTTCCAGAACAAAGCACAGTTTCCCAGCCTGGGGAGCATCCTCATTCACTGCCTCCTTTGGGGGTTGGGGTCTCCCCTGCCCTGTGTGGCTGACAGCTGCGCCGCCACACCACACTGTTCTTCCTTCCTCTCTGTGGTCATGCCAGCCGTGTAGTCACTTCTGATGACAGAACCTGTCTACCTTGGTTGCTGGTGCTGGATTCAGGCTGTTATGATTCTTTTAATGGGAGCCTCCCATTGCTGCTGCTTTTGGTCAGCCATCTTGGTCCCACCCTCTTTGGTATTCTTGATATTTGTTTACATCATCTACTGGAAAAGCTGTTATTTCTATTTCTACTTATCTTCCTATAGAAGGAGGTTGCCGTTTATACCTTTCTGTTAAGAGGAATTTTTCTTTTTCTTTTTCTTTCTTTCTTTTTTTTTTTTTTTTTTTTTTTTTGAGAAGGACTCTCCCTCTGTCGCCCAGGCTGGAGTGCAGTGGCACCATCTCACCTCACTGCATGCTCCACCCCCCAGGTTCACGCCCTCTCCTACCTCAACTTCCCGAGTAGCTGGGACTTCAGGCGCCCACCACCGCGCCTGGCTAATTTTTTGTATTTTTAGTAGAGACTGGATTTCACCGTGTTAGACAGGATGGTCTCGATCTCCTGACCTCGCGATCCGACCTTGTGATCCACCCGCCTCCACTTCCCAAAGTGCTGGGATTACATTCCTGAGCCACCACCCCTGGCCAAAAGGAACTTTTCTAATTCTAAGTAATTATTTAGTTACAATGATAATGTACTTAAAATGGCCAATAGACTTATGAATATTCAATTGTAAGTTACTAAGTAGAACAAAATTTTGGATCAAATAATTTTAAAAATACTTCAAAAGAAAAATAGTGAATTACTCAAATGTTGAGGTTAACATCTGGCTACATTTTTTGAATCAGGTAGTTTGAAATTTTTATATAATGAATATATAAAATTAATTACATGAATGTATAGATTAAAAAAAAACTAACAAGCTTATTACCACAATTCACGTGAATATAAAAGCTTGCCCTTAGATGACTAGCCCGTGGAATAGATACTACAACCCATGTTCTCAAATTCAGTCTCAAATTTCACTCTATACAGCTGACAATATTAAAGAATTTGACTCATGCATAAATATTCATTTCATGTCAACAAACATTGGGGCAAAGAAAGAAAAAAGATTGAGTCACTCCTCAATAATAAATAGAAACATATTTTAATAGTTGGAGTTAAATTTTTTTATTGTGTTGATGTTTTTATCTGATGTTTAGATAACTGTTACAACTTTCTGTTTGCACAGATGTGTTAACAGATACTTGAACAACCTTTGAAAGGAGTTATACATATTAATTTTAGTCAGCAGAATTTTCAAAACGATATAGCTATTTAAACACATTTAAATATATTATTCTGCAATAAATAGGAAAATTGTGTGTCTTAGCATTTATTTAAAGTTCAATATAGACTATATTTTAAAAATTAAAAGTCAACATATAAATTAATCTTTATACTTCAAGATATGAAGTATCTCTGCAAATATCCTAAAAACAGGGTATTTGCGGAAAAGAGAAAAACACATGGATATTAAATATACAGGTGGGTACATTTTTACATATGTATCCTCTTCCGTTGTTGCTGGAAGTCAGGGACCCCGAACAGAGGGACCGGCTGAAGCCACGGCAGAAGAACATAAATTGTGAAGATTTCATGAACATTTATTAGTTCCCCAAATTAATACTTTTATAATAATTTCTTATGCCTGTCTTTACTGTAATCTCTGAACATAAATTGTGAAGATTTCATGGGCACTTATCACTTCCCCAATGAATATCCTTGTGATTTCCTATGCCTGTCTTTAGTTTAATCTCTTAATCCTGTCGTCTTCTTTGTAAACTGAGGAGGATGAATGTCGCCTCAGGACCCTGTGATTGTATCAACTGCACAAATTGTTTGCAGAGCATGTGTGTTTGAACAATATGAAATCTGGGCATCTTTAAAAAAGAACAGGATAAGGGCGATGTTCAGGGAACAAGAGAGGTAACTTTGAACTGGCTGCAGGTGAGCCAGACAGAACAGAGCTATATTCTTCCTCTTTCATAAGCAAATAGGAGAAATATCGCTGAATTCTTTTTCTCAGCAAGGAACATCCCTGAGAAAGAGAATGCGCCCTGAAGGTAGGCTTATAGACGGGCCCTTTTTAAGGCGTCCGGTCTTTTATGGTCGAAGCCAGAAGGGATGAAGTAAGCCCAAGTCTCCTATAGCGCTCCCCGGCTTATCAGTTGGACAAAAATTCCCACCTAATAAATTTTAGTCAGACAGGTTATCTGCTCTCAAACCCTGTTTCCTGATAAGATGTTATCAATGACAATGCGTGCCGGAAACTGCATTCACAATTTTAATTTCACCTCATCCCGGTGGTCCTGTGATCTCGCCCTGCCTCCATTTGTTTTGTGATATTTTATTACCTTGTGAAGTATGTGATCTCTCTGACCCACATCCCATTCATGCACTCCCTCCCCTTTTGAGAATAGCTAATAAAAACTTGCTGGTTTTACCGCTGGGGGAACATCAGGGATCCTGCTGATATGTGATGTCACCCCTGGACACCCAACTTTAAATTTCTCTCTCTTGTGCTCTTTCCCTTGATTTCTCAACCCAGCCGAGACACTTAGGAAATAGAAAAGAACCCCCGTTAAACATCGGGAGCGGGTTCTCCCGATATTCCATGATACCACCACTAAGACCAAAATATAGAACATCTCTAGCACATTTCTTACAGTCCACAACACGCTAGCCATAAACCAGTATTCTGATTTCTACCGCCACATATAAGATCTGGCTGCTCTTGAACTTGAGACAAACGTAATCATTCAGTGTGTATTCTTCTATGTCTAACTTCTTTTAGTCAATATTATCTCTGTGATAGTTGTACATGTTACTACATGTAGCAGCAACCTACTCTAATTACTATGTGGGATTCCAGTGTATCTCACACAGTAATTAAAGTATGCCAAATCAATGGTTTATCACCATTCATTTCTTCATTCTACTCTTTTTTTTTTTTTTGTGAGACGGAGTCACCCAGGCTGGTGAGTCATCCGTTTGTGAGACGGAGTCACCTCTGTCACCCAGGCTGGAGTGCACTGGCTCGATCTCGGTTCACTGCAAGCTCCACCTCCCGGGTTCACGCCATTCTCCTGCCTCAGCCTCCCAAGTAGCTGGGACTACAGGCTCCTGCCACCACGCCCGGCTAATTTATTTTTCTATTTTTAGTAGAGAAGGGTTTCACCGTGTTAGACAGGATGGTCTCGATCTCCTGACCTTGTGATCTGCCCGCCTCAGCCTCCCAAAGTGCTGGGATTACAGGCATGAGCCACCGTGCCCGGCCTTCTTCATTCTACTCTTGATGAACATTTGGATTATTTCCAACGGAGGTTTTTATGAACAAAGTGCCCATGAACATTCTTAAATAGGTCTTTTAAATGAACACATGCCCTTATTTTTTTAGTTATCCCCGTAAGAGTGGACTTGTCATTTCGCAGGGTTTAAGTATGCTTAGTTTTAGTAGATACTACTATAAATAGTTACCCAACATGCTTTTACCAACTTACACTTCCACAAGCAGTAGCATTAGAGTTCTGGTTGCTTCACTTTGTCATTGACACTTGGTATTGTCAGTCTTTTTAATTTTAGTAATTCTGATGGATATATGAAAGTGCCTCATTGTGTTTTAAATTGTGTTTCCACGATGAGTTATAATGGGTAGCACTTTTATGTTTTTGGGTATTTAGATATCCTTTTTTTGTGAAGTACCTGTTCAAATCTTATGTCTATTTGTTATTGTGTTTTTTGTAACTCTAAAACTTGATTTACAGGAGTTTTTTGAAATTCCGGGTACAGATGATTGGCCAGATAAATATATTGCAAGCATTCTTGCTCATCATTTTGTCTTTTCACCCTCTTAATGGTGACTTAATAAACAATAATTCACAATTTTAATGAAGTCTAAATTAATAATATTTTATCTTTTTGGACTTATTTAAAACATATTTCCCTACATTAAATTATTTTTCTATTTTTCTGTAGTTTTAATGTTTTATCTTTCCCACTTAGATTCATGATCTACCTCAAAATAATTTTTGTGTACAATGGAAGGCAGGTGTTTTGTTCCCCTTCCCTGCCATGGAAAATACTATCTTTCTTTACTAAATTGTACTGATGCCTTTGTTGTAAATCAGGTGACCACGTAGGCATGAATCTGTTTCTGGAATCTTTGCTATCTTTTATTGGTTCAGTTTCAGTCCTTGTGCCAATATTACACTGTGATAGTTACTGTAAATTTGTAAAATCCGCCAATTTGTTCTTTTTCAAGATTTCCATGCCTTACCTAGGTCCTTTGCATTTCTATGTACATTTCAGCATCAGTTTTTTAGTTTCCACACACACACATACACACACACACACACACACAAATGCTTTCTGGTAATTTTGATTGTAATTTTGTTGATTATGTTGATCAATTTTGAGAGGATTAGTTGTTTTACTCTCAGCAATTTAGTTTTAGGCATAGAAATTTTTAATGTCTTGTTAGATTTATTCCATGAATTAAATGTTTTATTGCTGTTACCACGTATTATAAATGGCAACTTTTGTACATTTCGTTTCTAGCTGTTTATTACTTTTATATAAAACATATATGTAAATTTTATATTGAGTATGTATCCAGTGACTGTGCTAAATTCACTAAAATGTTATAGATTTATTTTTTATTTTCCACATAAAATTATGTCATCTGTAGATCATGAAAGTTTTCTTTTTCATTTTTAGTCGTTAAAACTTGATTTCTTTGTATTGCCTTTGTGCATTGGCGTAAGTATGGTGGTTAGTAGAAGTGATGGTAGTGGACATTCTTGTCTTGATCTTGCATTCAGAAGAAAAGTTTTCAATACATCATTGTTATGTTAAGTGTAAGCCTTTTTGTAGGTATATTTTAACAGAGGAAGGGCATTCCTACTGGCTGACGAATGATTTAATCATGAGTGAGGGCTGTTTTACCAAATGCTTTTAGCATTTATATAAATTGTCATATGGAGTTTTGGGGAGGATTCTGTTAATGTGGTAAATTGCTTCCGTTGAGGTTGAAAGCTAAACCAACCTTGATTCCTAGAAAAAAGTCCATTTGGTCATCGTATGTTATCCTTTTAATAAATTACTGAATTCTTGTATTATTTTATTTAGTATTTTTGCATTTGTGTTCATGAGGATTATTACTCAGTGATTTTCCTTTTCTTACAATGTTTTACTAGGCTTTAGTTTTAAGGTTATGCTGGTCTTATGAGGTAAAAAATATTTCTCCTTTTTTGATTCTTTGAAAAAACACCGTTTAAGACTGATGGTTTTTTATTTTTAATTTTTTGAGGTACATAATAGGTTTGTATATTTATGGTGTATATATGTTTATGGTATAAATATAGTAGATGTACATATATATTTATGGGGTACATAAGATATTTTGGTACAGGCATGGAATGTGTTTTAATCATATCAGAGTAAATGACCCCATCACCACAAGCATTTATCCTTTCTTTGTGTTACAGACAATTCAGTTATACTCATATAGTTATTTTTAAATGTACAATACATTATTGTTGACTGTAGTCACACTGTTGTGGTATCAAATATTAGATTTTATTCATCTTATCTAACCATATTTTTGTGCCCATTAGCCATCTCTACTTCCTCTTCTCCACTCCACTACCCTTCCCAGCCTCTGATATAACCATCATGAAATTCTTGTCTTGTTCTGGTTCTCAAGGGGAATACTTCCAGCTCTTGCCCATTCAGTATGATGTTGGCTGTGAGTTTGTCATAGATGGCTCTTATTATTTTAAGGTATATTCCTTCAATGCCTCGCTTTCAGGGTTTTTAACATGAAGCGATGTTAAATTTTATTGAAAGCCTTTTCTGCATCTATTGAGATAATCATGTGGCTTTTTATTTTAGTTCTGTTTATGTGGTGAATAACATTTATAGATTTGCATATGTTGATCCAACTTTGCATCCCAAGGATAAAGCCTACTTGATCATGGTAGGTTAGCTTTTTAATTACTTGCTAGTATTTTGATTATTTGCTAGTATTTTGTTGAGGATTTTTGCATCTATGTTTCCCCTGCCCTGCTGTCCAAGTGATCTTTTTAACATCTCTAAAGTCTTTACAAGTGTCCCAAAGTTTATTCTTTGTATTGATAATTTGTCTTTTTCTCTTTTATATTCTAGACAATTTTTATTGAGTTTATTTATTTATTTATTTGTTTTATTTATTTATTTATTTTTATTTTTTTGAAACAGAGTCTCACTCTGTTGCCCAGGCTAGAGTCCAGTGGCATGATTTCGGCTCACTGCAAGCTCTGTCTATCGGGTTCACACCATTCTCCTGCCTCAGCCTCCCGAGTAACTGGGACTACAGGCACCCACCACCAAGCCTCGGTATTTTTATTTTGTATTTTCAGTACAGATGGGGTTTCAGCGTGTTAGCCAGGATGGTCTCCATCTCCTGACCTTGTGATCCGCCCGCCTTGGTCTCCCAAAGTGCTGGGATTATAGGCATTAGCCACCACGCCCGGCTGAGTTTATTAATTAATCTTTTCAAAAACCTACCTTTGGTTTTGGTGATTATCTCTATTACCTATTCGTTTTCTATTTCATTGACATTTATTCTTTTACTTATTATTTTCTTTATTCTACGCTCTTTTATTTACTTTGGAATTCTCTCTGTAGCTTTTTAAGATGTAAGCTTATATCACTAACCTGCAAATGTTCTTATTTTTATGTAAATTTAGATTTGTAAACTTCATAGTGAACATTGCTTTATCTGCATATCATGTGTTCACATGTCCTGTTTTCATTGCTTTCAGTTCAAAATAATTTTTATTTCCATTGTGATTTCTTGTTTGACCCATGTTTACTTAAAAGTGTATCACTTGGTTTCCATACATTTGCACAATTTCTAGTTGTATTTTTATTATTGATCTTTTAGTTTAACTCCACTGTGATTCAATAATATATTGTTTTATTCAAATCCTCTGAAATTGTTGAGATCTGCTTTATAGGCCTATATTTTGGCAAATATCCCATGCCCACTTTAAAAAAATGTAAAAAATGCAATTGTTTAGTGCAGTGTTCTGAATATAAATTAAATTAAATCTTAAATACTCTTGCTGTATTTTATCTGTTTGTTCCATCAGTCATGAGATACATTAAAATCTCCAATTATGATTGCTCCATTTTTCTTTATAGTTCTCTCAATTTTTCTTCTTTTTTAAAAAAACTATGTTATCTGGTGCACTCACATTTTGGATTGCTATATTTCTCTACTGAATTATCTTGGGATATTATGAACATCCTAATATATTGCAATTATTTTAAATATTAATTAAAATATATTTACACACACTTTCAAAGGCTCTGCACTCATTCCTGTATTTTCCCACTTCCTTTGACTTGAGTAATTTATTTTTAATACTTTCTGTATCTCCATTTTGCTAACAAAGTCTTTCAGTCTTTATTCAACGACACACATTTTATTTTGTTTTTATTTTTGAATACTTTCAATGTGCTTACAATTTTAGTTGGCATTTTGTTTTTCTTTCAGTACTTTAAAGATGTCATTCTGCAGTCTTCTAATTTTCAGTTTTGGCTGAAAAGCCAGCTTTTCATTTTGATTTTTCTTATTTGAAAGTAACATTTCTTCTTGGACCTCCTAGCTGATTTTAAAGTTTTCTCTTTACTTTTGGTTTCTGTAAGTTTGCCTAAAATAGGCATAATGGAGTTATCTTTGTATTTATCTGGGTTGGGGTTTGCTGACCTTCATAAACGTAGTGGTTCATGTCTTCCTCTTTCCTTCCTTCCTTCCTTCCTTCCTTCCTTCCTTCCTTCCTTCCTTCCTTCCTTCTTCCTTCCTTCCTTCCTTCCTTCCTTCCTTCCTTCCTTCCTTCCTTCTTCCTTCCTTCCTTCCTTCCTTCCTTCCTTCCTTCCTTCCTTCCTTCCCTTCCTTCCTTCCTTCCTTCCTTCCTTCCTTCCTTCCTTCCTTCCTTCCTTCCTTCCCTTCCTTCCTTCCTTCCTTCCTTCCTTCCTTCCTTCCTTCCTTCCTTCCTTCCTTCCTTCCTTCCTTCTCTTTCTTCTCTTTCTTCTTTTTTTTTTGAGACAGAGTTTTGCTTTTGTTGCCCTGGCTAGAGTGCAATGGCATGATCTCCACCCACTGCAACCTCTGCCTCCTGGGTTCAAGTGATTGTCCTGCCTCAGCTTCCTGAGTAGCTGGGATTATAGGTGCCCACCACCACAGCTGACTAATTTTTGTATTTTTAGTAAAAACGGGGTTTCACCATGTTGGCCAGTCTGGTCTCGAACTCCTGGCCTCAAGTGATCCACCTGCCTCAGCCTCCCAAAGTGCTGGGATTACAAGCATGAGCCACTACCCAGCCTATTTTAAAATAATACTTGACATCATCTCTTCAAAAACTGCTTTGGTCCTATTCTCTTTTCCTTTTGAGACAGCAATAACATGTTTATTAGACTATTTTACTATGCTCCTAAATTCTCTTACACATATTCCTCACCTACAATGATTGGATTAGAAACTGTGGCTCACCTCTCGAGTTGAAACAGAAACTAGAAAGCTATAGTTCTCATACAGTATCAAGGAAAAAATTGTGACTTTATAGACTAATTGCTTTTAAAACAGGATGTGTTTTTTTGGCAATCCATGTGTAGTTTTCCAACTAATTAAGCCAAGATCATTTTAATGAGAAATCAAAGCTAAAATTGATGGATTATGTGTGTGATGACGCAAAGTAGTAAACATGTAAGAAGCCATGTTGGCTTATTCCTGCCTGCTTGAACCCCTGGCTCTGTGATGAATTGCAGCTCTCCAGAAGAATGCCTGGAAGATAAAACAGAATATAGTACATGGCCCCCCATGTTTCTTGCCTGAGTCTCTCTATTCCCTAAAACATAATGACCATAGTCCTTGCCTTTTTCTACACATAAAACAATGTCTGACAGGATTACTGACTGTGCCTCTGTAGTTTATAACCAGATGTGCTATTATACCCCGATCTTTTTAAAAACTATTTTTTCAATAGCTTTTAGGGTACAAGAGGTTTTGGGTTACACAGATGAATTATATACTGGTTACACCCCAGTCTTGATGTGGTTCTGCTTTAACGTAACTTCTGAGCAAGCTCAATGTGATTTTGCATGTACTGAACCCCCACCACCCGTACGTAGCAGTGGGCTGAACTACCGTGCCAGAGCAGTCTGATGGTACTGCTCCCAGGCCATAGGTTTAGTCGATAGTCCTGAGAAAGACTTCTGAATAATACTAATTAATTCTTTAAATACTAATTAATGACTTTTTTCTTTTCTTAACATGTTCCCAGTAAATGCCACTCAAATATGCAGAATAATTAACAAGATACAGAGCAATATTTTTCAAAAAGCAAGTGATCACCCCGGCACGGTGGCTCACACCTGTAATCCCAGCACTTTGGGAGGCCAGTGTGGACAGATCACCTGAGGTTAGGAATTCAAGACCAGCCTAGCCAACATGGTGAAACCCCGTCTCTACAAATATACAAAAATTAGCTGGGTGTGGTGGTGGGCACCTGTAATCTCAGCTGCTTGGGAGGCTGAGGCAGGAGAATTGCTTGAACTTGGGAGGCAGTGGTTGCAGTGAGCCGAGATTGTGCCATTGCACCCCAGCCTGGGCAACAAAGTGAGACTCTGTCTCAAAAAAAAAAAAAAAAAAAAAAAAGCATGTGATTTTCTCTGAATTGCAATGTTGTACAACAAAGTAACAAATCTACTGAAACTTCTTCAAAACTGCCTGTATTCTAGAAAAATCAGTCCATCAAAGAAAAATATCAAGTTATTTCTATGTTCTTAATACAATGCTAAAATTCATTCTGAGTCTAAATTTTATTACAGAATTAATTCTATCACAGAATTAAAATCACCACATACAAGCTCTCTTACTTAGTTGTTGTAAAAGTTAATGACACAGGACATTTCTCAGCCAGTTTGAAACCAGGGACCTCCACAGCCAGTGACACACCCCTGCCCCCAGCCCTGTGGCCTGGCATCACAGGCACCCTGCCCACTTTGCCTGCTGGGCCAAGACTAGCTTGTGCACTGGCTTAGCCCATGGCTGGGCCAGACGTGCCCTAGCTTGCCTGTGTTATAGCTTGTACCCACATTCAGTGGTTTCTGAGCTCATGACCCACATCCAAAAAGAATGAGATTATACTAACATTTTGAAGGGTGAGGAGGGTGGAGAATAATTTTATTGAGTGACAGACCAGCCCTCAGCAGAGAGGAGATGTGGGGGGCTAGTCCCCCACCCCTGCAGTCAGGTGGTTTCTCTCCCTGTGTGGTTGAGTCTGGGACTTTTATGGGCTCAGAAGAGGGAAGTGGGTGCTGATTGGTTTGTGAGTATGCAGAGAAAGACTAAAGCAAAGGCACTACTCAAAAGTGAGCATGACAGTGTAGAAAATCAATTAGAAAAGGGTAGGTATATGTATTATAAAATAAGTGAAGTGTAGGGATCACTCAGAGGAAAACACACCAAACAGGAAGACAGGTTCTCAATCTGGTTTACCCAAGGCTATCTTTGGCTTGAAGGTCAGGTTTCACTGGGGTCCCACCTCTATGTGCCTAGGCATTTGACTGCCTCTTGTCACTATCATTAATTCATAGAAGTAACTATACTAAGTAAAAATACATGCATGAATAGCACCCAGACATATCTGAAAGGGTGTACCAGGACTATTTTTGTTTCAAATTTGAAGAAATCCAACTCAAGTCAGCTTAAGCAAAAAAAGAGAATGTATTGGTTTACATAAATGAAAATCCAGTTTTGACAAGATATGGTCATAGCCCAATCCTCAACTTATCACCATGGATTGGAGAATGGAGGGGTGGAGGAAGATATTAAGGTATTTGGCCAAACCTAGATGAGTGCTCTAACCTTGGAACCCCAGGTCAAAATGGAGTAAATGTGGATATCTGAGCAAAAATTGCAGGTTGAAGGCTGCATCAAGGATAAGGAAAAATGAAATTGGGAAGGTAACAACTGAAAGAGACAAATAGAGACAATAAATAAGAAAACAAAAAGGGAGTATTCATTGGATAGTTGGGGATTGCAGTTGAATTTCATTTTGTTCTGTTTGTAAAAAAATTACGTCCTTCAATTTGAAAAATAAACTAAAATATTTGCAGTTATTCTTTTTTGTTTTTGTTTTTTGTGTTTTTTTTGAGACGGAGTCTCGCTCTGTTGCCCAGGCTGGAGTGCAGTAGCCGGATCTCAGCTCACAGCAAGCTCTACCTCCCGGGTTTACGCCATTCTCCTGCCTCAGCCTCCCGAGTAACTGGGGCTACAGGTGCCCGCCACCTCGCCCGGCTAGTTTTTTGTATTTTTTTAGTAGAGACGGGGTTTCACCATGTTAGCTAGGATGGTCTCGATCTCCTGACCTCATGATCCACCCGTCTCGGCCTCCCAAAGTGAATATTTGCAGTTATTCTTACTGTAAAGCAAAAGAATAATAGAGACTTAATAATAAAACCCAGAGAACTATCATATAAAGAAATCTTAAACTCCAGATAAAATGATCTGTAAGAGTGAATTTCTAGCTTAATCAATTTATTAAAAATTCTGTATGTGCAGGGTTTCTGGACATTGTGGAGAAAAACAGCGATTCTTTTGGTTGCCAAAGGCAAACTCCAGTCATCCTCCTCGGGAATGTATCTGAGAAGAGTTAATGCCAGAAATATGTGGATCAGGCCTTAGGCAGGAACATTCACAGACTCTAAATGGATTCTGGAGTTTCTAATCTCTTTCTTGGGAATTTTAATGTCAGGGAATAGATTAAGAGGTCCAGCTTAGTTCGAAAAACCGGAGTTGAACCTTTAGAGTCAAAATCAGCATCAAAATTCATCCCATGAATGTATCTCAGTGTCCCTGTAAAAGAGGAGATACATAATCGATATGCTGAAGATTTCAACATGATATTGAAATGGGAGCATTTGCAAAGTAGGTTTATTAGAAATAAATATGGGCTTTGTTTTGTTATTATGATAATCTATGTAAAGCATTGCTATAAAGCTAATTTTCTAATGTGTGCTAATACATACCTTTCCAAAGATAGCTATCCAAAGAAAGAATGGGTCACATCAGGGAAATAATATTTCTACATTTGCAGAAATTATAAATCTACAATTGTAAATTAGAAAAATTAGGGTACTTGATAATTTATTAGGCTTATCTGTTTCCTATGATGAACATTAAAGTTAAGTCTGTAAAACTTACATTTTCCTGTAATTTATTTCCTTTTGAAATCAAATAAACCAATGTGTAATTATAAATTATTTCTTTTACAACAAGGAAAAGCATTAATTCCAGTCTTCTATATCCTCAAATATACACTAATAATATGCTTTACATAGCATTGTCAATTGTTTGACAAGATAAATAATCCATAATATCAAGTTACTACCTTGTTAAAAACACACATAGAGTGAATCCTAATGTAAAGTATGGACTTTAGGTGATAACAATGTGTCAATGTAGGTTCACTGATTGGAAGAAATGCACAACTCTGGTGAGGGATGTTGATAATGGGAGAGATTGTGCTTGTGTAGGGGCAGGGGTTTCTGTGTAGGAACTCTGTATTTTCCACTCAGTTTTGCTGTGAACCTAAAACTGCTTTTAAAAATAAAGTTTATTAATTTTTATTAAAGCACACACAAAATCTTATTTTTTATCTATAAATATGTTATTCTAAGAAGTATTTCAATAATTGTATTCATAGTTGCAGAAATTCAAGCTATTCACAAAATTTATGCTACAGATTTTTTTAACTTTGTTTTCTTTGAGTACTTATTTCTCATTTTCTCAATTATCTCATACTGATACAATTAATCTCTTTACAAAATAAATTCCCTGAGCTTCTATTATTCTGAAGTGTCCTGGAAATGAATCTCAATGCAGCTTTGTAAAAGTATGAAGCACAAGGCTTTTATCCTTCCGGGAATATTACATTTCATGTTTCACTTTTGTGGAGAAGTCAGTAACAAACCGCTCACCCATCTGTTTGCTTAATTGAATATTTCAGTCAATGAGGCTGGTGTCTGGAGCCAGACAGGCCTGGTGGCACTGGGCTTTGGCCAAACATCTCGAACCATTTTCCTAAATGTTTCAGAACCAGCAAAATACAAAGCTGGTTTTACCAAATGCTTTTTCTCTTTAATTTTTAAATTTGTTCACATTGTGAGGGAAATGTAATCCATCTGCTTCATTAGCACTTAATTCAACAAATTATTGCTTTTTAAGAGGAATTTGATGTCCAAGATGCCTTGTGAGTCTTTTTATTCTCCCCATTGGAACCCCTGGGAAGTGGGGGTTTCCAAAGACAAATGTATCTCAGAGTTTAGAAGGTACTGGTGTAGTGAACAATATCATAATATTAATATCCTTTAACCTAGAAAGGTTGTGTCTAGTACCACCAGAAAGATTAATTAAAAATACAGTCTAGTGAATATAATTATTAAGCTTTTGTTCCAGTTTCTTGGCTTCTTTCAAATTTTTTCTAATTCCAGCTATCCCTAAGTGATATAGTACATTGTTCCCAACCTAAATAATTTTTTTTTCATGCTCTGACCATTAAGAGGTTATGTTTTTCTACCAAAGGCTTTGATTACCACTAAGTGATTCTATTTCCCTAGGGCTTGGCTCTGTGTACACTTGGATGTGTTTGCATTGTCTGTATAGGAACGCCCCAGGCATATTCCATATCACTAACTCTGCAGGATCTTGATGTGTGTTATATTTTAAAAGGCTGTGTGGACTCATAAATTTTGGAAACACAAGGTTAAAGGAGACTCAATGGGTTTTTTAGTTCAGGATTTTGGGGCCTTTACTGTTTTAATGAGCACTACGCGTCCCCTAGAGAGGACAGCATATGGAGCGCTGCAGAACTGTTTCAGCGTGGAGCACACTTTTCTTGGAGCATCTGGACTAGAGTTCCGTGGGAAAAACTTTGGAAATTCTGACCTACATCTTTTCTCTTTGCATTTATTTCATTACCTCCTGGTGTCTGGTGTCTATTGTCTAAAGACAAATAACAAACTGCCTTCTTTTAACATTTAATTTAATTTTCTTTTCATTACAGAGGGCAGGATTGTTCTGTTTCACTGAGGAAACAATCCTACCATCAATAAAGAGTCTGAAGCATCAAAGAATATTTTGCAACTATTTGAATGGAAATCCCCATTTACGGGTTTAGTGGGCAGTGTAGCAGCTTGGCATTAGAAGAGCTGCATTGCATTTCTTTGATTAGTTTCTATCAAATTGTGCTACGATAGGTAATTTATCTTTTTTTTTTTTAATCCTGTGAGAATTGGCCCATCTTTACTAAATTGCAAAAAGAGGAAGCAGAAATATATTTTAAAAATAGCTTAAAAGTAAGAAAGAGATAATATTGGGAGTCTTTTCTATGAAGGTGAGCTCTATCTGTCTGTCTGTCTGTCTATCTAGAAGTACATGCAAGTAAGGATATAAACATTTAGAATTACTTTTTCTCTTTCATCCTGAGGCTAATCTCCCTAAAATGTCTTTTCGGTATTTGTCTCAATTCCATGCCTCAATTTTCTACCTGGTTTAGGAATCACCTTGAGAGACGGATGGGTAGAGAAACTCATGAGAACAGTCACATCCTTTAAGAGGGCCTATATAAATCTTTCACTTCACTAATGCCTTAGGGACATGTGTGTGTGTGTGTGTTTGTGCGTGTGTGTGTGTGTATGTGTAGAAAGAGGAGAGAGGTCACAAATTCCTAGAAAGAAATAAACTTCACTCTTCTCAGGTGAGTCAATTCTACACTAAAAGTGACACATTCTTTTTGGGCCGCTTCTTTTGGCTATAACTCTAACTTCAATCTCCATTTTAAGGGCCAAGGATGCCACCAAAACACACTGTAATTGTTTAGTGAAATCACCTGCATTACACTTGCGTTTTCTCCTCATTCTGCCCTGTGTTCCATCCACCTAGTTTGTTCTGAGATTATCAATGATAATGCTATTTTTTGCTGCCTGAATTCTGCTAGTATCTCTCAATATTGTTCCTATTCACGCATAAAGGGATTCATAAAGGATTCATGCCTTCCTCTCTGTTTATGTGCAATGTCTTTTGCATTATATATGCCATGGTAAATTCATATATTCATTTGTCAACCATTTATGCAACTCTCCACTTATTCATATATTCATTAATGTATGCATTCATCCATTTAGCAAACATTTATTCTGCACCTGCAACACAGCAGCTAAGGGTGTTTTTAAAGTTTTTGCCTTCAAACTAAGTAAAAATCATCCCAGATTTCCTACAAAAAGACTTCCAGATGAAATGTAAACACAGAATAAAATAAATATTAAAGGCCAATAACATCATTAATGGCAAGTTTAATTCATTTTAGCTTAGAAATGGGATTCTTTTCTTGGGCTCATATGATATCCACGTAATTCTAGGATTAATACTGGGTCCAGAATCACAAGGAATAATATTTTGCTTAAATATAATATTCCACATAGGAAACTCAGTCAATATTTTACATTTTCCCTAGGCTCCAGCTTCCAATTTTATTGTGTTATAGTATTGCAGTCACCTTTTATTTTAGTTGTTAAATGGAATATCACTTTGGAATGAAAATATCTGAGAGACAGGATGATATAGTTTATAGGACAAGTCCCATAATATAATTAAATATGGCACTGATATTTACTGCATTCTATTTGCTTGTGTTAGCTAAAATTTAAATAGTCAGTGTGGAAATCATTTATTTAAATAAGTTTTCGAAACATTAATTCCCTTTTATGCCTAGATTACCAGCTCTCTTAAATCTTCATAGTTCTGTGATTCTCCAACAAATTTCCCTTTCTCTGCTTCTTTTTAAATGAGATCTCCCCAAGAGAGTTGTCTAAACGCAATGTCTTCAATTTCTTTCTTTTCTGTTTTTAACTATGTAAATACTAATTAGGCTTCATCTCAGTCATTATTCCTAACTGTATCCTGCCAATTGCCCAGGATGAAAAAACTGGGAGTCATTCTAGACCCTGTTGTGTCTTGCGTAGCCCATATCCAATCCATCAGCAAATCACATCAGTTCTTCTGTAAATGTTATACAGGGTGCAACAGACTGACTCACCACTTGTACAGCTACCACCTTGGTCTAAATCCTGGCACTAGTGTTGCCAGACTCATAGGATCCAAAATAAAATGAATGCAAATGTAACGTTTATTGCTGGAAAAAGCATAGGATTAAAGTAAGAATGCATTCCGGCCAAAGGCTGCCTCTCAGCAAGGGGTCTAGAAAGCCTGCATATAGGCGCCAATCATCTCCTAGTTGTAGGAGTCTATTGTTTTCTCTCAAAGATCAGGGACCTCCAGTGTGTCCAAGAAACACCTAGGTGGATTTCTGACTGGGTTTTTTAGTTCCTTGCTGGACAATCAGGCATGTTCTCTGCGATGTAACATGCTTTTCCTTTAGACAGTTGCTTGGCCTCCTCCCTAGTCTCCTTTGAGTCAATTGTTTAGCCTCAACATCAGAGCCCTGTGGAGGTCTCACTGAAACCAGGTACAGATCATCAATCTTGCTATTATCGGTAAACAAAATAATGCTAAAAACCTGGTAGTAACTACCCTGAAACTTGCCTTGGACTCATGGTTACAAAGTAACACTATTATTCTGTATATTTCATGCCTTAACTAAGGGATCAGTGTCATCCAGATACATCTCCTACCTTTAGCAAAACAGTTCAGGCCAGTTCCAGGCCTGCTGGAATTAACGGACACAGCACAACCCTGTCAGTTCTCTCCTGAATTGTTGCACTTTTCCCTGCTTCCATTTTAACACTGGACAGCCTATTCTTGACAAAATCAGAGAGATCCTTTAAGATAACAAGTCAGAACATGGCACTCCTCTACATAAAACCCTCCATGAATTCCTTTGTTTCATGGTCTAGAAGACCTACACCACCTAGACCTCTACCTCCTTCCCTTTCCAGCTTGGTCTTCTCTAACTTTTCCCCTTACTTTCTCCGCTCTGGTCACACTGGCCTTCTCACTGTGGAGGTCATGGCTGGAAACGGGCCTGTGTGCTGCTGCCCTTCTGCCTGACATGCTCTTCCTTTAAATAGTGTTTAGCCTCCTGCCTCATCTCCGCTAGGTAAATTTTCAGATCTCATCTTCATCGTGAAGCTTTCCACAATGACAATTGAAAATATCCCTCTTCAAATGTTTCTTTTTTAATCTTCTGTGCTTTCAGTTTTCTTCAGATAATTCAAAACCATCTGACATGCTATATTTTCTACCATCTTTTCTTTAATGTCTGTCTTTATCATAGATTGTAATCTCTCTGAGGAAAGGGGTATCTATTTGAGATTCATTGCCAAATCTCCAACTCCTAGAACAATGCCTGCTAAACAAGTGAGTGAATGACAGGTTGTAAATTCATATCTGAAAATTTAGAATATTCATTAGAGGTCTGGGCTTAAAAGCATAGGAATCATCTCTTAAATCAAACACACGACAGACTTAAAGCAATAGCCTCATTTCATAATACCCAGAAAATGCTGAACTCCAAGAAGTGTATAAGGTCTCAGCAAATGAATACACTCTCTGGCTGAAGTGGAATTAAGGAAAATACCTCACATATTCAGGGAAGATCATTGCTTATACATTTACTTTATACATTTGAGCTTTTAGAATGTAAGCAACTCAAAAATTAGGTAGGTTTTGGTTTTTGTTTTTTAACTATAAATCAAGATACCGTGAGATAAGTTCTTCAAATCCCTGGAAATGAGGGAACATCCAGAGTTTAGACTTGGCTTCCAATGGGGTGATCATAGAAGGTTTCATGGAGGATAAACATTGAGGCTGGATGATGTAACCACACGTCCAAGTGCCTCTGCTTCTACCTGGGTTTCTCATAGGCCACTTAAACTCTCAAGTCAATAGCTGGGGCTTCATCTTTGCTAGACCAAATCTGTGATACTGTGCTAATCCTAATCTCACTGAATGGAACTAGCATCCACTTAATTGAAAAACAAACAAACAAAAAAACAGGCCGGGCATGGTGGCTCAAACCTATAATCCCAGCACTTTGGGAGGCCTAGGCGGGCAGATCACCTGAGGTTGGGAGTTTGAGACAAGCCTGACCAACATGGAGAGATTGCATCTCTACTGAAAATACAAAATTAGCTGGGCGTGGTGGCGCATGCCTGTAATCACAGCTACTCAGGAGACTGAGGCAGGAGAATCACCTGAACCTGGGAGGCAGAGGCTGCAGTGAGCCAAGATCATGCCATTGCATTACAGCCTCGGCAACAAGAGCAAAACTCCGTTTAAAAAAAAAAAAAAATTGAAAACTTGGAAAAACATCTTTATGTCTTTTTTTTGCCGTCAACCCCCAAAACTAACCAAACATCAATTTTAGCAATAAATATTTGTATGTCTTCCTACTCCTTTCCAAGACCCCTAACACTGCTCCAATTAATGCCAGCAATATTTTTTACCTGGATACTCACCAAAGCCTCCTAACTGATCATACTGTCTTCCATCTCTTTGACATCTGTGTTCTCCAAACCACCCAAATGCAACTTTCAAAAATGCAAATTGTGTTGCACCTCTGCTTCAATGATTTTCTATTGTTCTTAAAAAAAATTAAACCTCTTAACATAACTGTCTTGGAAGGCCATTTGTGCCTCTGCTTGTTTCTTCAGCCTCAACTCTTTACCTATTGTGAGTGCACCCAATTGAGCTACTTTTAGAATCTACAATATGCTAGACTGAAATCTACTATTCCTTCCTGTATAATTTCCTCAGGGAAGTTACCCTGACCTCCGTGTTACAACCTTCTACCATATATATACTCCACAGACTGAAGTCAAATGCTCTTGCATTGCATTTCCACCGCCTTCCAAAACTCCCCTGACAGAGTACTTACAACACATTACTGTAGTTGCTTCCTTAATCACATTTTTCCCACAAGACTATAGTAATAGTAAAGATAGTAAAAATAAATAGTAAAGATTAATTGAGTGATTACTGCATGCCAGATTCATTCATTACACACAACACCTGATGAGGTATGTCTTGTTTTACAGTTAAGGAAGCTAAAGCACAGAGAAGTACAATAATGTATCCAGGGTCATACATCCTGGAAGTAGCAGAATCAGTATTTGAGGCCAGAAACTCTGCTCTTAATCCTAACAATATTTATGAGAGCACACAACACTATAGACATACTTTAAAAACTTTTTTTTTTGCTTTAATTATAAATAATTTCACAACTAATAAAACAACACCACCAGCTCCTCTTGAAAAATCCATAATCTGTGTGCACTATACTCATGGTGCACAATACTCTTTACAAGGGGCATGGAATTTCCAGCTTTCCACGATCTCCACTTGCTGTTGTCTCCCTGATAGAACGTGTTTCCTCCTTTATCATGTTTGTTTACCATTATAAATTTCTTGGGAATAAGGACCTTGCCTATCTTATTGCCCCAATATTAAGATCCCCAATAATAAGCAAAGTTTCCAGGCAAAATATAGGTACTGGATAAATATTTATCAAAAACATGAAGTAACGAATGCATGAACTGCAGAGATATTAGAGAAAGTAGAGTTGATACATTCAAACAGGGAAAACTACATAAGCAAAGCAATCTCCTAAAGATATTTTCATAAGGGTATTATAATTATATTATCCATTTTTCATGAAATCATAGACTTCTGAAGTTTCTCTAATTGTGTAATTTTCTAATTTTTGTATCTGTGCTGCTGAAGCGAGTACAATTGTGTAATTTTCTGTCCTTAAATGGTACTTTCTGGGAGTGAGTAACGACAATTCCTAACTGTACCCCTCGTGCACTCGTGAATTAAGATTTAAGCATCATTTACCGATTTTCATATTTGTTGCTGTATATGCAACATGCTGTTCAACCAATTAGTAACTATATTCTATGTGAGTGTAGTGTGTTAGTATAAAACAATAAACAAGCAAAACCACCAAACCTTCTTAAGTCAATATTATGTAGATAATTAATATCAGTGTTGTGTCAAAGACTTTAAGAACATGTTACCAAGATTGCTGATGATGTAGTTTCTATATCCCTGAGAAACAGCAGGCTCTGGAGTCCTTGGAGAAAGTTAGTTTCTCCCTCCTTTCAGTATGGATTTTCTCTACCCAACAGAAATCAATTAATCTTTTTATGCCCAAGATTATGCTTCTATAAACTGTAGAAAATGGTTGCTAGCTACACGAAGAAGAATGTTCTGATAAACAATGAAGTCATGTCTGAAATGCAGTATACAACAAAGTACCATGATTTTGAGGGGATTAGAATTAACTTGTTTTCCAGTTTCTAATTAGTCTATAATAACTGAGGGACAGTCTAATAATTCTTGACCCCTTTTTCTGGGTTACTCAAGCAGCTCCTAGGAATTCTAATGTGCACATGTAACACTCTATCTGTTGCAAGTGGCTTCATGTATAAACCAATGATATACAAGTAGGGCGCAAGATATTCCATTAAAAAGAAAATAAGAGGACTTTGCCTCATTTTCAATATTTTCCAAGCTAAGCAATGTGACTTTCCCCTTAATTTGGTTATGTTCACTTTCTGTAGTAAATGTTCAAAAGTCATTTATTAGGACAGAGGGAAAATTTGCTATCACTTTCTCTGAACCAATAAAGAACACATTGAAGTTTCAAGCAAAAGAAATTTCATTACAGAGCATTGGTATTTTGGGAAGCATTATGGTGTTGATATAGCAAATGCTAATTAAATGACCCTGTAACTTAAACAGGGTCAATCTAACCTCTTCTTTTGACTGATATTTGTGAGGTACAGTTGTTTATAAAGTACTTTTGGGCTTGGAGTAAAGTACATTTTCCCACATTATTCAGTAATTCACTGCCTCTGTGCAATCTTTAATTCTTTTTAGAGTTTGGGATTTGGGGGAAATGCCTTTACAGTTTTAGTTACTTTGCAAATTAAATTCTAATTTATATGAAGCCGATTCAGTCTTTCTTCTTTCCAGAAAATGTAACAGAAAGCTATAAGGGCATTAGCCACTTTGAACCTTTCTATCAAGATGTGTTCAGATGGGGAAAGGCACCTAATAGAGGTCTGAAGTTTAGTAAAACTTTATTATTAAAATCTATTTCATTATAATTATTTTCTTGCACTTTTCTAATTGACTTCTTTTCGAATGGTTATTTACATACTGCTCTTCCTGCATCATATTTCCCTTTTTAAAAAGCTTTTTGCAAAAGCCTTTTCCCCCTTTTTTGAAGAGGAAAAAGATTTTTCGTTCTTAATTGAAAAGACATTTACTTTGGCAAATCTCTTTTCTCTTCCATTAACTGTGAAGCATTCTGAGGTCTGAGAAAAAGAGGTTTTATCCCTAAGATCAGTCCCCAGGTGTTGGTAGTTTAATCCATCTTGGTAGAAAAGACCAGGAGAAGGGAGAGAAACAAGGGGGTGTTATAGTAACACTGATAAGAAAAGATTGTAAATATTGAATTATTTTGTATGACATTTAAGGCTAACTTCCGACTTGAAGGTGAGGGTGGGTAGGATGGAGAACTTCTATATGACACCAAAAGCCTCTGCCTTCATTTTGAAAGAAAGGGAGGGCTATGCATGTTTACCCTGCATTTGCCTGTAGAATTCAATCATTCCCTGGCATAAACTCCCCACTAACTTACCAGAAGCCTCCTCACACCCAGACACATATGTTTCCAATTGAAAAGCGCTTACAAAAAGACCACCTGCCAGCAAAGGGAATGTTTTTCCTCTCCCAGTGGGGTTCTTACAGACAGGACTGAATGTAGTTAAGCAGGAACAGAGCTAGAAGCCTAAAACAATGATGCTGCAGGCTAGCATGCTTATTGAGATTTTCTTTCAAAAAGAAAAGGAAGATGTATAAGAGACTAAAATGATCACTGTTATTTTGTTTTGCTGGGACTCCATCAGAACTTTGAATCCTCTCTTCCCCCACACCTCCTTTTCATATTTCTTTGTTCAGTCATGTTTTGTGATATGCTTGAATAGTTTTAACTAAATAATAAAATATTTGAAAATAGTTTTAGTTTTTGAGAGGTACTACTTTAAAGCAAATGAAAGGATTTTTCATTGTGAGTGTAGATGAAAATGAATCCTGTTGTTTACCCTGTACCTATTTTACAGTCACCGAAAGCAGAGAGAGTCACACAGGTTGCTGAAAAACTAACAGCTGAATCATTTAAGTATTAAAATTAATCTTGAGCATCAAATAGAAAACTTCCACACACACAGAGTGAAGTCGTTTGGGTGGAAATTGAGGAAGAGGAGAAGGAAAGAGGGGAGAAACTGAATATCCTCGAGTTTAGGAATGGAGTCATTTCTTATTTCCTGTTTCTGTTATTTTCTTTTCACACATACTCAGTCACTCTACGAAGTGTAAACAGATGCTGGGGACTGAGTTCTGGGATTTAATAACACTTTTTTTTCTTTTTTGAATGAAAGAAAAGCCGGATGAGGGAAGCCCAGCCACAGTATTGGGTGAGATAAAAAAAGCTGTAAGTGAAAAGTTCACACCTATTTTGTTTCATAAAATTAACCTCACAATCAAATAGCTAGAGGAAATGCTTCCTCCTTTGACATTCTTAGAATCCTCCTCCTCCTCCCCATTGGAGGGCTTTATATTAATCTCACAAGTACAGAGATTGCAAGTAAAACCATTCCATCAGCAGTGATAGCCTTGTGTGGGAAGTCTGAGTGGGCCGGCGCTCATGCAAACACTGCAGGCACATTCCACAGGGATGAAAGTGATCTCAGACGCCCAGCTCCAGTTGACAAAATCTAGGAGTCAGGTGACAAAGTGGTGACATGGTCAATGATGACAGCCAAGAAGCAGTTCCAAGTTAATATCACGTACAGAGACTTGAGCCAGCTGCATTCTGTATCATATTGTTATGTAGCAGAGACAAACTGCAGTGAGGAAAAAAAGAGTTAAAAAAATTCATTCCACAAGCCTTCACTGTTGTGTAATGAGATAACAATACAAAGGTTTGCTACCTATGGGAGGTCTTTGAGCAATTTACCACCCAGGAACCAAAGTGAACTAGATGAACTCTTCTTAAAACAATAAGCTGAAGGTTCTAACTTGCATGACCTCACTAGTCAAAAGCGAAGTGAAGAAATAGGAATATAATAAGGAAATAGGTACATTTTCTATGGTGTCTTTCTCATGATACTTTTCTCTTGAGAATTCATGGACTAGCACTGTTTTACAATAACTTGCTTTAGAAACAGCATGAGAGAAGCATATGCAATTCATGTTTAATGAACTGAGAGCAGTCTTTTGGTTAAATGGTGTAGTTAAATCCCTGCCAAGGCAACCCCTGGTCTGTGATCCCCTAGGAAACTAGGATTGAGAGTATTCCAGAAGTATCCATCGCTTTCTTGTTTCTTATGGAAAAATCTATTTTTAATTTTTTTTCTTGTTATTGTTCTTTTTCCCAGAAGACTAATTCTATGTGTAAATTATGTGGTTCATTTTTTCTTGCTCTGCAAAACAAAATCTTTAACTTCTGCCAAAGTTAGCATTTATGGGACAGTTGTCTCCCCTTATCCACAATTTTGCTTTTCGCAGTTTCAGTTACTGGTGGTGAACCACACTCTGAAAAAAAAATATGTGTGTGTGTGTGTGTGTATAATATATGTACATATATATATCCAGAAAAAATATATGGATATATCTATATATAGAGAGAGAGATTTTTTTTTTTCTTTTTGACACTGGCTCTGTCACCCAGGCTGAAGTGCAGTGGTGCTATTTCTACTCACTGCAACTTCCGCCTCCCACGTTCAAGCCAGCCTCCTACCTTAGCCTCCCGAATAGCTGGAACTACAGGTGTGCACCATCATGCTAGCCAATTTTTGCATTTTTGTAGAGACGGGGTTTTGCCATATTGCCCAGGCTGGTCTCGAACTCCTGAACTCAAGCAATCTACCCTCCGCAACCTTCCAAGTGCTAGAATTACAAGTGTGAACCACCGTGCCAAGCCCTGAAAATATAAATGGGGAATTCCAGAAATAAACAATTCCTAAATTTTAAAGTGTGCACTATTCCGAGTAGTGTGATGAAATATTGCACCTTCCCAACTGTGACTCGAATTATCCCTTTGTCCATTATATCCACGCTGAAGACACTACCTGCCTAGTCACTTAAGAGCCGTCTGGGTTATCAGATTGACTGTTGTGGTATTATAGTGCTGATGTTCAAGTGACCCTTATTTTTTTTAATAATGGCCTCAAAGTGCAAGAGTAGTGATGCTGACATGTCATTGTAATTATTCTATTTTATTATCATTGTTGTTATTCTTTTACTGTGCCTAATTTGTAAGTTAAACTTTATTATAGTTATGTATGTATGAGAAAAATCATAGCAGATACTGGGTTTGGTGCTGTCCTCAGTTTTAGATATCAACTGGGGTGCTTGAAACATGTGCCCCATGGATAAGAGGGCTCACTGTATTTATTTTATGTAGGCAGTAGCTCAGAACTACACATCTCAACCAAATTTTCTTCTTATGTTACATGTTTCCAATTTTAGAACGAAAACAAAATGTCTCATTGGGAGAGAAAATCTATTACCTTGTTCAGAATACTCATAGAGCATGGCAGAAAAAAAAAATCACTGTTTTTTCCCATTTTCATGATGTTAGGACCTTGAATTTGACCTTTCAACCTGTCACCTAGCCTTTTGGTTCCTGCCTTTCGCTTCCAATATCTCTCTCTTGCTCCCTCCTTCCTTCCTTCCTTCCCTTGACAAAAATTCACTGACGACCATTTACTCTGTGCCAGGTAGTTCTGCCAGGTTCCACGGGTGATAGAAATGTCACCTGAGAAGAATAAAAGTTTTCTCTTTTACATTTTACTTCTGAACATTTGAATTTTATCCTAAAAAGTATATATCACTTTTCAAAGATATTCCAAATTATTTTATAAAAAATAATTATTTTAAAACAGAGGTCAGCAAACTTTTTTTTGGTAAAGAGCCACACAGTAAATATTTTAGGCTTTGTGGGCCATATGGTCTCTGTTGCAACTACTGAACTCTGCCACTGTAGAGCTAAAGCAGCCACGATGATACCTAAACCAATGGGTGTGACTGTGTTCAAAACAATTTTATTTACAGAAACAGGCAGTAGGCTAGATCTGGCCCATGAACTGCAGTTTACTTACCCTGATCTAAAATATTGAGACAAAGCCCACTAGTCCAGACAAGTGCAGTCCAGCCATTAGTGCCACTAGCATCATGCATGAGCCATAGTAAGCATTAAATTACATATCAGAGTACAATGATCTTATACAGATTATTAACTATCTTAGGGCTTCAGTCTCTTTATTTACAAATTCATAGAGAAGCCTAATTAGATATTTTGAGTGTTTTTCTAACTCTAAATTTTGGTTATGTCTTATCATTCATAACCAAACTTCAGAAGAAGAGAAGCTGCTTGATACAATTTACTGAGCAATGTATGTAGAGAGCAGGTGTCTCTTGTCACTGATAAGACATGAAGGGTGGAAACTGGTCACTTGAGTAAAAATTATAAATTGTGTTAAACAAATAATAAAAGGTAAATCACACTTCATTTAATAAAAATTTTATGTACATTTTCTCATGATTCTCATTACAACTATGGTCCTCATTACAACTGCATTAGATAGCAAGAATGGTTACTATTTCCCTTGTCTTTCAGATAAGAAAGTAAGAGATAAGAGAAATTACATGAATTACCTATTTTTCAACATTTAATGCCTAGCTGAGCAGAATGTAAATGCCAGCCAAGTCTTAATTTAGAGCTCTTCAAACCATGACAGCTTCCTTCCAAATTACATGCTTTAGAATTACTTTAAAAATTGCAGTATCGGCCAGGTGCAGTGGCTCATGCCAATAATCTCAGCACTTTGGGAGGCCGAGGCAGGTGGATCACTTGAGGTTAGGAGTTCAAGACTAACCTGGCCAACGTGTTGAAACCCCGTGTCTACTAAAAATACAAACATTATCTGGGCGTGGTTGTGCGGGCCTGTAATCCCAGCTACTCAGGAGGCTGAGGCAGGAGAATTGCTTGAACCCATGGGGAGGAGGTTGCAGTGAGCCGAGATCACACTCCAGCCTGGGGAATAGAGCGAGACTCAGTCTCAAAATAAATAAATAAATAAATAAATAAATAAATAATTAAAAAAAAAAAGGCCGGGCGCGGTGGCTCAAGCCTGTAATCCCAGCACTTTGGGAGGCCGAGACGGGCGGATCACGAGGTCAGGAGATCGAGACCATCCTGGCTAACACGGTGAAACCCCGTCTCTACTAAAAAATACAAAAAAAAAAACTAGCCGGGCGAGGTGGCGGGCGCCTGTAGTCCCAGCTACTCGGGAGGCTGAGGCAGGAGAATGGTCTAAACCCGGGAGGCGGAGCTTGCAGTGAGCTGAGATCCGGCCACTGCACCCCAGCCTGGGCGACAGAGCAAGACTCTGTCTCAAAAAAAAAAAAAAAAATTGCAATATCAGTCTAAAATGATAGAACAGCAGTACCAATGTGACTATTAAATTACACCTGCAAAGGTAGGTATTTTGTAATAGAGTTCCATAAAGTTCAAAAATGAACCACTACCACCAACAGAAAAAAAAATAGCAGATGAAGCAACTATGTACAGTGCCTGTAGATGACACCAAAATACAAATCTCAAACCCTTAAGAGCATGAGGAGTTCAGGCCAAGCCGAGCTCTTCTGTTCTGCCCATGTTTACAAAGACATACCATTTTTACTTTCTAGGAAAAAGTGTAGTGATCAAACTAATAATGCCTTTCTAATTAATTTCTTTCAAAATAAACATACATTTACAAGCTGGTCACTTTAAAGACTGTGTTTTTCTCATATTAAAATTGAAGGTTTAGTCATTCCAGATGACAACAAAAATATTAATTATTTTTAAAACCTGTTCTTGCTGAGACATGCCATTTTTACTTTCTAGGAAAAAGTATAGTGATCAAACTAATAATGTCTTTCTAATTAACTTCTTTCAAAATAAACGTACATTTACAAGCGGTCGCTTTAAAGACTGTGTTTTTCTCTTATTAAAGTTGAAGGTTTAGTCATTCCAGATGACAACGAAAATATTAATTATTTTTAAAAACTGTTTTTGCTGATTTAGTTTTCACTTTTTTTCATGTTTTTCACACTCCATCTGGTTTTACATATTCTGTATCCTTTTCCTTTTTGTCAAGTTGAAAAAAATGCACATGCGTCAGTCTGCATCTTCAAAACATTTTACAAACACTACCAAACTGAAATTCTTTAGTGGTTAAAATGTTTTTCTCATGAGCTTCTAAAATACCTCAGTAAATGGTTTTTCTTTTGTTACCCAAAAAATTTTAGTTCTCTACTTAGGCAAATATTGTCTGTATTTAATTTAGCACTTATTAGAACATATGTATAGTCCAAGCTTTTAAGGAAAAACATGTTAAGAAATAGGGAATCCTTGCTTTGTTTTCATTTTCTCATTAAGTTCAATATTGATTTAGGTGTCAAGAACGGTATACAATGTATCCTAATATGAAGACAATGAAGTGAGCGGGCCTTTAGGAAGCCATGATTGTTGAGGGAGACAGATATGACCACACCATTTTCTTACAGTAGGCTGTGGTGAGGGCCAGCATGAGAGAACAATGACAATGACATTGACATTGACGATAATGACAACAACAATAATGGCAGGGGCAACAGGTAATACTAAGTCCTCATTGTATAGAAGGCATTTTTTAAAAGCTTGCACACAATTAACTCAGTTAATATAACCAACTGTGAATGTTATGGTAGGGAATTAAAATTTACTTTCAATTGCTTGATTAGTATTCAGCCAAGTTTGGCTTTTAAAGGCTCTCAATCATTTGTCTTTCCTTGCCTCATGCAGTGGTTTTATCAGCTACCTTTATGGCATAGTTTTCATTCCCCTCTCGCTTTTGACTTTGTAGTCTGCAAAAGCCCCTGTTATGGGCTGAACAGTGCCTCCTCAAAACTCACATGTTGAAGTCTTAACCCCTAGTACCTCAGAATGTGACTGTATTTGGAGATGGGGTCTTTACAGAGGGGATTAACTTAAAAGGAGGTAGCCAGAATGAGTCTTAACCCAACATAACTGCTGCCCTTACAAGAAGGGAACATTTGGAAACAGATGAGTACAGGGTGAAGACCATGTGAAAACACAAGGAGAAAATGAGCATCTACAAACCAAGGTAAGAGGACTCAGAAACAATCAACCCTGCAGACACCTTTGTCTGGAACTTGAAAGGTCCCAAGCTGTGAGTAAAGAAATTTCTACGTGCCAGTCTGTGAACATTTTTATGGCAGCCCAAACAAATGAATCTACCCAATTGTGCAGTTTTTTCACATGGTTTTTGTATTTACTTATATTTTATTTATTAACTTTGTGTTTTTACATATTAATTTGTAAAAAGGACACAATCTCTAAAAATCAAAACAGAAAGGGGGAAAATCAGGCCCCGAGATAAGCCACTCACACATCAAGGGACCTTAACCCGTCTTTCCATCACCTTTGGACTTGGATTTCAGGTTTACATTTACAGCCCTGATAGTAGTAACAAAAATATACTTGTCATTTCTGAAGTTTAAGTAACAGATAGATAAAATTCACATCGTTAAAATACAGCTTTATGTAACAGGAAAAAAGATCCAGTGGCTATTTCTCTCTTAATTCTAAATGATAATTTATACAATATTTGGGGTCGTATGCACTTCTTTTTGTTCTTCTTTTGAGACGGAGTCTCACTCTGTTTCCCAGCCTAAAGCGCAATGGTACGATCCCAGCTCATTGCAACCTCCACCACTTGGGTTCAGGCTACTCTCCTGTCTCGGTCTGCTGAGTAGCTGAGATTACAGGCACCCACCACCACGTCTGGCTAATTTTTATATTTTAAATAGAGATGGGATTTCACCATGTTCGTCAGGCTGGTCTTGAACTTCTGACCTCAAGTGATCCACCCACCTCAGCCTCCCAAAGTGCTGGGATTACAGGCATAAGCCACCACGCATGGCCTTTATGCACTTTTCTGAAATGTAAATATTAGCTATATGTGTAGCTCAGGCTGGAAAAATTAGTATTTTGGAAAGAGTACATAGTCTCAAAAATTACATAAATTATTTTTTGAATTATTTTTAAATTCTGAGAACTCATAGGGAAAACAAGAACTGTTACTGTCTTCTGTTAGCTTGTGCAGGTCTAACAGAGTTTTAAATTAAAAATTCTCATAACCTAGATTCTGAGATTCAGGCCTAAAAAATGCAGCATGATTGCATTTGGGATTTAGAGACTTAAGGGATGACAAATATTAATAAATAATATTAAATCATTTATTTATTTTTTTCTTTATTAAGTACTCCTTTTCTCTAGTACCATTACTCCTTCTCCTGGCTCTTCTGTAGCAGGGGTCCTGCCTCTTGCTTTTGCTTCCCAAACCCTTGTTTGCTACAAAATACTGCAAGTCACTAACCTGCCCTAATAAGTAACACTTTTTGTGCCACTGCCTTTACTCACCTAGAACATCTTACCTGGGTTCCCTTTTTCTCCTTTTCCTAACGCTCCTGGAGAATACATTTTCAATTATTATTAATTTTAAAATCTTTTTGAACTATAATAGACTTCAGAAAAGTACATATATATGAAATTGATTTTTGAAATTCTTTACTTAATCTAGATTTACAAATGCATTGCTTTGAAGTTTATTATTCTCCTATAATTTTTTACTCTTGTTATGATTTCCCATTTCATTTCTAACAATTATTGGTACCTTTTTATCTTGAATATACTTGCTAAAGTGTCTTCTTAATCTTTCAAACACTGATTTTTGCTTTTATTTGTCAGTTTTTTACTTTTTGTCCCATGGTTAGTTGGTTTATGCTTTTATTTATATTATCCTTTTATTTTATGTTGTTTATTTTATTTTCCTGGGCTCCTGTGTTCAGAGCATAGATCACTTATTTTTTATCTTCTTTTCAAATGGATACATCTAAGTTCATGCATTTTTTTTTCCTCAGACGTGCCTCAGCCATACCCTCAAGTTTTGTTACATAGCATTTTATTTTGTTATTCAGCTCCAAATAGTTTACAAGTTTCATTTTTATTTTTGCTTTAACCTAATAATTATTTGGAATTGTGTATGTTCATGCATGTGTGTGTGTGTGTGTGTGTGTGTGTGTGTGTATGTGTCTTTAATTTGCTTGTATGTGGTTTTTTTGGTGGAATTTCTTGTAATTGTCCACAAATAAGTAATTGCAGCCTGTGTACTATCACCTTCATGGAATTTGCTGACATTTCCAATGTGGTATAGTACATGGTAAATTTTTGTGGCTGTAATCTGTGTGTTTGAAAATGATGTGTAGACTTAAGTGTATGGTAGACATTTTTGTATTGCTACTCAGTCAGGCTTGTTAAGGGCATTACACAACTCCTCCATATCCCTCTTTATTAGTTGGCAGTTACTTGGTTGGTTTCTGAGAGGGATGTTCAGCCTCTCACTGTGATTACGAATTTGTCCATTTTGCTTTGTAGGGCTATCAGTGTTTGCTTTATATATTCCCCTCGGTGGTACCCCCGTTAAACATCTTCCTTGTTGCGCTGGGCCCTGTGGTCCCAGGTGTCTACTACTGAGGCCGTGAAGAAGCCTAGTTACTTCTCAGCTTCCATAACAAAACTTTCTCTTGCACATTTTGTATCTTTTGTTCTCTTTTTAATTTGAGCTCTGCTTTTAGGATTTCTTTTAATGTCCAGTCCTCGGAGAATTCTCCTTCTTTTTGTGAGCATTGAGCATTTTAAATGTTTAAATTATTCTGTTGTAACCTCTATATGGATTTGATAGAAGAGGTCGAGGAGAGGCTAAAGTATATGCTCATTTCAAGCATTTCAAGATTAAACTTGAGTTATTCTAAGACACCTTTCATGGTCTTTCTCTTCCACTCTCCAGACTCTCCTTTTATTATGCCATCTCTTGCCCTGACTTTCCAACCAATGTTTGCTCCTTTCACATTGTTATAAAGGAACTACCTGAGACTGGGTAATTTATAAGGAAAGGAAGATTTTATTTAGTTCACAATTCTAGGGACTATACAAGAAGCATGGCTCTGACATCTGCTTCTGCTGTGGGCCTCAGGAAGCTCCCAGTCATGGTAAAGTGGTAAGAGGAGGAGGCTCAGATGAGAGAGGAGGAGGGTGCCAGGCTCTTTTTAACAATCGGTTCTCCCATGGAATAACACAATGAGAACTCACTTATAACCGCAAGAAAGGTACTAAGCCATTCATGAAGGATTTGCCCCATGACCCAAACACCTCTGACTCTAGGCTCCACCTCTAACATTGAGGATCAAATTTCAGCTTGAGATTTGGATTTGCAGGAGGCAAAGTATATCACAATGCCATCAATCTTCTTTCAGTTTCTCAATGCAGAAAGATCTGTCCTGACACAAGACTTTTACATATCAGAATTCTCTGCCTGGAATTGCCATTTTCCCCATGATTGACCTGATAACCATATTTATCCTTCAGAAATGAGATAAAATGTCACTTACTTAGAGCCATCTTTGGCAATCTAACATAAACCAGGCCGTTCAATTCTTTTTTATTCTTTTTTAAAAACTTTTATTTTAGGTTCAAGGGTATATATACAGGTTTGTTATATAGGTAAATTGCGTGTTGCAGGAGTTCGGTGTATTAATCTGTTTTCACACTGACTAATTGGGTATTAAATAAATACCCAAGACTGGGTAATTGATAAACACAAAAGGTTTAATTGACTCACTGTTCTGCATGGCTGGGAGGCCTCAGGGAGGCTTACAATCATGGCAGAAGGAGAAGCAGGCAAGGTGGCAGGAGAAACAGAGAGAAACCTAGGGGAAACTCGCCATTTATAAAGCCAACAGACCTCGTGAGAACTCCCTCACTATGATGAGAGCATGGGGGAAACCGCCCCCATGATCCAGTCACCTCCCACCCACCAGGTCTGTCCCTCAACACCTGGGACAGGTGTTGAATTATAATTCAAGATGAGACTTGGGTGGGGACACAAAGCCTAAACATATCATTTGATATACAGATTATTTCATCACCCAGGTAAGGATGTCTGTTGTTCCCTTCTTTGTGTCTGTATGTACTCAATGTTTTAGCTCCACTTATAAGTGAGAATATGCGGTATTTGGTTTTCTGTTTCTGCATTAATTTGCTTAGGAAAATGGCTTCCAGCTCCATCTATGTTGCTGCAAAAGACATGATCTCATTCTTTTTTATGGCTTCATAGTATTCCATAGTGTATATGTATCACATTTTCTTTATCCAGTCTACCATTGATAGGGATTTAGGTTGATTCCATGTCTTTGCTATTATGAATAGAGTTGCAATGAACATACACAAGCATGTCTTTATGGTAGAACAATTTATATTTCTTTGGATATAATACTCAACAATGGGATCTCTGGGTCAAATGGTACTTTCGCTTTAAGTTCTTTGAGAAATTGCCAAACTGTATTCACAATGGCTGAACTAACTTACATTTCCCCCAGCAGTATATAAGCATTTCCTTTTATTCACAACATAACCAGCATTTGTTTTTGTTTGTTTGTTTGTTGGTTAGTTTTTTAGTTTTTAATGATAGCCACTCTGACTGGTGTGAGGTGGTATCTCACTGTGGTTTTGGTTTGCATTTCTTTAGCGATTAGTGATGTGGAGCATATTTTTTCATATGCTTGTTTACCACATGTATGTCTTCTTTTGAAAAGTGTTTGTTCATGTCCTTTGCCCACATTTTAATGGTGTTGCTTGTTTGTTTCTTGTACATTTATTTAAATTCCTTATAGATTCTGGATATTAGACCTTTTCTGGATGCACAGTTTGTGAAAATCTTCTCCCATTCTGTAGGTTGTCTGTTTACTCTGTTGATAGTTTCTTTCACTGTGCAAAAGGTCTCTAGTTTAATTAGATCCCATTTGTCAATTCTTATTTTTGTTGCAATTGCTTTTGGTGTCTTCATCATAAAATCTTTGCTAGTCCTATGTCCAGAATGATGTTTCCTACGTTATCTTCCAGTATTTTCATAGTTTTAGGTTTTACGTTTAAGTCTTTAATTCATCTTGAATTGATTTTTGTATGTGATATGAGGAAGGGGTCCAGTTTCAATCTTCCACATATGCAGACCTTTCAATTCTAGTTTGTTGCAGTACCTCTACTTTATTTCAGTTTAGCATATTTCATAATCGTATACCTAACTAATTATTCACTAATTTATTCTTTATTCCAAATTTAGTTTCAAATTCAAATTGGTCAGAGACTATGTCTAGTTGTTCTTCGATGTATTCTTATTGCCAAGACAGTACTGGAAATATAGTAGGTATTAAAAGAACGTCTGTTAAATGAACAAATAAATACCAGCCCCAAATAGTTGCACACTTTGGGTAGGGGTTAGGAAGATCACAGGAACTAATATCAGGCTAAAATTCCATATAGACACGACACATTGATTTTAAGGAGATATATCTAGTCTGAGAATTTAGGAAAATCATAAAAGCTACAAGCGCAAGACATTTTATATTTATGATAGCTAGTCTTTACATTAACATTGAAATTTACAGATAAGTTGAGGATTAGGGAAATCAAGTAACTTACACAAGATCAAGTTATTTATAATAGCAGACCTGGGATTCAAAACCAGATATGTTTGGTTCCAAAGTTTTTCCTTTCTTTACACTAGTACCCTATTCACCATTACTCAATATTTGATATCTAAGAAATATTACTAATTTTATTTTGAAGGCAATTTATTTTAAGAAAACCAAAATGACATTTTCAGCTTTGGAATTCATCTACACTGAGACAAATACAAAAATCTAGCTACCAATATAGATTTAAAAAATTATTTGTACAACTGAAGAAATATTGAAAGATATCAATTTTCACTAAGTTGCTAGTTTCTGTGGACTTCTCTAACAAATTTTATTGAGTTCAATTTACCAAAGTAAATAAGCATGACCATAAGAATTGATGGAGATATGTGAGAACCGTGCTTATTTCTTCATTAAGACTGTGTAGATGAGCTCCATTTAATACTAAGTCTAATTCTTCTGTACATTAAGATAGCAACTCAAGTCAGTTTGGGCCATCCAATTCTTCCACATAAAGTTGGCTAAAACATCTGGATGATTGATCAAACATCTGGGTGATTGATTAAATATGTGACTGAACTGATGGAACACTTGGGCATCATAAAAACAAACCAAGAGCTATTTTTGCCTGACTCTAAGAAATGGGAAAATCAATATTTCTCTTTAAGACTTTTCATCACCTGCCTAATAATCTAAATATGGCTCCTAAGAAGATGAACATTGTGTGCATTTTACATTCCTCTCATCTCTAGAGGGGTTTTGTTTATTTAGTTTCTGTGGCTGAATGTTTAAAACAAAAATGAAAAGAACAACTTGGAAAGATTTTTACAAAAACAATAGGTCCACTCCACCCTTATTACAACATTATTTTTATTTAGCTAGTTTTTAAAATAAGTAGTTTTGCAATAAAAGCGATAAATAAAAGATATAAAAACCTAGAACTTCCTAGGTTATAAAAATTCAGAAAGAAAAACTTGAGTAATACTTAATATATCAACATGAAAATAGCTACATAAGAAAATATTAAATGATAAACTCAAGAAAGTAATGAATAAAAGGAGAGAGAAACTGAATATGATACCTTTGAGAGAGGGTCATGTGCAATCCAACAATAATACCTCAATTACTACAATGATACACGCTGACAAAAAGCTCAAAATGTAATAATTATTAGTCTTGGTGCAGTGGCTCACACCTGTACTCCCAGCACTTTGGGAGGCTGAGGTGGGCAGATCACAAGGTCAGGAGTTCGAGACCGGCCTGGCCAAATGGTGAAACCCATCTCTACTAAAAGTACAAAATTATCTGGGCACGGTGGCACATGACTGTAATCCCAGCTACTCAGGAGGCTGAGGCAGGAGTATCGCTTGAACCCGGGAGGCAGAGGTTGCAGTGAGCTGAGACTGTGCCATTGCACTCCAACAGGGCAACAAGAGAAAAAACTCCATCTCAAAAACAAAAAAGAATTATTAATTTTATTAAACAATAATTTTGCTAATATTAAATTAAAATTATACTTTCTCAAATTATTGATTTTGAAAATTTATTTTATTTACTTTTTTCCATTTTGATTCGCTTTTAAAGACATTCATTTCCAGTATAAAGAAGGTCACTGTATCTCCTCTATGTGGCACATACATGAAAAGTATGGATTTGTTGGAAATAAGTAAAGTTGAAATAAGTATTGGATTTCTTGGAAATAAATAAAGGTAAGTGTAAAATAGGCAATTAAGATAATAGGTCTGGAGTCATATTACATTTCCATCTAAATCACATATGCAAAAGAGTCACAAGCAGTGCATACAAAATTGCCTCTAATTTCTATTTGTATAACTGCAGTAAAGTTATTTAATCTATCTGTGTCTCTATTTGTTTCACTGGCTAATCACAATAAAAATAATGATAACCCTTGTTCAGTTGCAGTGTACCAAAGTAAGAAAGAAAATTTTTTTTTTTAAAAAAACAATAACCCAACAAGGTCATTTTGAGAATAAGGTTGATCATACACACAAAGCGATAGTACCTGATATAGAAAAAAAAATATGCTCAAAGCCATCAAGAAGAAAATTCACTGGTATATTTCTAGTATTAGCTATAAAACAGCATTCTGTAATTATTTGTTTATATTTGTTTAATGAGCAGTCTGGTGTCCATCTTTTTCACAGAGAGATGAATGGAAAACAATTACACAAAATACTATAGGCAAGGAGAGTGCAAAGGATAAAGTACAGGGAAAATTAGGCTTTTTTTTTTTTTTTTTTTTTTTTTAGTGCAAAGCGGATATAACAGGCACTCATCTTTTGTCATATGTTTCCTTAAACATTTTACAAACGCTTTTTTACAGCCTTGAAATCTTGTTTTGACTCCCCATTCTCTACGTAACGAATCACAAAGATCACTAATAATTAACCCCTTTTGAGGTTTCATCTTCAAGATGCTCCCTCCCACAGCACGTGACAATGTAGACCAATCTCTGTCTTTCCCCTTTCCATTTGCTTTAAATAACATGACAGTGTATTGATTTTTTTGTTTTCTTCATTTTCCTCCCAGTCTTCTTTGTTCTTTGATGTATTTTTTTCTTTATGTCGTATGTTCTTTCTTGGACATACTACAAGAATGTGTATACTAGGTAAATGAGATGCCATATATGAAACATCAAACCCAGGGTCTCATATATAAGGGATCAAAATTTAAGTTCCCTTTCTTCTCTTATGCTCTACTTATCTCAGTGATGCCATCAGTGCTCATGACTTTAATAATGACTTCCACATAGACAAGGCTAAAATATTTATCTTCTACTAACTTCTCTCCTCAGATTTACTCCTCTGTTCCTACCTGCCCACTGAATAACCATCAAGTCGACCTCAATTCTTCTTTTCCTACCCCGGACCACATACCACTACCCCTAGCTTCTGTGTAAGCCCTCCAACTTATCTACTTATGGCACTGGTGATTTATTTCGATCCTGCTGTAAATATCAAAGCTTGCTTTCCCTCTTTGTTGTCACCTGTAAAAGTCACTAGGTACTGGAGGATCTACCTTCACCATGTCTATCACGTTCATGTTCTCTTTTAAATTCTCATTATCACTTTACTTGTTTAAGACTGTTAAATACTCAATGCTGGATAATTTGTCGTAGACTCGAAACTGCTCATTCCAAATCTATGTTTTCATCATTTTGTTGTCACTACTACTACATTAATCTTCTATATATGTATATAGAGCATTTCTTTGATTATACCAATTTTTTAAAAAGTTTCTCAAATACAAACTCAATGCTTTCTATGAATTTATAGACTTAGCATTCATGATTTTAATTCTTCCAGCATGTTTCAAGAAAGCTACATTAGTAAGAGCTCCCTGCTTCTGCCTTGTTCTTTCTTACCCTTTTTTATCTTCCATATGAGATTTTCTCCCCTACAATCACCACTGATTGACATTAAATGTATAATTCAAGTCTCAGTGTAGGTACCATGGTCTCCATTGAGTAATTCTATTCACTTTTCAAGCTTAGAGAGCAGAAAGCATATTTAACATAGCTTTTCGTTGTTCACAGGATTCACCACAGTGCCTTTCATATTGTAAGTAATTAATATCTGTTTGATGAATGCAAGGATAGATTTGTTTTTCTGGGGTTCCGTGTACTTATCACTATGTGCTGTAGAATAAAGACCTTTGAGAGCAGGAGCTTTGTCCTGTGTTTCATGTTTCATTTCTCCACAGTTCCCAGTAACATTCCAAAAACACCTAAAAATAAGGGAAAAGGGTAAATTTTATTTATATTGTTGGTTTTGAAGAAAACAGATAGTTCTATCTCACAGATAGAAATATGAAATGACAGCTAGCTGTGGTTAGAATGAGCCATGCCCAGAGGCCTAATTTGAGTTATCAAAAATGCAATTTCAGCAGCAGCAGCAACAACCACTGTAACCACCATCAGTTTTGAGCAAAATATGATAGGTCTTACACTCAAAAAAGGCTCAGCATTTGTGATAAAGAAAAATTGTAAACAGAAGCCAAAAAAAAGGATGGTCAAAGGGTCATTCGGTGCTGTTGATGTCTTCACCAGCAGAAAGGACTGAAGACGGGATATTGGAGTTGAGGGGATTCTGAGCCACACCTTGTAGGAAAGGGGCTTACATTTTCACTTCAGCTTCTTAAGAGGGGATTCACTCACTTAGGTCTATTTTTTTTTACCTGCAGATTTGGTGATGAATAAGGCAAAGTATAGAAGAGGGAAAAGGCTTCCCTTTCCTGGGACACAGTACAAATGTGGCCTAGACTATGTTTTAAAAACAATTTGGGAAAATGTTCTTTACCGGCTCTTGGTGGTGAGAGGCTTATATGAGGTGATTGATATGGACCTCAGAGGGTTTTTTTTAGCATATATTTTCTCCATTCTCTCTTCCCTCCCCGCCCCTGCCACCATGAGTATTTAGTCCCTGACCAGTTTTACAGAAAGACCAACTCAAGGAAAATAGGTTACTGAAAATGAGCTTTAGAGAAAACAGTCCTAGGGTTAAATCCCAACTCTTTCACTAGGGTAAAATAAAGATAATTATAAACAAAATGAAACAAAACAACAAATATGAACAAAAATAATGGCAGCTTCTACTTGTTGAACACTAACTCTGTATCAGTTGCTATGCTGAGAACCATCCATTTATTTTCTCATTTACTCTTCATATCAGTCCTGGGAGGAAGATATTATTATTTGCATTGTGCAGGTGAAGAAAATTTAACTTCAGAAAAGTTTTGGTCTCAATTATGTGCATGTAAAGACTATTTTCTTCATCCTTGTGGTTTGCCCCTCTGATTCTACAATGCTGCCTTTTAATTAACTCCTCTGAACATCAGACATATTGGAAAGCACAGTCTAGCCATATTCCCTTCTGATACTGAATTCTGTGCATGGGATTTAAATTTAGGATATTTTATTCCATATCAAAGAGTTTCTTAACTTTATTTCACTTTGTACTGTTCAGACTTGGCTTACATTTGGTACTTATGAGCAGCAACAAAAGTAAAATGAATTGCAAGTTATTGGCTCAAAAGAAAGGTTTCATAAAAACTGAAATTTTTGAGCACTTAAATAAACAATCAGAATCATGAGGGCCATATGAACAATATATTAGTATGTCTTCACAAAGTTTACAGATTGAAAGCAAACATTTACTTTTGGAAAGGATAAAGATCATTCATTAGTAATTTTTAATCAGTACCATAATTAGAATTCTAAGAAGAATTATTAAGACTGTGTGATGGTTAATTTTATGTGTCAACTTGCGTGGGCCATGATACCCATTATTCTGATTGTTTCTGTAATGTGTTTTTGGATACTATTTCACTTAAGTCAGTGGACTTTGAGTAGGAGATTGCCCTCTATGCTATTGCTAGGCCTTAACTTATCAGTTGAAGGCCTGGATACAACAAAAGATCAACCTCCCTGAAGCAAGAGGGAATTCTCCAGGAGACTGCTTTTGGACATCTGCAACATCAGCTCTTCCTGGTTCCTCAGCACACACACTATCTTTGTACTTGAACTGTGGTTCTTTCCAGAGTCTCCAGTCTGCCTGCCTCCCCTTCATACTTTGGGCTCACCAAGCCTCCAAAATCATGTGAGCCAATTCCTTAAAATGTGTGTGTGTGTGTGTGTGTGTGTGTGTGTGTGTTCAGTTGTCCCTCAGTATCCATGGGGAATAGGATTCAGGACCTCCCTAAGTTACCAAAATCCATGGATGCTCAAGTCCCTGATATAAAATGGCATAGCATTTTCATATAGCCTATGCACATCCTTCCGTATACTTTAAATCATTGCTAGATTACTTACAATGACTAGCGCAATATATATGCTATGTAAACGGTTGTTTACCCTATTGTTTAGGGACTAACGACCAAAATGTCTGTACATGTTTGGTACAGATGCAACTTTATTTTCTGAATGTTTTAGATTCATAGTTGGTTGAATCATTGGATGCAGAACTCACAGATACAGAGAGTTGACTGTATATACATATACATCTTGTTGGTTCTGTTTCTCTGGAGAACCTTAAGTCGAACAGAGTGTTACAGCAGCATCCATCCATACTTGAGGAAAAGTTTCATCAATCTTTAGAAATGAATAATTCCATTGAATTAAAAATCTATTAGGATGACCAGCATACATTTTGAGATGTTTATTTTCAATGAAAGAACAGAAAGAGCTATTAGGTTTAAGGGTTTCAATTATTAAAGACCATTTACATGGTTTAAGTTATCTAAATTCTGGTTAATGTTGAGAAAGAAGTTTGCATCAATATAGAAAGAGTGATAAATACATCTCAACCATTTGCTATGACCAGTCTGTAAGACTAAAGTTTCCTGTGGATTGATGACCACTATGATTTCAGAGAGGTCATCATTTAAAAGTGTTGATTAGAAATTTGGGGAAGTCACTTCAAGCATAAATCCTGGTTTAAAGGCTATATTTATATTTATAAACTAAAATTTCTTACTAGAAAAAATTTTAAAGATTTTCTTTCAATATTTTATAAAAATTAAATTGTTTTTTCCATAAAACTGTATAATTTATTTTTTATTGTAATCATACAACCTAAATAAAAGACAATGATTACTTTTTAAACCAAGATCTATGTAGATGCTAAAACCCTCCACACCAGCGTACTCCTATAAGCCACATAAATATTATGTTTCTATGTATCATAATGCGAAAAAGATTAAAAGTGCTGTTGTAGAGAAAAAAATTGGACTCTTTTTCTAAAGGCAATATAGAATAATTGAACTATGTAACACTAAAAGGACATGAAAGATTATAATATAATTCTGCTTGCCACATTTTACCTAGATGGTTTTGAGGTTTCATGCCAGGAAATGTTTTAGAGATGTTTCAGATTTTAAAAGCTTTCAGCTACAGCTGCCTCACCATGATGAACAAGACAAGACAAGACCAGATACATAGAGACCATTTGAGGTTGTTGCAATAATCCAGGTGAGAGATGACATAGCCTGAATCAGGGTAGTGTTAGTGGTAAGGGAGAGAAGTAGGAAGATGTAGGAGATATTTATGAATTAGACTCAGTGGGATTTTTATTGATTTGATGTGAAGGGTAATGAAGAGAGAGGGAAAAATAAAGGTTTCTGACTTGAGCAACATAAACTGGCAACAGTACCAATGAAGAGCTCTGTGTTACCCAAGAGTGTGGTGTAGGATGACATTCACATTAATCCTCACCTTCTTCATCCACAGAGCATGTGGTGGCCCTCAGATCCTGTCCTCAAAGAAGCCAAGGAGCCCAAGAAAACCATCAGCTCCTTGATATTTTCTCCTTTGACCAAAAAGGATGAGAATAGCTTTTTCCTCTTTCACAATGTCTTACAGCCCTTCCCAGAATTCTAGGTCACTTTAAAGGAACACCATTCAGAGCTATCTAACCTAAATTTAGGCAACTATATTGTAGCTTCTTGACCTAATCTTTATTTCCCTGAAGTGGAAGCTTACTTCTTAATCATTCCCACCTACCTCCATTACAGTTTGTATCGTTGTAGTACAAATTATATTCATTTAAGGGAATTGGGTGCCTTTGGGGGATTCCCTCTTCAGGAGTGGAAAAGATAGCCAGACAGGGAAGAAGTATTAATAGATCAGAACACATTCAAGATTGAGAAGGATCTTGGAAACCTTGATCCATCTTTTTTTTACAGACAGAAAAATTGCAGCCCAGAGGTAAAGTACCATAGGTTGGAACAAGGGAAGATAACAGGACAGAATGTTAAAGGTTACCAGAAATAGAGATGTAGATAAATTAATGAGTCAGATCAATTTTTCTATCTTAATCACTATAATATTTCACCAAAATTAAGATAACAACAGTTGTAAGGCATGAAAAAAAGCACTGCCCATTAAATTATGACAAAATGCTGAGATGTCACCACTGTAAGATATATCTCAATTTCTGGTTTGTTAAGTATTAAACATATTTCAGTATTATTGAATTCAGTAAACAATTCAGTAGAATTGAGGAACTCTGATAGCAAACTTTCCAATCAAAATTCCTATGGCACAACAAACAAAAATTACAAAAAAAAAAATTTCTATGGCAGATGGTGACATTTCTAGCCTACTTTTAAAAGTCAAGAATCTCTTAAACACTATGATACACAATCAGAAATTATATCCACTCAAGACTTTAAAACTCTTATTTTTTTCTATGTTATAGAAAAATGAACTTACAATTACATGTTTGGGCTCATTCAGAATTTTGGTTACAAAAAATTGCAATGATATGTAATTAGTTATTCATCCTGAATGACTATAAACCTCTTATATAATTTGAAGAGGTCACAGACCACAGACTTCTACCTTCTGCTTTATTTCAAAGCTTATAGCAGTCTAAGTAACTCTGGAACCATTCAGATGATACAAAATGTACACTTACTTTTATTTTGTAAGCATCCCTTAAACATGAATCATTACATAAATTTCTTGTTTTAAGAATATTTACTGGATTATTATTAAGTAATAAAATATTAAGCCAAAAACGGATAATGAAAGCACATGCTCTAAATTGAAGGAAGGAAAAAATAATAAAATGTTTGATGTAGTAAAATGCATGATCATGTAAATGTTATCCAGCCTTCTTAAGTAGGAACTGTTTTTTCTTTTGAGAGTACATTCTTGCATGATATGCATGGAATAACATTTTGGAGGTGTAATTAGAAAAGCAGCACTAAAATCTATCTTTCCTGCAATGTAGTATGACTTAACCCTAAGATGAAGAGTACAATATCAAAGTATACATTTTGCTTTAAGTTGACAGATTGCTTGGAATCTTCTCCCAACAGACTTACTATGGTTGAGAAATGCATATTTCAGATTTGTCATAAGAGATTATCATAGGTTCTGCTTACCACATTGTGTCTAGGTGGCCTTTAGGTTTCCATGCTGGGAAGTACATTTCTTATATTTCAGAATTTAAGGGCTTTTGGAAACAACAACCTCATTGCATTCTTGAGAGGGACATGTTACACAAACACTCAGAAAATAATATAGATTAATATAGACTCAAAGAGTCTATATTCAAGGCAAGGAGTTTTATGTAGAAAAACATCAAGATGATATTAGAAGATTCCATACTCCTGGCATTCTTATACAAATCTTGTGTACTGTAAACAAAACAAAACAAAAAAACAGCTCCTTAAAAAATTCTACTTTCATTTGTATTATCTCTTAGATTTTCTTTCTTTTTCTTTTTTTTTTTTTTTTTTGAGATGGATTCTCGCTCTGTTGCCCAGGCTGGAGTGCAATGGCACGGTCTCAGCTCACTGCAACCTCTGCCTCCCAAGTTCAAGCGATTCTCCTGCCTCAGCCTCCTGAGTAGGTGGGATTACAGGCATGCGCCACCACGCCAAGCTGATTTTTTGTATTTTTAGTAGAGACGGGGTTTCTCCATGTTGCTCAGGCTGGTCTCGAACTCCCAACCTTAGGTGATCCTCCCACCTTGGCCTCCCAAAGTGCTGGGATTACAGGTGTGAGCCACTAGATTTTCTTTTATTAATGTTTAGAGAATCTCAATATTTGCTATTCTTTTCATTAAAACTTTATTTGAGATTTGCTGGTAATGTCTAACATTGGTTTTATTTGATCTCACATTGAAGTCACGATACTTTTTAAGAGTACAGAGGAAATATCATTCAATAAAATTTTTCACACAGTTTTAGTAATGTATGGAAATAGAGGGGGCATCAAATGATATCAGAAGTAGAGTTTTCTTTCACACCTTTACTTCCTTCAGTTTCAGGAAATGAAAATGATGTGCTTAAGTAAGAAATACCAGACAGAACAGACGTGAGCAGGGTGCTATAGCTTTGCTGCTGGTTGTCTGTCTATTTGATAAACTTTTATTAGAACAGGCAAAATATACAAACATCAAATCCATCAAACTGACCAAACTCAGCAACAGTTAACCAAAATAACCCACAAGAAGAAAAAGATAGGAATGATGCTATATGAATGAGCCCTTGGGTGACTCCTGCCATCCAAAAATTATAATCCAAAATTTTCTTCCTTTTTTTTTTTTTAATCCTCAAGGATTACTGTAAGTGATTTCCACAATTGCAAAGTAACCTGAAGCTCCAGGAAAAACATTTTAAAATAGTTTATGTTTGTATATCATAATTTATCCTTACCTACTCCTGGTTTTCTTCTTATGAAAACATGTGTTCTTCTAATCTTGTGGACCATCTTTTTTTGCAGCCCAAGTAATTGAGATTGACCATGCAATTATTATGTCCAACCACCAGTAGTTCAAATTCATAATAAATTTTATCTTGAGTTTAAACACTAATTCATCATGTACCAAATGACTCTCCTAAGGGTGCATATGTGCACAAGGGTGTGTGTGCATACATGTGTGTCTTCAGAACTATAAAAAATTTCAATAGGCTACAATCCCAAAAGTGCAAATCTCTTATTTTAATTTATGTGCTAAAAATAATAGTATACTTTAGTCAATTTCTGATCTACTGACCAACCTTATTTTCAGCAATATTTCATTTAGAATTTGTAATTTCATTTATGCAGACTATTAATTAAGCTAAAAGACTGTGGTAACTCTGTGGAGAGTTACCTAATTTAGTTGGGTAACTGGAAATGAAGATGTGTCCTTCTTCCCTTGTTAGAGCAAGAGGAAGGGATTCAACTGTGATGTTGTTCTAGGGACCTACGTGGGATTCAGAGATGCCTTCTGGCTTACTTCACTGTAGGCCATCCTGGGAAATTTCAAGTCATTCACAAATATACACACCAAAATCAAGTTCTAAATTGCAAACAGAATAAGATGAGTAAGTAAAGATCAAAGTGAAGAGGGTGTGGAATTTGGAGTGCCAGTGGGTAGAATGGTGTGCCATGGGAAGGAGAGAGGAGTTTTAGCAACAAGGTAAGGGAGTGGTTTATTAAATTTCTTTGGTACATAAATATTGACAAACCTTGTGGGCTTCAGGTTCTAGCCTAGGGCAGAACAAAGTCGACAACCTGCAAAACTAGTTGGACCTCTTTTGACTTATGGGACTCAAAGACCAACTAGTAGGTTTTATGACACTTTCACACTCATGAGTCAGTTTCTTGATACATTTTGTCTCTCTCTCTCTCTCTTTTTTTTATCCCGAGGGCATTTATTTAAATATGTATTCACCATTGACAGTTTAAGATATTCTAGAAAACATCAAAGCAGGAAATCTTGTTGAGCAGGACTCAAACCACCATCCCAACCCAACACATACCTCTAATCTCTGACGCTAGCTAGAGCTGATTTTATGAGGATGTGAACTGAGAGTCTTTTACAGCAGTGTACATATGTGAGAATCAGAGTAGTGGTGTTGAATAAGTTTTAAATGTCATATTCAGCAGTTTAATTACTTTGTGTGTGTGTGTGTGTGTGTCCGCGCTTAATGATGCTTATTTGGCTATTTTACTAACCTCAAAGTAAGGAATGAGATTTTTATACTCATTGAAAGGGAACCTGGGCTAAAAGGTTGAAAGATGCATTCCTATTTTATGTAGGATTAGGGCTGAGTATGCTTGCTTTCCAATCTACAAGGGTGGGTGGAGGCAGAGCACACATATTTGTCATGTATGGCACAGGCAGCTGAGAGTTGCAGTGAAAAAGGCTGAAAGGCTAAACTGCAATGTGGAAGGCTGAGCCATACTGGTCTCTTGACCTTGAATCTTAGGTCATCTTGGTCAACAGTAGAGTATTGTTACATGATATCACACTGCTTCTCCTTTCATGTACTGGATTCATGCTTCTAAAAGAATTTAATTGATGTTTCTAGTGCAGATTTATAACTAGCAAATTCATCTTAAGTACTCACCTTGCAGGTCACTTCCTACTCAGGGTTATAGACAGCATTTCTAAGCTTTGTCTTCATGGAGCTCATTAAGGAGTGTAGAACATAATGGAAATAAAGACTGGGACATTGATAGGTAGAAGTACAATATGGCACCTTTCACCTTAGCAATGTATATAATACACCAAAGGATGGAAGGAGAAGTATTTGTTGAAATATTTTTGTTAAAACACATTATTCTGGACTTATGCACAAGCAATAAAAAGATAAAAATAGACATACGAAGGATTGTTTCAAGAAATAGAAAGGGCATTAATAAGTTTTGCCAAAATCCTTAAAGACATAATTTGTATATCTTATGTCATAAAGTCATGTGACACATATTTATAGAGAAATATAAAAATACATGTGGGCCAAATGTTTATGGATAAAAATATTTAATAAATCAAGTGCTGTATTAGAATTTGGCTGGAGATGTTGATGTTATTTTTAGTTTTTGTGAGCAATTACTAGGATACTTTTGGCAAATGAGGTGGTTAAAGGAGGGTCGTAAAAAATAATCACAAATTATTACAGGTCTTATGGCATACAATTGATAGTGTTTTCCAAATTTGTGGCCTAAGCTATGTATCTGTGACAGATGAAAATCTCCTTTTTAATTCCAAAAATTCACGAAATATATTTTCAGATTATTGTTTTCAAGGATCCTTTAGCAATAAAATAAGCAGTTAAAATTCATATCCTCTGCATCACACTAAGAAGCAGAGAATAATTTATGGCTAGATATCCCAAATTTCAAGTAAGGTTCCTTCCAGACACAACTGTGCACCAAATGAAAATGCAAAGCATTTCATTATATAGTACATCACTTGATTTCCAATTAATAAACGGAAGATTTATTTCTAACAGTTTCTCTGTTCACATCTAGATATATAATATGAAATGTAGAAGGAAGTTCTAGTTTGATAGTGTCTCAATTACAATTGCCAAAAGTAATTATTTATATTTCCAAAAAATACAGTCATCCCTCTTTCGGGCAGTAGACAAAACATTTTAAATATGTTTTAAACACTCCTTCTACATGAGCATGTCTCTTTCCCAAAGAACCTCAGTATACTTTGTTATTAGCTATCCTTGCTGTTACGTGGAGGAATTACAAAATTTATTCTGCATATCCTTATCTTTACTACTATTTCAAAAGCAGAAAAGATTGATAAAATAGCTTCATTTACTGAGTGTTGGAAAAAACTTAACAGTTAAGAATAATCGTAGGCCCGGCGCGGTGGCTCACGCCTGTAATCCCAGCACTTTGGGAGGCCGAGGCGGGCGGATCACGAGGTCAGGAGATCCGAGACCATCCTGGCTAACATGGTGAAACCCCGTCTCTACTAAAAATACAAAAAAAAAAAAAAAATTAGCCGGGCGCAGTGGCGGGCGCCTGTAGTCGCAGCTACTCGGAGGCTGAGGCAGAAGAATGGCGTGAACCCGGGAGGCGGAGCTTGCAGCAAGCCAAGATCGCGCCACTGCACTCCAGCCTGGGCGACAAAGCGAGACTCTGTCTCAAAAAAAAAAAAAAAGAATAATTGTAGAGTATAAACAATGAAAAAATATATTGAGGAAAGAAAGGAAAAATATGATATTGTCTGTTTTATAATTCAAGCTAAGATGGCAAGAAATGACTTAAAAATGTGTTTTGTTTTTATAGATTCACAGGAAGTTGAAAATGGAAAAAAGTAGTATTACTCTCCACTCAATTTCCCCCAATGGTTGCCTGCTACACAACTGTAGGATAGTATCAAAACCAGAAAAATCAACATTGTTACAGTATTAATATTTTATCATCTGGGTAGATTTGTGTAATGACCACCACAATCAAGACACAGAACTATACCATCACCACAAAGGTCACTCTTTTCTCTCCCAATCCTTTTATAGCACTCTCCTGCCACCACACATAACCTCTGGCAACCTTTAATTTGTTTTCCATCTCTGTAATTTTGTCATTTCCAGTATGCTATATAAATGGAATCATACAGTATGTGACCTTTAGAGACTGGCTCTTCTCTACACAGCATGGTACACTTGAGATTCATCCAAGCAGTTGCATATATGAACAGTTCATTTATTTTCATTGGAATAAATGCCCAGCAGAATCAATGCTGGCTCATATAATAAGTGTCTGTTGAATTTTTAAGAAACTGCCAAACTGTTTTCCTGAATGACTGTAACATTTTACATTCTCTCCAGCAATGTATGAGAGATCCAGTTTCTCTGCATCCTCACCAGCATCTGGTATTGTCACTATTTTCACTTTGGCTGTTCTAATAGGTGTTTGATGATACTTCATTATGGTCTCAAATTGCATTTCCTTAATGTTAATGATTTTGAACATCTTTTCATGTACTTATTGTCATCTGTATATCCTCTTCAAATGAGTGACGTCTATTTACTTTAAATATGTTCATAGGATACAAATTGATATCACAGAATATCAAGTGATTTCTTTAAATAGTGAGTATATTTGTTAATCAAATATATTGGATTTTTCTGTAAAGGGTCCTTGGTGACAGCCCCAGGAATTATATGCAATAAAATTACAATGGATATACAATTCTATAATCAAGGACTGCTAGTTAAGTCGAGTTTTCAAAACAGTAAAAAAAATATAAATAGCAAGCTCCCCAAATAAACCAAGTAAAATAAAAAGCTAAACCCTCAATGTTTTCCACATAATTTTAAAACCATGAGTAAGGTTGTAATTGTAAGACAATACAAAGGAAAGGCTGATGATAATGTTTTGTCTAGAAAAAAAATATTTTGTACAGAATAAGTTGATTTAATGAATATACTCATAACAATCAGGAGGTGAGAAAAGAACATTTAATCTAATCACATTTTTACATAGAATAAGTTGTTCAAGTGGTTTTCCTTTATCCTCGTTTTCATTTCTTATTAGTAACACAAGGAAAGCTACTGACTCCACACACAATACGAAAAGTAGACTTTTCATAGGGGAACCAAATGCTGACATGATACTTACTGAAACTATATTTCAAAAGTAGCTGATAATTCTCCTGAAAGATTCAATTAACTTAGGTTAAATTATTTATTAATTCATTTAGGCAGTACTTATTAAGTACCCATAGTATATTTTAACTAATCAAATACTGTGTGAAACTCTTGGGATCCATGAACATATAAAATATATTCCATGCTTTTCAGAGACTTAAAATATAATACAGGGAAACAGAATTGTATAAAGCTTAAGTACACTAATGTTTCCTTAAAATTTTTAAAGAAAAAGAATGATATCTGATGGTCAAGGATGGTTACCTCTCTGAACTTATAACAAAACTGTTCTGAATACTTACTTGATAGAGTTCATTTACATAGTCCTTTGTTACTATTTATTTTCACTTATAAACTGTTTTTAAAGTCATGAAAAAAATAGCAAAAAGAGAAAGATGAAAAGAGATGGTAGCTGAAAGCAACATTCTATACCTAACAGTTATGAATTATATTTTATTCATTTTGCTCTATTAATTTCTCCAAAAGATTGTAGTTGTTTCTGGCTAATGGAAATACTATATATATCTGTTGTGTACTGCAAATATATACATATGTTGTTTATTTAATAACTAAATGCATGTTTAGATACTAATTGTATATGTGGGTCTGATATGAATGGCATATTAGAATTCAAGAAGGCGTGGTGGGTAGTCATTTTCCATAAATTTGATGTGTTTCTCAGACTGAAGATCCTAAGGAAGAAAAAAGTGCTTGTGTAAAGTAAGAGTGCTCCCTATAGAGTTAGAAGGATTTGTAAAGGAAGGAAATGGAAATAATTTTTCTGAATTTCACTTAGGACCAAATATAAGGACAAGAAAAGATGTGATCTAAATAGATTTCTTAAGTGTTTCAAATTTGAAAGTGGTTAATGAAGTGTGTTAAAAATATCCATCTCTGAAAAATACCTAGAATAGAATTTCCCTTTTCAAGATCTAATAGATAAGATGAACTGGATTCCTTCTCCAGGTCACTCTAACCTCTGAGAAATCCATGTGTTCTCTTCTGTAAGAACAGATCCTCCTCCCCTCCTCCCCCACCCTGATCAAATGAGGCAATTGACATTTTGTAACTGCTTTCTTAATGGGAATAACATAATAAACAGTGCCATCTACTGACTAACATATGTCATTGAATACCTCTCAACAGTAGTAAATATTCTTGAGATCGGAAATCCTACTGTAATGTTTGTTATATGTTTACATCAGTCACATGTCATAGATACTTAAAGCTGCAGGGAATGTAGATATAATTTCTTTTTATCTTTTCTGGATTTCTAAGAGATGAGGAGATTGAGATCCAAAAAGATCAATTTGCCCAAAATTTTGACTTAGTATTTTTCATTGAGTACCACTCTCAACTGAATCCTGAGATACTAGGAAATTTAACATTTAGAGCTAGCAGTCAGTCTGCAAGGTTGTCTATCCACTAGAAAAAGAGTCTGACAGATATGATTAATGAAACAAGTATGAAATCAATATAGCAAAGCAAGTTGGCAAACTGCTGATGTAAGTTTGGGGAGAAGTACATGCTGACGTGCAGGCTTACAAAAAAAAATAAAAGAGGAACTAAAGTACTTTGCTACTCTGTTCTTAATAAAAAAGAGTGGCAACTGTTTGATGATGGTTTTAGAAGCCTGATTTGTCATTACAAAAACATAATATACAAAATGGACCCATTATGTTTTAAGACACATCTTGTCAATACCAATTTATAGCTTGAACTAAAATAAATATAGCTATACTATGAATCTTTGAATTTATGGCAATTAGGCTGAGTAAAATAGGGTCAACTCAATAAAAATGCTTTTTTTTCGTTATTAAGAATTAAGCCGGCCGGGCGCGGTGGCTCAAGCCTGTAATCCCAGCACTTTGGGAGGCCGAGACGGGCGGATCACGAGGTCAGGAGATCGAGACCATCCTGGCTAACACAGTGAAACCCCGTCTCTACTAAAAAATACAAAAAACTAGCCGGGCGAGGTGGCGGGCGCCTGTAGTCCCAGCTACTCGGGAGGCTGAGGCAGGAGAATGGCGTAAACCCGGGAGGCGGAGCTTGCAGTGAGCCGAGATCCGGCCACTGCGCTCCAGCCTGGGCGACAGAGCAAAACTCTGTCTCAAAAAAAAAAAAAAAAAAAAAAAAATTAAGCCATATTTGGTTTATATTTGTGCCTAAGAAACACACTTAATATTTATTTCTATAAATATTAAGCTACATCTAAACGTTACATTCAGATAGGTTCATAGTTATATCATCCATGACATTTTAGTACAGGGCCTTGTTGATGTAAGGGGCTTAACGAATTTTTGTGGAATGGAATACTGGTGGAAATATATCCTACCTTCTCATTTCAGGTAGTAAGTTGTCAAGCTGATTACTATAATGGGATAAAGTATTTTGATAAAGTATTTTGTTATTAATGATTTTAGGCTCATACAAGTTTATATAGAGCACATGAGAATATTAGAAAATATACAAGCAAGTTTATATAAATGAGATTAGAAAATTTACAGTAAATTAAGAAATTTGGGGTTAATCAGCAGCCAAGTGAATTATATTAGAAAATATTTCTAAGTACAATACTCAAATTTTATCATATTTTCTACCTTTCAAACTTAGAGGTAAACAAAAGTACTGAAAACCTAGGTTTCACCATAAGTTGGGACCATATGAGCATAGGTTTCAGAATATGGCTTTCTTTCTCTGCTAACTGTACTCCCAACACCTTTCCATGGGTAAAACTAGAGTTATCTAAGGAGCCAGAATCCACCGGAACTAAGACACCAAATGTAATAGCATAGTGAAAGCACTGGAGAAATGTACTTTCATAAGAGTTGCACTGCTCTGCAGGATACACAGGGCTTTGACAGTGGTTTTGAGATTAAAGACAGGGACCCACAGTGAGGTCCCTGTCTTTAATCTCAAATTGCAAGTCTCCACAAAGATGTCCTCTTGGCACAGGATCAGGACAAAGCCCAGAAATGCTGACTACAGCAACTGAAGCAAATCCCAAAACCACATGACCATTCAACAGAACACACAGATACTTGTTCTGCACACACGTATGTTGGGGTTTGGACAGGATTTCAAAATAGTTCACACTCAGCATCTTCTGTTTCCAGGATCTTATTTGATGACCCCCTTCTCTTTCAATTATTTGATCAGAAGACTTGGAAAACATGACTCTTGACTTCATTTTCCTGTTCATCTCGGAATTAATCTGCATGCTGTATTTGCCATTTATGCTGTTGCATTTATGTTCTGTGCCTTTTTTTTTTTAAACCTCATGTTAGCAGAAATTTTAGACCTATTTAAATTATATTTATTTGCAGGTGACTGGTAAAATGAGGATAATACAGTATGAACATGTTCCCTCTTCTTCCTGCTTTCTTTCTTTCTATTATGTTAAGTCCTCAGATACTCAAAACTGAAATACATCTTGATATGGTTTGACTGTGTCCCCACCCAAATCTCAACTTGAATTGTATCTCCCAGAATTCCAATGTGTTGTAGGAGGGACCTAGGGGGAGTTAATTGAATCCTAGGGGCCAATCTTTCCCATGCTATTGTCGTGATAGTAAATAAGTCTCACAAGATCTGATGAGTTTATCAGGGGTTTCCGCTGTTGCTTCTTCTTCATTTTCTCTTGCTGCTGTCATGTAAGAAATGCCTTTCACTTCCCACCATGATTCTGAGGCCTCCCCAGCCATGAAGTGTAAGTCCAATTAAACCTCTTTTTCTTCCCAGTGTTGGGTCTTTATCAGCAGCGTGAAGACGAACTAATACACATCTACTACATGATTATCAATATCTGTGGGCCAGTTAGAAACTGCTTCATGTAAATTCTGAGGTTAATAAAGGGTTTTAGGATTTGGTCAATTCTAAATTTAAGGGAGGAAGGGGATGTGTGTGTGTGTGTGTGTGTAAAAGAAGAAAGATCAAAGCATCCACGTATCTCTAGAGACAACACTAACAACAAATAAAGAATATTCACTATGAGAAGAAGCCTAATCTATTATCCATTAAGAAATTTAAAGCACAAATAGGTCGTAAAGATATTTTATTTTATTTCATTTTATTTATTTATTTGTTTGTTTATTTATTTATTTATTTATTCATTCATTCATTCAAGGTGTCTCACTCTTGTTGCCCAGGCTGGAGTGCAGTGTCATGATCTTGGCTCACTGCAACCTCTGCCTCCCGGGTTCAAGTCATTCTCCTGCCTCAGCTCCCCGAGTAGCTGGGATTACAGGAATACACAGCCTTGCCCAGCTAATTTTTGTGTTTTTAGTAGAGACAGAGTTTTGTCATGTTGACCAGGTCTCCAACCTCTGACCTCAATTGACTTGCTTGCCTCGGCCTCCCAAAGTGCTAGGATTACTGATGTGAGCCACCATGTCCGACCAAGAAGTTTTAAAATATAAAACGCACCACAGACGAAGAGAAACAGCAAGGCTCTGTTTAATCCTCCCATTTTCCATAGACGTCATTTACAAATTCAGATAACAGCCTCCTCATACATAGGCAAAAGAGTTCTCCCACCACAAAAGCTCAAAGTCTTTTTTTAAATAGCAAATGAAAACTTAGTAAATGTTTGAAAAATCCTGGCCCTTCAGTAAAACTCTTATAGAAGAGTGTGCCTGTGTCATTCTAGAAAGAGTACCAACACAAACTGTCCGTTTCATGAAGGTCACAATTGCTCATGGTTTTACAATCACATTGACTTAGAAAGAAAAGTCATACATTTTCCCCATCTCACTCTTATTACTCCGAAAAGAAGAATCCATTAGGGAGTCTGTTTAACTTTACACGTGTGAAAATTCTCTGAGCATGAGATGGGATTCTAAATGTACCTGTTTTTTCCTTATGGTATAACTTTCTTTTTTTTTTTTTTTTCTTTGAGACATAGTCTCGCTCTGTCGCCCAGGCTGGAGTGCAGTGGTGCGATCTCAGCTCACTGCAAGCTCCACCTCCCGGGTTCACGCCATTCTCCTGCCTCAGCCTCCCAAGTAGCTGGGACTACAGGCGCCTGCCACCATGACCGGCAAATTTTTTGTATTTTTAGTAGAAATGGGGTTTCACCGTTTTAGCCAGGAAGGTCTCGATATCCTGACCTTGTGATCCACCTGTCTCGGCCTCCCAAAGTGCTGGATTACAAGGCATGAGCCACTGTGCTCGGCCTCTTTATGGTATAATTTTCTCACCAGACACGTTCTCTATCATCCAGTGTTATGCCTCAACTTATAATAGCAAATGCAATTCATGCAGGTAATTCAAAGTGAAGTTAAAATATGTACAATAATTATTTACTACTTATGTATTAGGTAACTAAAGGTGTGATATCTAATAGGATCTAGTCAATTAGTTAAGTGGCAGACAGCAAAGATCTAAAAAATGAATTCTCTACTTGATTCATGTCTCTCAATTGCCACTTTTTCAGTTAAGCTTGAAAGTTATTAAAAATTACAACCAAAACCCTACCACTAGCAATGATCAAAAAGCAAGCCTGTGGATTTTGGATTAGTTTTAATTCCTACTGATTTGGAAAAAGAAAATCCAAGTCCTGCTCACAAACACCCCCTCCTAATTAATCGTCTTTCTTAAGTGGTCTGATGGGGCAGAACAACGTCAGCTTCTGCTTCAGCCACTTCAATCCTTTAGAGCCCAATTCATGGAACTCTTTGTATATCCAGGTCTATTCATAGTTTTGAGCATATCTTGATAGACATAGGCAAATATTAACAACTCTTCAATTCTATCAAGTAGAGCTTCAAAAATAAGTTAAGTTTCAGTCCACAGAATTCAGAGGCCGAGTTAAGATTGTTGTGCTCCAGCATGCCATTCCCATGCTACCCTTCCCAGTGGATACACCTGCGTTTTCAAAGACAGTCAGAGGCACATTAGGGAAGCCCATGCAAGGGAAATCTATTTGATGTCATTCAGTATGAGGCATCAGTTTAGGTGTTTTCTCCTTAGTTTTCTCATCTAAAGCAGAGCCCTAGCTTGAAGAGTTGTCTAACTGCAGACTTCTTCCCTTCTCAGGGGCTGTATCTTCTTTACATTTTAATCATTATACTGGGAGGTCTTTTATAAATAGGATGAAAATATAATTAAATATATTTGCAGATGACTTGTGAGAATGAAAGAGAAAGGTATTAATAATGACACCAGGAAAACAGATATGAACCAGGACTGCCTGAACAAATATGGATATATGGACACTATAAGCCCCTAGGGTTTTAGAAAAGAAATGAAGACTCTAGTTGGGTCCAGTGCTGTTTGGTGAACACTTTCCCATCATTCAAAGCCCATTCCTTTATAACTATTTTTTGTCTTTCACTTCAAATGTTCCCTGGCAAAGGAATCATCTGTTCTACCCAGCGCTCACCTTTGCAATTTATCCACCTTACATTTAGCACAAATAGATTATATATACATGGTCTTAAACACAGTAGGAAGAGATAGGAATGAATGAACAATCAAGTAATATTGCTGGTTTACCAGAGAAATATCGATGTTCAAAACATTGACCAGGTTCTTCAGAAATGGATTTCCCAAAGTTTGCTTGGAACTATTCATCAAAATTTATTTGACAGTGTCCTTAATATTCTCCCTAGTGAAATGTCTTATACAAACTAACGAACGATTAGAATACCATTCAGGGAATCATCATCATTACTATGCACGGTTTATCATGTGGGATTTTTTCTTTTGGCTTGAGTGTATTTCAAGTATAAATTTTCTATTCTATAACATTTTTCATCCTGGTCTTTAAAAGGTGGGTATTGAAAACATAGATGCATTTTCCATTGTGTGATTTTTTTTCCTTCAGTTTCTAATGGTTAGTAGTTATATAACCTTTGTAGATATTTTGAACTGCTTTTGATAAGTACCTTTTGCTATGCTTCGAAATTTATGTTAAAAAAGAAATGCAAATCAAAACCACAATGATGTACCACTTCATACCCTTTAAGATGGCTAAAATAAAAGAGATAATAACAAGTGTTGACAAGGCTGTGGAGAAATCAAAACCATCATGCCCTACTGATGAAAATGTAAAATGATGCAGTCACTTAGCAAAATAGTTTGGCAGTTCCTCAGTTAAGCATAGAGTTACCATGTGACCCAGCAATTCCACTCTGTGGTATAGAACCAAGAGAAATGAAGCCAAATGTACACACAAAAATTCTTACAAATAATGGTGCTATGAATGTACATACAAAAACATTCATAGCACCATTATTTGTAAAAGCCAAAAAGCAGGAAAAAATCTATAAACTAATAAATGGATAAATAAATTAATAAATAGATCAACTAAATAGACAGAAAAAAATCTGTCAACTAAATCGATATATGCATTCAAGGGAATATTATTCAGCATAAAAAGAAATGTCATGTATGCTACAACATGGATGAATCTGGAAAACATTATGTTAAATGAAAAAAGCTAGTCACAAAGAAAACCTCACATATTACATGATTTCATTTGTATGAAAAGTCCAGAATAGGAAAATCTATGAAGACAGAAAATAGATTTGCGGTTTTCTAGGACTGAAAGGATGGGGAGGTTAGAAAATGACAGCTAAGGAGTGCAAGGTTTTGTGGGGCAATAAAAACGTTCTAAAATTGATTGTGATGATGGACACTTAACTGTCAATACATTAAAAGCCAGTGAGTTGTACTTTAAATGGGTGAATTATATACTATGTGAGTTTCATCTCAATAAAACTGTTTTTTAAAAAACATAGTTAGGATATATTTTTCTTACAAAACCATAGGCCAAGAATACATTCATTCATAAGTAAGAGACGGGCACAAAAGTACATACATTAAAATAGAAGCACATTAGCAAGCATATCAATTGCTAGTTAAATTATGAAACGTATAACTCAGTAACAAGCACTTTCTAAAAGTCCCACATGAAGGGAGAAAACACAAATCCTAGGCGGTTAAATTCCTAGTTGAGTAATGATATAAAGATAAGTTGCAGAGCTATCAAGATGAATTTTCATAGCTTGGGCAGATCCTTCTAGATTTATTCCTGACAGAAGATCTGCTCATTAAGCCAAGAAGTAGAAATTATGGTTGAATAATATAATAACTTTTAACCTGTACTTGCATATGAACTTAGCATTTCCTCAACTTAGAATAGTGGTTATGAGTGTGAGATATGGAATTTAAATCAACTTGGGCTTGAATCCTCTATAACTTAAAAACTGTGTGACCCAATTTAATGTTTTTCACTTCTCTAGGTTTCAGTCTCAGCATCTCTAAAATAATATGTGCTTTATAAATGCTATAATAAACAGAAATTCTTTTGATGTATAATAAGCACTCAATTTACTATTTTTATTACTCCTGCTTTTAAAAAAATCAGACACAGGCAGTCATAGCTTGAAGCATCTTTCCTTTGGCAATAGATTTCAGGGAAACATACTGAAGTGAGCACAAAAGTCTCCTAATGAGACTGAAACTTTAGTGTCAAATTGTCACATGACTCCATCAGTGATGAGTGAGGATAAAATTCTAAAAAGCACTCGTTAAGTTGAAAATGATACAGCATCTCATCCAACAGAAAATTATCCCAGTTATTCTGACATTGGAGAATCATGAACCGGGGCCATGAAAACATTTAAATTCTCTGCTGAGTAAGTGAACATTTATACATATAATACTTCATTATTTGTTGTGTCTCCTGATCTACTTTAAATTTTAAAATATTTCATTTTACCTTTTTTTATGCTTTGGTTTTATCTCAGAAAGTACTGGCTAACTTTTTGCTTCTTTCCCAAGCTTTTGTGTTGGAAGAAAATCTAGGAAAATCTCCAATGTATCTTCAGGAATAACTGATAATGGTGCTTCCAAGTTTTCCGAGATTACTAATAGAAACAATGTGTAAAAGATACAATGACACCATCACATTATAAGTTATTTTAATGAGGAATATATTACTTTCTATTTTGCAAAATAGTTGAACTATTGGAATACAGAAATAATTATTGTTGCAAAATGAAGAGATCACCTATTTTTAAAAAATACATAACCCTTCTAAACTCAAAAGGAGAATGAACATCTAATAGCATGTCAAGGAGACGTTTCAACATAATACAAAGGATTAAGACTGCTACATCTGACATCAGACTATTGGGATTTAGTTTCTGCTTCTCCTGATTGCTAACTATGATTTTTGGGAAATTACCTACTCTATGCATTGGTTTTATTAACTGTTAAATATTAATATAGTAATAATAATACCTGCCTTATTTTCTGTTTTTGTTAGAATGTGAAAATTATTTAGAAGAAGGCTTGACAGGTATTAACTGTTCAATAAAGGTGTTGTCAGTTAATATTTTTTAACTACTCAAACCAAGGGAGCAATAAAATACCCAGATTCCCTTATGTTAAAATGTTCCAATTATTTATAATTATGATTAGAAAATAGCCTTCTTAGAGTCACAGACTATTTTGTACTGATTTTTGGAACCCTAGTATCCCCTCCAGTGCCTGTGTGTAGTTGGCAGGTGACAAATCAAGACAGGCATGCCTGGCTCCCCTAGTTTAACCTCGACTTCAAAATCTTTGCCTTAGAAGCCCCTTTGCATGCCACCTAGTTAAAAACAGTTGATCGCTCCCACCCTTCTCAGCTCACTATCTATTTTGCTCACATCTCTTATCACTCCCACAAATTTTCTTTTATTTGCTTCCTTATTGTTTTTACCCTACTGGGATATAAAGTTCACAGAGCTCATGAAACTTGTTGGTGTTTTAATTTCCATCACATCAGTGCCCAGAACAGTGCCGGAAACCTAACAGTTTCTCCACAGATATCTGCCAAATGAAGGAATTTATTTTTGGATGAAGACATAGTGTTATGAAATAGGATGGTAAATTATAAAGAAGAGATACTTCCTGTTTTTTCATCTTGTTGCATTTTGGGTTTTCTAGAAAGTGAAATTTGGTTTTGAGATGTTTACTAGGGAGTGTCACTTGGTTCAATAATACCTGTGGAAGGAGAAGTGAAATGTGGGGTTGATCAAGGGAGGAACCCACCTTTGATTCAGACCAGCAGCCTTGGCCATGTCGGAGTTAATATGTCTCAACTTCATAGTTTTCCTGTGTTAAAACCACATGGCCTTTTCTTTATACCTTTGCCTCAATCAGTCATTGTGTGTGGCCCACCCACAAAATGATATAACCTTGGCAGCTCACCTCTGCAGCTGAGGTGATCTGAAAGGGCTGATAGCTGAAGGCTGTGGGACAGCAAGTCTTCCTTCCTTACAGAGGGATCTGGGTGGGACATCACATCACCACACACTCTGTATTTCCCATTCTTTTATACTTTTCACTTATTCATTCAACAAATATCAGTGTGCATTTTCCATGAACCAAGCACCATCTCAAGTTCCAGAATGTTGACACTGAACAAAACAAAGTCCTTTCCCTCAAGGAGCTAACATTCTAGAAAGGGAAGATAAGCAACAACCAAGCATACACGCATGTGTAATTAGTCAGGAAATACTAAGTGTTATGAGGAAAACCCCTTCAGGGTTAAAGCTAGGAAGTGATATGCTGGCTGACAGCTGAAGGAAGTGAGGGAGAAAGCCATACTTACACAGAGTGTACTAGGCAGTAGCAGCAGCAAGTGAGAAGACCTAATATATTCAAGCAGCAAGAGGGGGCCAGTGTGGGAGGGTTGCAGGCCACGACGCCAGTGAGGTAATTGGGGCTGATTTATGAGTTGTATTCTAAAGTTCAGATTTGGAAACCTAGATTTTTTTTCCAGTAGTTTCCTGAATTTCTGCCCGAAATTTACTCTTTTATCCTGACTAGGGATATTTAGTTTGAGATTTCGTGATTCCTCCTATTTATATACTTTTCCATGGACTTATTCAACTGTTTACAAGCAAGGGGCAAGAAAAGTCTTTGTAACCAATGATTGTAATTTTATTTCACAGCTGAAATCTCCCAGATGTTTGCTCTGTTTCCCACTATCCCGAGAGAGAGGCTTTAGATGCATCTGCTTACGGAATGAATATGCTACACCTCATTTTCCTTTCCTTGGAGGATGTGTTCTTTTGAGAGGTTTTATTTTTAATTACTTTGCCTTTCTGTTGTTAGTGTTGGTGATTTGAGATGGATACAACATCTATTTTGGTACACAGTGCTCCATAGCATTTATCACAATAGCAGAAGTACTGCTAGACAAAACTAAAACCAAAAAGGCGATGCTCTGCACTCTAATCAGGGGGAAAAATGAGTCATTCCCCCTAGTATTCTTTAGAGAAACCAGGTGGTTTTATCATAAATATTCTACTTAAACATATGTAAGTCATTATGCATCACAAAGGAGACAGGCAAACAAGATCAAAGTTCAAATCTTCAACTGGTATCAATCAAGAGAAGCAAGGACAGAAGATGGGGAGTGGGATCAGGTATTCTCAAGGTCCAGAGGAAGCTAATTCACTGAATTTCATCATCAAACACCTCGTCCCCAAAGCTCACTGCAGCACAACCAAGAGCAAACTTAAGCCAACCTCAGTTGGAGAAACTTCTCCAGCATCTGAGTTCACAATTGCATGCTCAATTTGTCCTGATGGTCCTCAGAAGGATGTTTCTAAGAGAAGTGGTGACTCCTTCTCATGCTTTGCTTGGGGCCTCAGAATTTACATCTATGCCAAAAGAAGTTTAGAATTACTTCATCCAGCCAGAGATAAGGGAAATAATAGAAAATGAAGGGAGATGTTGCATAGGGTTGAACAGAAATTAAAAACTAGAGAATGATTTCTCACCAATCACATATATTCTTCTCCTCCCTGAAAGTAGGTGAAGAAGAGTGCACTGTAATACTCTGCCCTTTCATCTCTCTTTCATAACGGGAAAGACAGAAAACTGATCTTCCTTTGAGAGATGAACAAACTCTGTCTGATACACCCTCAATGGCCCTGATATGAGCTGGAGAATAGTCAGGGTCTACATAAAGGCAGCAAATTCTTCAGCAGGTGCCTTGCAAATAGCATGCTAGCTGCTGACATTTGACATACTATCTTTGCTTTTCTACCAGAAATAAGAATATAGAATTGAAATACCATTCTTTATTCATCCACAGCCAAGAAATTAATGACAGGGACCAAAAGAGCCTTACAAGGCACACAAATTAATTTAAAAGCTCAGAGCCTTTAGCAAAGACAACAGTAAAACGGGGTTTCAGAAGTCCCAGATTTTTATTTCTGTTTGTCATGTATGCCTTCCTTTTTTAACTTTGCATCGACCTCTGACTCATAAATCACCACCCCCCTTTTTTTTCTTTTTTCTTTTTTTTTCTTTTTGCCTCCTGTCTTCTATGTCGGATAAAATGCTAACAGGATGGTACAAAGAAATGAGACACGGATATTACCTGGAGAGTTAAGATGAACTTTATGGAATGTAGGGCACAAAGTTGAAGTGAACTTGATAGATGGAAAGGATATGGATATTCCAATCATAAGTAAAAAACAAGAGCATGCAGTACACACCAAATAGTTTTTGCTGGGAACAGTGGGAAACTGTGCCTGTGGCAGAGGTTGGGAGATGGTGAAAAAGGAGGGGTTGTGGGTGGGCTAGGGCAGGTGCTAGGAGCCTTAGTAGAGATAATAACTTTCTTTACATGTCAGCACACTCCTGCTCTGTAAATTCCTGCCACCTCCCCATGACTACAATGTAACTCCACTCCTTAGTCCAGTCATTTTCTCCTGTTCAAGGGATCCTCCTGAACAGGAGGACCTCCTGAATTTCAGAGGTCCAGTCATTTTCTCTTGTTCTGAAATAGACTGAGTTCTTATGCTGATGGGGATGAAGTTTTGGGTGAGGATGAAGAATAAATAAAGAATCTTCTTTTGGTTCCTGGACCATAAAATACAAAATTCATATATCATCAAGAGTTCTTTGTAAACAACAGAATGGTTCCATTAAGCAAAATAATAATATATATATAAAATTAGGATACTGAGAACATAATAGAACCATAAGAATATATGAACAAACTTAGGGAAAGAGAAGAATCTGACTCTTTGGATCTAGTACCAAGATCTCAGGGACCATCTCCTTATAGTGCTGCAATTGAAATGCTCAGATCCAATCACTTTCCTTTTTCATTTGTCTTCCCTTGAGATACAAATTTCCACACGGAAATTGTGACTGACCTAGTGTAAATCACTTATCAACTTCTGTGGGGTGGGATTAGGGTTGAGGAGGGAGGGATAATCCTATGACTGCCATCCCAGCAAAACCAGTACTAATGGGAGAAGGTTGAACATGCACCCAAAAGAAGGGATACCCGGAAGACCAAAACCAGATGGGTCTATTATAATTTGGGAGAGTACGTTCATGTTTTCTATCATGATAACAAAAAGTGTGATGAGATGCAATGGCTCAGGCCTTTAATCCCAGCACTTTGAGAGGCTGAGGCAAGGTGGGCGGGATTGCTTGAACCCAGGAGCTCGAGACAAGCCTGGGCAACATGGTGAAACCCTATCTCTACAAAAAGTACAAAAATTAGCCAGGGGTGGTGGGTTGTGCCTGTAGTCTCGGTTACTCCGGAGACTGAGGCAGGAGGATCACTTGAACCCAGGAGGTGGAGGTTGCAGTGAGCTAAGATAATACCACTGTACTCCAGTCTGGGTGACAGAGTGAGACTCTGTTTAAAAAATTTAAAAAAAAAATGTGCAGAAGGAAAAGGAAGCTGGGAGGGGTTGGGGAGTAAAGAAGAGAGAGAAAATAAGCAATTGGAAATGTCAGCAATCTCAGATGTCAGGTCTGCAACCCAAGGAACTCAACAAATACACCATAAAAACCAATAACAAACTCCTACTGAGTAACTACTATGTGCTAGACACCATTATATGTGTTGCAGACATAAATCTTATTTAATAGTCTCAACAATCCAGTGAGGCATGTCAGGTGTTCCCAACCCTTTTTTAAACCTTAGAATTATCTGAGGAGCTTTTTAATAATAGCAAATAAGGGGGTAAGCTCCAAGCATCACTGTTGTTTAAAAGCTCTTCATTTGATACCAAATGTGAAATGGGTTAATAATCAGTGAATGGCCAGGCATGGTGGCTCACGCCTGTAATCCCAGCACTTTGGGAGGCTGAGGTGGGCAGATCACCTGAGGTCAGGAGTTCCAGATCAGTCTGGCCAACATGATGAAACTCCGGACATGGTGGTGGGAGCCTGTAGTCCCAGTGACTTGAGAGGCTGAGGCAGGGGAATCACTTGAACCTGGGAAGCGGAGGTTGCGGTGAGCTGAGATCGCGCCATTGCACTCCAGCCTCGGCAACAAGAGTGAAACTCCATCTCAAAAAATAAAAATAAAAAATAAAAAAATATAAAATAATCAGTGAAGGGCCAGGTGCATTGGCTCATGCCTGTAATCTCAGCAATTTGGGAGGCCACAGTGGGCAGATCACGAAGTCAAGAGATTGAGACTATCCTGGCCAACATGGTGAAATTCTATCTCTACTGAAAATAAAAAAATTAGTTGGGCGTGGTGGTAACGTGCTGTGGTCCCAGCCACTCAGGAGGCTGAGGCAGGAGAATTGCTTGAACCTGGGACGTAGAGGTTGCAGTTAGCTGAGACTGCACTACTGCACTCTAGCCTGGCAACAGAGCGAAACTCCGTCTAAAAAAAAAAAAAAAAAAAAAAAGGAAAAGAAAAATCAGTGAAGTAAGCATAATCAATACCTCCATTTTTCAAGAGAAAAACTCAGCTCAGCGAGATTAACTAGCTCAATAATTACATGATAAAGCCAGTCTGGCTCTAAAATTTGAGTTCATACACCATGTGGTGGCAAAAACATCCTCTGGTTTAAACATATCTGGATTCAAAGCCTTATGTTCCACTTAAGAAGTATTTGGTCTTGAGCAAATAATTTAACCCCTTTGGTTCTCAAATTACTCAGTTATAAAGTGGGCGTAACAGTAACTACCTCACTGTGCTTGTGTGAGGATTCCAGAAAATCAAATGCATGTAACATATAAGGTGTTTCAGTAAATGGCAGTTACTATTCCTTATACTGAGATGTCAGTACTATTGGTTAAGCCCTCAGGTGGATAGAGAAAACCTCCCTCTTGCTGGGATTTGCTTATTTGCTCCCTGTTGTGAGCTGCTACCTTTTTCATTGCACATAAACATTGAATTGGCAGAATATAATACTGTATATAATTCAGATCTACTTACTCTAACGTGAGACCTTGAGCTCTTTTTATTTCTAATATATATGTATTAAGTTGAAATCATTATACTCAGAACGGGATTTTAGGCAAAGTCTGGAACTTTAAATGAAATCTGTAACTCATCCTATGGAAAGTGTCTTCTGAAAAAGGCATGTGTTATATGACACATGGACTACATTACCCACTGATGTAATTGGTATTTACTTGTTTTTGTCGGTTTCAGTCTGAGCTTTTCTAAAACTTCTCTCTTTTGTTTCCATTACCTTATTTGTGAGAAAATGTGATCTGAAGGTTACACCTGGAGCCAAGGAATGCCGTAATTCTAATTCCATAGTCTAATCCCAGCTTGACTCTCACTGGGGTCCTTGAAAATTAACAATTAATAATTCTAAGATTTGCACCTACAGAGTAAATCACATTATATAGTAAACCTGGTAACATTTTGAGAAATGAGGCATTAACATATGAAGATTACAAATGAATAAAATGTTTATATTTGCTTTGAGCATGATATTTCTGAAATGGCAACAACATCTTATAAAAGCAGCTATTCTGAAAGAACTGTCCAGCCTTCCCGTCAATAAAGGAAGCTCAAGAGAAGAAAAGTCGTTGCTCAGAACGAAAAAATTCTGCTCCAGGTGTATATGGGAATAGAGATGTGCAATATATGTGGCTTACCATATACAATGAGAACTGTTGTAAGGTAGAGCAGGCTATATGAAGATATTCAACACTAGTCTCAATTTAACTAAAGTATTGATTCATTGAGTAGTTTGAGTGTTTTAAACTATGGTGCCTTGTATAGTTTCAGTAAAGTTTAGGAAAAATTGAATAGTGAAGATGATGACTTTGAAAAATCGAATAGTGAATTATTGACTTTGGAGGCAATATAAAAGCATAACCATACATGTTGCTATTCCAGTATCACATTTCTGCAGTTGTTAAATGCATAGACGTTACAGTTCACATGGCAGATAAGGATGAAAAATGAAAAAAAGTAGCCATCAATGTATCTCAAATATGCCCAAAATTAAAGTTTGTTATCTCAATTCAAGATGCCACTATCAATGGTTCAAAACAGTATTTGAGGAACCCATTAAAATTAATTCCTTTACATCATTCTTAATAGTTAGCATATTATCTTCAATTTTCAGTAGAGCAAGAAAGCATATTTTAAATGTTTTCACCTAATACATTTATGCTTTATAAAACAAAGTAGTGTGAAATATCATTAATATTATTTGTATTTCTTTACTAAAGGTATTACATTAATAAATGTACCAAATAATTGTTTTTTTTTTTGCTTTCATTCATTAAAGTGAAATTACATGTTATTTTAAAAATGTAAGTGTTAAGCTTTCCCTTCCATCCTTTCTCCTCTCCCGGTAATGCAACTCAGATTGCCTCAAGGAAATGCTGTAGCTTTGTAAAGTAATGTTTTGCTGATACAGAAGACAATGATTCAAACATAGATTAAATTTCACTCTATAATCTTCAGGACATTTTAAAAATAGAAATTTGTTTGGAAAGTAGTAGTTTGGTGTTTACCGAACCTCATACTTTCAGAAGGAATCTTTGATCTCTTATTCCCTCTCATAAATCTCTCAACAACAAACCATATTTCAGTAACATTAAAGAAAACGATCGCAACTCTCCCTTTTACTGTACAAATAATTTTCTCTCTGCTAGACCTCATCTAAAACTCCATAATATGAGTATCTTACTGGAGTTAATTATCATAATGTTTTCATCTTTAGGACAAGTGAAAGTAGGAAATAAGATTAAAAAAATTTAAAAAGGAAAAGGAAAAAAAATTAAGATGGTTTCCTGGGAGTTTCATTTTCTAAACTTAATTCACACTTGAATAATTTCCTATCCATCTTTGTGATTTGTTTTGAGACTGTATGAAAGATTAACTAATTTTTTTCACTTCTTTTCCTCCCACGAATCTGAGTTTTCCTTTGCAGAGCTGATTAAATACATTTGAAGGCTACTGCGATATTTTTCTGATAATCTTGGAGAAAAGCAAAATAAAATCAAAAAATCCTGTAAACTATATTATACAAATAATAAAAAGCAATTCAGTGTATGTGTTATACTGAAAAATGATTTCTATTACTTTTGTTCCTTGCCCCATTGCCCTCTGAGCAACTCTGCTCCTTTCTTTCCTCTCAAACGGAGCAAGTCATCACATAGACCCCTCACGCTCACTACAGCAGCCTCTGGAAACACTGGCAGTGGCACCCGCACAGCAAATGCAGCACTCCTGAGGAGGACCACAGGGCAAGAATTGTTTTTAATGTGGGTGTACATTAGTCTCATTACTTTTGAGTCAAATAAACATAGGATATTAAATTATGATTTACATAAGAAACAGAACTTTTTAAATGTCTTTCTTTTTTTATTTGGTTGCCTTCATAAGTGGTTAAGAAATAATACTGAATTACATACTTGCATCATTTTGGGGAATTCCACTTATGATGTTTTTGAAGAATTTGCAGCCATTAGTTAAGAATTTCATTTATACTTTCATGGTTAAAAACAACTAAAAGTTAGTTATTCAGATAATAAACTGAAATCAGTTGGAATCAACTGCTTGTTCTGTGAAGACCATTATTATTCAAAAGACATTTTATGTCTGTGTTATATTGAAATAACAGCGAAGTGTGATTCAATTCATACTTGAAAATAATTTACTATTCATCTTCTTTGTGATTTTTTTAGGTATATTGTTTAAAAAAGTAGATTAATTAATTAAACATTGCATTCTCAGATTGTCTCACAACTGTAGGAGTCCAAAAAATCACTAAAACAAAAATCAATTTACACATTTTAAAAGTGGTATTGTTCTAGTTCACCATTTAAAATATGCTGTGGGTCGGGCGTGGTGGCTCACGCCTGTAATCCCAGCACTTTGGGAGGCCGAGGTGGGCAGATCACAAGGTCAGGAGTTTGAGACCATTTGGCTAACATGGTGAAACCCCGTTTCTACTAAAAATACAAAAAATTAGCCGGGCGTGGCAGCGTGCGCCTGTAGTCCCAGCTACTCGGGAAGCTGAGGCAGGAGAATAGCGTGAACCCGGGAGGCGGAGCTTGCAGTGAGCTGAGATTGTGCCACTGCACTCCAACCGGGGAGACAGAGCGAGACTCCGTCTCAAAAAAAAAAAAAAAAAAAAAAAAAAAAAAAATGCTGTGTGTCATGGTTTGTATCTTAGCAATCGCCATTTTTATGATTTATCAGTGTCAGTGTGCCCATTCCACAAAAAAAAAAAATCACATGAAAGATATTTCCTGAGCCAGTGTATATTTGGTCCCAATTTTTAAAAATGAGAGGAAGTGCATAGGTTTTGCATGAATATACATGGGACAAATGAAACAGATCTGTGATGAAGCAAATTGTTTGCATGTGTGGCTTTATCTTTATAGCCAAGTGGCTTACTCAGTCAAACATGTGAGCTGAACTTGACTTCTGCTCTAGAAATTATCCCAACCTCTGCCATACTGCCCACTATACCTCCCAACTCTGCTAGAACAACTTCACTCTGCACACTTCACTGTGGCAGATACAGTGCTGCGCTGTGTTCTAGACACTGCAGGTACCGAGGTAAGACATACCCAGAGGACTCACAGGGCAGCAGGCACAAGTGGTTACAAAATAAAACAGAGGAAAGCATGATTTATAAAGTTCATGGGGATTCAAAGACCACAGAGATTCTGCACCAATTTAAGGGGGTAAAGGGGTAATAAGAATTTCTTGGAGGTCTCTTTCAATAATACGGAGGATTTCAAACCGTGAAGATAGTGGAGAAGTTGAGAGGCCAGAAAACCCAGGAAAAGGAGGAAGGGAGGAAGACTTTAATGGTAGGCTAGGGATAAGCAATAGGATTAGCAATGTGTTCTACCTTCATTTCTCAAGCAAGACTTGAGCCAATTAACCATGAACAAGACTGCTTTGCCATGGTAAGAAGCACTTGTTAACAATTAAAAATGAAAATCTCTTTCATATGACTGGATACAGCTCTTTAACTCAGTTTAATGGAGCATTCACTGTCAATATAATTTGATGATATTACTTAGGACTGGTTTTTATTGCTTTATATATTTAAAAACTGAACATTTTCTTTCTGTATATGCAATAATTTAGTGTGTAAACTAATTGGGGAAACAATATTCCAAATGGCCATTTTGGTTTATTCATGAAATGAACATGAGTGGTGTCTGTACTCTACCAAATAATTTGTTTGGTCAGAGTAATACATTTCTGGAAACTTTATAGACCCCAATCCCAATTTCTCATTTTCATTTTTCTATTAGCATTTTTCATGTTATTAGGAATCAAAACTAATCCATAAGTAATAATACTTCATAGGAATAGTATTTCATGTGTGTGATTCCTCTGGTCTGAAATGTATTGAGATTATATCGGAACTTACGTCTATTTTGTTTACTTAAGAGAAGGAGTGAATTTTATCATATCTTTTGATTTGATGTTTTCTACAGTTTTATAGCATCATATCACCATTCTTATTATTTATCAGAAAACAGTGATCATCCAGGTAAAATATTTTGCCCTCAAGCTAGTAAATGGCATGGCCATTATTCAAATATAGGCCTATTAAATTCCAAGCTACATAGTATTTCCACTATATTACAATGTCTTTCTGAAAGAAAAGAAAGTATAAGTAAGACCTCACATGCCAAATTGCAGTGTTTTGTTTAGATATAAACAAACAAAATTATTTCTGGGATTCATTTATCATTGGTGTTTTGTTTATCCTTTTAGGTTGGACATAGTGAAATTTTAAGGTCTTAAACAGACATTGCCTATTTCATAAACAAAAGAAAGAAGTTAACAGATATACACTCAGATTATATGTATCCTGAAATTGGTAAGGCACTAAATATTTCACATCAACAGGGATAAAAGCTCAGCAGTGTTTGGGATTGGAACATCCAACATTTTTTTCCCAAATCGGAAATTCATTTTGCCAAGGAATTTTTCCCTTAATTTAAAAACCATGTTTTGTGTAAAATATAATACCGAAATATAATTCAAATATTTCTGATTCATTTATGCTCGGGCTCATATATATATAAATATATATTTTTAGTAAGGGCAGTCATGAATAAAAGTACCTCAACTAAATAAAGCATTTGGATTTTTTTAAACAAATACAATGTTTACTAGAGTGGGGTGTGAACTTATTCAATATTAAAGAACTTAGGGCTAATTTACAACCCAGGAACTATAGATAACATATGTCACACAGAAGGAAGAAGGGGAGGAAGAAAAGCTGGAGTGAAAGGATAGAGAGAGGAAGGAAAAGGGACAGGGAAAGAATAAAAGGAAGAAAAGAAATGAAAAGAGAAATGGAAGATAATTATGTCTGTTATTTTCATACTGTTTTATGATTTTAAATATACTTTCATATGTATTACTTCATATTTCCTCTACTTTTCAGGTATACTACTTTATATTTCCTAACAACTTTGAATGTGATGTCACAATTTCCATTTTATAGCTAACTGAAGAGATGCAGATTGTTTATGTGAAGTGCTTAAGATCACACACGGAGTTGAAAGATAGCTCCCTTAAAGTCTTTCTGAAACAATTTGGGCTATAAATGGTAGTGCAGCTGGGATTTTAATCAGATCTTCTTCAGCAAGGGCAAAGCTGTACCTTTTGCACGGTGGTTCTCAACTTGAGTGTGCCTCAGACTAACCTGGAGGCCCTGTTAAAACACAGATTGCTGAGCCCCATCCCCAGAGGCTCTGACTCAGGAGGTCCAGAATGAGGTCCAAGAATTTGCATCTCTCTCAATCCCCAGGTGAAACTGACACTGCTGGTCAGGAGACCACCTTTGGAAACTGTCAATTTTGCCAGCCTTCTGGAAGTTTGGCCTCTGTGTAGGGGTGAGCCACTGGGACACAATGTGAGCCAATACTGCTTGCATCATACACGAGCTAAGACTAGAAATAAGAGCTTAAATTTAGAATAAAATCTGATTTTTTTTTCTTCCTCATTTTTAGACTTTACACCAGGAAGAGTTCCTTTTAAAATTGGCCTGGGTGGTAGAGGCCAGAACATACACAATTCAACAACAACTCGCACCCCCCACCTCCATTTCCCTGCTCTACAGGACCATCCTGACTTCCACAGTGACCCGAGCACTGGCATTCCAAGGACTCAAATGACCACCTTCCTCGCCCTTCAGTAAAGCTGCCTGAAATTCTTCTAAGTGACACTTATTCCTACCCATTAGGGAATTTTCACCTCACATTTCCCTTGCCCAAGAGCAAAAAGCTCAGGGAATGATTGGCTTTTCAATCTAAATAGTGGGAGAGCCTGGGGGTGTTGAAGACCGGCTAGGTAACATTTGAAGGGAGGAGAAATGCAAGTCTAGAAGTGGGGCTTCGGGGCGGGAGGGAGTGGGTCGCCAGAGTGATAGGGCTACTTTTGGAAGATGTGGGAGAAACATTCTGGAAAGACAGAGGGGAGACACACAGACAAAGGTGGCTTGCTTGCTCCAACAGCTGAGTTTACCCTGACAGGCTTCTGTGTCCACAGTGCCACCCTGCCTTCTAGCCATAGAGGGGAACTGGTTGACGGGTCCATCGTGAGTAGGTCAGATTAATTTTTTTCAGGGCAAAAGAAAACACTGAAAAAAAGAGCTTAGATAATGTTTCCAGGGCATCTTGAGAAAAGTATAATCTATAGGAAATGAGAGTATTGATAATATGAGACCCTAGATAATACTAAAACCATTTGAGTAAAAACTATGATAAGACTTTGGGGCTGCAGGACTATGTCTCTGAATTTGGGGCCTTTTCAAGAAGTCCTGCAAGAAAAGATAGTTTTACCTTTAGAAAAGCTTCTGTACTATTTTTTTAGTTTGTAACTGTAACAGACAAAAATTCACGTTCTTCAGCCCGAGTCAGGGTGATGTGAGGAGACTGTGACTGTGAATCTCACTGTCATTTATTTTTCTTCAGTATCTCTCAGTGAAAAAAAATATTTGGATGAATGACAGAAAGCATCCTGAACTGCACCTGCAAAAGATATTTCACACATTCCTTTTTGGACATTTTGTTATTTTCCTCTAAGCCGATAGCCTTTCCATCTTGTGCAGGAAAGATCATTAAGCATTTCATAGGCATAAACAGTTCATGTTCAAAACTTTTGCTACTTCAGTTGTAATATTGTTATTGTGCTACATAAATCTAAAGTAAAACCAATTTCTCTGCCCAGTACCTATCAGATGCAATTTAGGGGAAGTGCCTTTATATTTATACCCTATGGGCCCAATCAGGTAGAAAGAGAATTATTCTTTATCTTGTCTAATGTCCTCAAATCTCCCAGGTCACAAATCACAGAATGGCAATGTGGTAGCATTCTTCTGGGAACTCAACAGATATATCCTCAAAGTACTTTTGTCAAATACATTATTGTAATCAATGTGAATCCTAAAATGTTATTGTTAATAGTATAGTTATATAGTGTCAATTTTTTTGGATTATGAATCATTTTTGTAAGTAATGTGTCATTTGATTATCTCAAAAATTCTGTCAAGTTATCCCATTTTGTGGGTCAAAGAACTAAGGTTCAGGAACATGAAGGGACTTGCTTCAATTAATTGGTCAAGATGTGATGGGGGGAAGATTTGGAGAGGCTCCAGGGTCCAAGGTGAGCATTTGTGCTATTCTATGTGGCTTGGCTTCTAGCAGAGCACAGATCTTAGATGTTTTGCTCTTCAGTTACAGGATGGAGAGGAAGGAAAGTCAGAAGCACAGGGTCGGTCCTGTTGTGTAGCACTGATTTTCAGAATCTTCCCCCACCACTTCGTCTTTCTCCTTGTTCTTTTTCTGACCAAGCCTTAAATGACCAGTTTAACTTCTAGTTAAGGACCAATTCCTTCTGGCCCAGTGCTACAAGGATATTAGCAATCCCACTCCTTCAGAGAGCTGATTGTGAGTCTTGCTAGCTCCTCCTCCAGGCAGAACCAGGTGTGGGCACTCTTTCTGAGCTCTGCATCGAACGTGGGGACCTGGGATGCAATGTTTGCTGTTCCCACTGGGGACATACAGAGAGGGCGATTTGTTAGTGACAGTCAAGAAAGCCAGTTCTGGTTCTTTCTAGAGACAGATGCAGGGGCCTAGATGTTGTTATTAATCATTCATAAAAAGTTCTGTGTTCTAAATAGCAGTGTTTACATGTTTCATAACAGGTCTAGCCTCATAAAAAGTGGGTTACAGGCTATCATGATAACATTTCATCTCCTTCACCATGTTGTGGCCAAGATAAATAAGCTGTCACTGCTACTTGCATCCTTGACCCTCCAATATGCTAGAGCACAGCCGCCAATGGGGTGTGCTGGCAGCAAGGTAGCAGGGAGAGGGGCAGGACTACTCCATCAAGATACCACCACGAACCCTTTTCCCATATTTAGGCTGCCTATTTGGATTAACTATCAACCAAAGACCTTTGTTTTTAAACAGAACACTTTGTCTCTTTCACATTTGATAAATAAAAGCCTTAGATTGAAATTTTTTCTGATTTTACTGCTTCCTTTAAGTTTTACCTCATGACATTTTGGATAGACTGAATGAAATCATAGTTTATTTCCCTCCCTCTTCTGGTGCCCACCCTGTCCCCCACCTTTCCCACTTCCCTGTTCTCTGAGCCTGTCTGATTTAACTGTTTAGGGAAGATGGTATTAACGTAATACCATCTGAGGAACACCTGCCTGCATTATCACTACTTTCCTCTGAGTTAGAAGCTCCATGCCTTTTTCAGTAACAAGAAGAGGGAGAAACCATTGTGAAACACACTACTCAGAAAGGACAATTTAGGCACGTGAGAGGAAATCAGTCTGCAGCAAACAACAACAGTAACAAAACAAGAATGAATTTCTAAGAGTCTGGTGTCTGGAAAGTAAACTAAATGCCAATTGAGAGCAGAACCAAGCCCTACACTTGTGTTTTAATCCCCCTCTGTTCTTACACAGCTTCACAGCTATGAAAAAATAGTCAATAATATTTGTATTTGCTCCTCTATTCATTTTTTTCTCTCCACTTGATGATAATCTGACTTTCCTCACCAATGCCAGTGCAAGTGAAATATTAAAATAACCACCAACCTGGGGCTAAAATAGCAAGCGGACTCTGTTGCTCTGGGTGTAACCCCAACACTGCCCTAGTTTGGTGGTGATACTTTGGTAGTCAATCTGTATTTGCCAAGGGAAAAAAGTAGGATGCTAATGTAATCTTCAGTCCACACATGCATTAGAATCAATTCCAAGCATGTGCAGGTTGTCATCCCTACTGGGGGTCTTTGCTGGCCATGAACAATGAGAGAAATTTTAAGTTTATTAGAGAGAATCCAGTCCTCAGCTGGCCAGATAATGACAAGACTGCTTTGGGAAATGTAAAAGTAAGAGGCAGTCTAGGAGAGGGACTCCTAGAAAACCAGAAAAAGTCTTGAGATAAACATCTTGAATTTCTCTATAGGTGAGACTTCTGATATTTCTGAAAGAAGCTGAGGGTTCAACCAATACTATTAACCAAGATAATGAAATGAGGACACTATTAAGAACTAGGAAGAAACAGGGAGACTCACATGTCTAACTGGACCTGTTTATATTTGACATGGAGAGTCTACAGTGAGACTTTTGATTCTGAGGAATTCTTAACAAATTTTCTAGAAAAACACCAAAATTCTAAAGCTAGGAGCCAGGTTTCTTGCACACTTCTCATAAATCATCTTTTAATTATTATTATTATTTAGTTTTTGATCTGGAAAAGAAAAATGCCATTCTACCTTTAGGCAGTTGACTCAAAACACTCAGCTCTGAGAAAAGGAGGAAAAGAAATGAAGATTTAGAGATTTTAGGGATCCTATATTAGGACAGATTACACTGAGTAGACAGAAGGATTTCCCTTAATAATATTCTTCCTCCTTGGAACCTTTTTGGCCATTATAACTGTTATATTATGATTTTGTATGTATCCATTTCAGACTATGCCCCTCCATCATCTGATCATCTTTTCCTTAAGAACAGAGATTGTGCCTTATTCATTATATGCCCTTTAAAGCACTTAGCACTAGTTTCCAGTAAGTGTTTAATAAATATACATAATCTTTGCCCAAATGCCCTAGAAAAAAAGGGCCTGGAGCATAATATTATGTGTTAGTACTTTACTGGGGAGTGCATTCTCAGGGAAGCAGGAATGCAGATAAAGGGGAGAGAGGCAGGGAAGGGGAGAGAATAAATACAAAGGGTGCATGACCTAGCTGGCCACTGCTTGAAATTAAGCATCACTAATTGTTTGATCTTATGGAATTATCTTTAGAGAGAACATGTGGATAACACATCTCAGGACAGTCCTTCCAGGGAAAAGGAAGAAGACGAATTTTTTAAATATCTCCTGTCTCTCATTTGGCAAAGATTTGCCACATACATAGCTCCCCTGCACTTGCAAGTTGCATATGCCTAAGCCCTGAGTATGCCTGCAGCCCCTCCACCCAAAACAGAGGTTCTGTTAACCTACAGCAACAGGTAAACATGAAGTTGATTGGACCACTATCATAGCATCAACTGGGACAGAACAAGTGTACAAGGACCTGGAAGACATGTGAGACCAAGAGACTCTCAGGTGGGGCTGAAGAGGTATCTGATAGTTTGCTCACAAGTTTGCTAGAGCTCTCAGACTAAGGACTGCCTGAAAAAGCTAGATCCCATAAAACTATCTTTGAGGTTTCCTGGGACAAATGTCACTTGACAGTACCTGTGCTGTATGGTTCAGGTACTGTCTTGGAACATTTTTTTAATGACAAATTTTCTTAACATTCAGTGCAATGCCATTTACACTCTATATGAGCCATATTTGCTGTGAAATATATGTACCAAAAAATGATGCAACATAGTCCTGAGGTCAGGTTTATCAACTGAACATCATATAGCGGAACATATTGCTAATAGTACAAACACTCATTCCTCCTTGAGAGTTTCCAATAGTGAAAAATCCAAGAGAATTTTTATAAAAACACAGATAAGCATGGTGGGTCAGCACATTTCTTCCATACAGATAAATACAATCTAAAACTTACCAAGTCAGCTGCTACTCTGATCCTGACAGGAACTGAAGATGCTTGGATAAGAGAGAATTGTTTTCAAATTGTTCACATTCAAGGGAGGTGGATAAACATCCACACAATTGTATTGGAGTACTAGAGTTACTGTACTGTGAATATAAACCCACTGAAGAGAGTGGGTACCTAGGTCTGGGAAAATTCAGGAAAGATTCAAAAAGGCTTCATTTAGATGAGGCTTAAAAGAATAAAGAAATTCTCTAGGAGGCAGAGAAAGGGAATGGCATTCCAGGCATAAACAACAGCAAGAGAGAAAGGCTTCTTTCCAGTAAACACGGCCCTTATTGAACTAAGAAACATCTACTCATCTACGAACTTTGTATGCATACGGTGTTAGGGACTTAACAGTTTCTCTCATCCAAACCCAGGACTTGAATTTGAATTTGAATTAGAATGAGGAGAAAGGATGGTCCAAAGAAGCATTAGAATAAAAGCTAGAGAGGGTACTGGTACTCAAGTCCTCATGCACATCCAATGACAGAAACTCTCCTTTGACGTCTCTGCTTCTTGCCCTTGGGTGATCAAGCCCCTTGTCTAGTTTCCCAGTAGGACCTCAACTGTTAACATTGCATTAAGTGATGGGGGATGGTCGTGAGCCAAGTGAAGGCATGGAGAGTTTCAGAAAATTCTGACTGGGGATGAAAATTTCCCTGGATTTTACGTACCCACCCGCCGTAACTAATTGAGCACAACCTTTGTGCTAGGGTCCATTATCTCTAGTGATTATTTTTATAGATTATATGGTAACTTTTAAAAAGCATAAACATTTTAAAAGATTTTTTTTTTCTGCCTTTTGGCAAACTAGTAAAAATACATTGTCTTTTTCTTTTTTATTTTTGAGACAGAGTCTGGCTTTGTCTCCAGGCTGGAGTGCAGTGACATGATCTCGACTCACTGCAACCTCCGCCTCCCGGGTTCAAGCAATTCTCCTGCCTCAGCCTCCCAAGTAGCTGGGATTACAGGCGCACGCCACCACGCCCGCTAATTTTTTTTGTATTTTTAGTAGAGATGGGGTTTCACCATGTTAAGCAGGATGAGCTCTGTCTCCTGACCTCGTGATCCATCCATCTAGGCCTCCTAAAAGTGCTGAGATTACAGGTGTGAGCCACTGCACCAGGCCGACTTTTTCTTAATTTTGTTTTTGACCATTGATTTATATACCTACTTATTTAAAAATTTTTAGAATAAGATTAACATCTTCTTTGATTCGATGATCCTCTAAAGTAGCATGATAAGCAGAAAGAGGGAAAATTTTATTTAAGGAAATTCTACAAAAAATGAGGAGTATATTTTTTAAAAGTGTTAACTTATATATTGCCTTCCAGTAAAAAAAAATCTGATTACCTTAAGAAAAACTGTATACAACTTTTTGGATGGAAATAATATATTATGCAACCTCAATTTTTTTTTTGAGGGTGGCATTGGAATGCTTGAATAGTTTGCATTTTACTTTTAATTGACTTCTGAACACTCATGTGCTGTGCTGGCAATATTTACTAAAGAGTAATAATTTATCTTTTATTAGCTTAGAAATGTCATAATATTGAAGCTCCACAGCTAAATTTCTATGGTGAATATCAGCTACTTTTGGAACATATTGTTTACCTATTCTACCAAGTGTCAAAAATTTAGCTCAAGAAAGAAATGCAATTTCCTGGACTATAAACCAACTTTTGGTGCATAAACACATATCTAATATACTTAATGTTAAATCCTGTGGTACTTGCATATGAATGTATTAACAAAAACCCAGAATAGCTCCTTTAACTATTTACATACATTTCATAACTTCCTTTTTGATTCAGAATTGCTTCACCCAAATTTTTGTGCTTTCCAGAGCATTACAACAATGTGATACAATAGGAGTTATTGTGAAAACCACTAGATCATTTCACCTACTCCAAAATGCAGGGGCAGCTTGCTTGCTTAAGTGTCTCAGGCAGATGGATCATATTAACGTCTGTGCACTACAGCTTGCCCTGGCTACCAGGGTGTTTCTGGATGCAGTTCAAAGGGTTGACTTTGATCTATGAAGCTGTATACATTTTAGGCCAGCAACTATTTATCCTAAAATCACCCATAGTGGGCAAGATGAAACAGGGAACCATTGTTGAAGCTGCCAGCATCATAATTCAAAGTTAGTAGCTTTCTCAGTAATGTCCACCAAGTTGCCATTACCTGAGGAATTCAACTGCACTTTTACTATCCTTTTAACTGTATAGCCGAATGTAGAAGATAAAAGTATAACTTTCATATAACATAATATCTCATGTATTATGACTACAGTTAAATACTTTGGTATATTTAATTTACATGTTAATATCTTACAAATTTTCATTAAAGTATGTAACTTTTTTTAAAGAAATGGAACATCTTAATTTCAGATAAGGTTTTATATGCCTAAGGACCACCATTAATGTAGATCCTCAAAATTTAAAAAAATGAAATAATCCATGGTTTTTTAAAAAAAGGAAAAGTTATTGAATGTAAATAAGCTGAAAGAACAAAAATAATTAAAATCACCCATCATTCTACTGATGCAGGGCAAAGTAAGCCCCCACATTGGGGCTCAGCCCAGGAGGGTTTTTGGCTTCACCCAGGAAAGAATTCAAGAGTAGGCTGGTGGAGTTAGGCAGCAACTTTTATTGAAGTGGCAGCAGAGGTGCTATTCCTTGCAAAGCAGGGATATCCCATAAACAGTGTACCCAGAGCAATGGCTCAGAGGCAGTTCTGCAGTCATATTTATACTCACTTTGAATTATATACAAATTAAGGGGCAGGTTATGTAGAAATTTCTAAAAATAGGGTGGTAACTTCTGGGTCATCAGGTTATTGCCATGGAAAGGGATGGCAACTTCTGGGTGTTGCCATGGCAATGGTAAACTGACACGGTCGTAGTGGGCATATCTTATGGGGAGGTGCTTTTGCTTCCTCCCTGTTTGAGCTAGTCTTCAATCTGGTCTAGAGCCTGAGTCCTGCCTTCCACCTCACTACCACCTAGATTTTGTAAAAGATTTATAATGGCTTTGAATTCAACAAAAGGCTAAATCCACCATTAACCAAGTGAAGAGACATTCATTTAGCTCCTTATTTATTCATTTATTTATTAACTAAAGCAGTGCTACAGACTGAGTTAGAAAGACAGATGAGACTTGGAACCTCATCTGAATTAAGAGAAATCATGTCAATAATTAATTACAACATACATACTATAATGTTATAATAGTAATAGTTGAGGAATATTTAAATGAGCGTAGTGGCGCAAATGACTCAGTAACTAATTTAGTCAGAGGCAGTGAAAGTAAAATTTAAGGAAACTTAAGTTAGATGTTGAGGAATGAATTCAACTGTATCAGACAGACCTAGGTAGAAAAAAGAGGAAAAGCACTAACTCTGGTACTAGTACTAGGATCTGGATTTAAATTCTAGGCTCTACCTGACACATTTTATCTAAGTGATCTGCAAGTTACTCAATTACTCTGTGCTTCAGGTTCCTCCTTTCTAAAAAATAAGGATAATATTTACTTCAAATAGTTACATGAATTCATCTACCTAAAATACTTAGAACAGCATTAGCTACTGTTATAGACATGTGAAACATCAGAACACACTTCAGGAACTGTAAGTATTTGGGCCCTTGAGTACAGAGAGAGCTGGGGAATTGCAGAAAATGAGGCTAGAGGATAAGTATGGGTCAGAGAATGAACAGGCTTAATTACTTGCAAAGATAAGGAGTTTAGACTTTATCCTCAAGGCAAAGGAGAGCCAATTGAAATCTATAAGACAGTGGGGTAATGCAATACAATTTTTGTATAAGCAAAATAACTCTGGTGATAATGGGGAGAAGATAATGGATCTCAGAAGGAGACTGGAGGTGGGGAAAATAGTTCAGAAACAAATCACTACCACAATGATGTATTATCAGCAATTATGGAAGTTCCCTTTGCATTTTCCCCATTTTTAATGAAAAGCTAAAAAAAAAAAAAAACCCTCAAATTGACGTTACTGTAAAAAAGGAAAGAAAGAAAAAGGCAAACAGCATAAGAAAAAAACTCATTAATGCCATTTTCATTCTTCCTTTTCTATAAAATACTCCACGTATCTCTAAAGCACTATTTGCATCCCACCTCCTTGAGGTCTCCTCTAAGGATTCCAGGCCTAGGGCCAGGGCTATGCTTCATTCAGATCTCCAGAGAACTAAGCAGAGCTGTAGATCTAAATATATTTAGAAACTGACAAATAGCTTTTGATTAATTAACGTCAAGAGAGGTGTTTAGGACAAATTTCACTGAAACGAGAATGGTGTGCCTTCTGGAAAGGAGGAAAAAAAACCTAGCATTTTAATGAAATAAGATGACCAGCTTTACTAGAATCAAAATCTAGAATACATATGAGCATAATTTAACTATGAAAGAAAAAATTGCCTATGTATAATTTCTTTCTCTCATTCAGGATCATGCAAAACAGCACTTGTGTTTTGATTTGTTTTAGCTTTTCAATTTTGTATATTTGTATAGTTGTCAATAGACCTCATTTAGTTATTATTTTACAATATTTATTGGAATAAATTAAAGATATTTTACTACACACTGGTACTTTCTACTCAGATGATATTTGTAGGAAAAGTAATCAGTATTTTTCTAACTCATCTCTACTGCAACAATTGGCAGAGATTAGAGTCATTCATACGTAAAATATATGTAATTTTTTCTCTTAAAATATGAAATCTCCTTCTTGAACCTAATAAATGTTGATTCACATTCTCTGGTATTTTTAAACCTACAGAACACTTCTTAGTCTATATTAAAAAATAACTCCACACTTTCTCTAAAGGAAATTCTACTCCAGGGAAATGTAGAAAGGAAAATCTCGGGTGAGTAGCAAGGGCTGGGAATAACTGAATGGCGATATGTCTCTGAATTAGAAGTTGTAATAAACCAGCTGCTCAATCTGGTATAGGGCTTTTCATGCTAAGGCTGGGTAGTGGAAAATGTTAAGGAGAAATTTTCCATTCATCTCGCATACTTCACTGCTTAGAAATATGAACCACCTGTAACAGGAGCCCCAGGGGATTAACAAAAGTCGTACAGATTACCCATTAATGGCTCAGACCCCCTTCTGTTTGAAATTCAGCCCTTTTTTTTTCTCTCTCTGAACATTTCATGATCTCCTCCACCAATTATTTGGAATTCGTTTGTAATAAATGCCTTATGTTTCCCCTACTGAGGCATGCTTGTTCACTAACATTTCACTTTCTCTGTATGATGTGAGTACCACAATAGAATTCCAAATGAAGAAAAGATAAACTTTGGGTTGAGTTGTGTTTGCTTTAGAAAAGGAGAGGAAATAAAAGTGTTTATTTGGGCTGCGCTGAATGGTCCAGTCATTGCATTTTCTCTGGTGATTCTTTCATTTTCTACTTCACTACAGACAGAAAAAATAATATATACATATGTATGTGTATATATATATTTTAATTCTTGGGGATAATCAAACTTGTCATTGAACTGAGTGTACAACGTTTTTAAAATTATTTTAAAGATGCCATTCTATTATTTGTTTAGTCAACAGACACATATATTTGGATCCAGGACTCCAGCAAAGCTATAATGTATCAGCCTTTGGGCTATTGCATGATGCCAAACGATATTCTTAGAGACCTGCATCACTGGAATGTTTTTAAGAAATATCTAGTATCTGTATGCTTAAGTGCATAAAATGTATTTGCTTTCACCATGAGGAAATAGTTTTTATTCTTACTTAGTAAAATAGCTAAAAGATCATTTTGGCTGAAGCTCTATCAGTTTCTAGACCAGTGTTTCTCAAGGGGATGCAATTTAGCCACCCCCAATTCCCACCAAGACATTTGACAATGACTGGCACATTTTTGTTTGTCACAAGTAGGAAAGGGATGTGTTATGGGTATCTCATGGTTACAGGGCAGGGAAGGGGCTAAACATCCTACAGTGCACAGGACAGCCTCCGCAACAAAGAATCATTCTGCCCCAAATGGCAATAGTGCTGAGATTGAGAAAAGCTTATCTGGACAAAGTTAGCATCTCTGAGCTTCACTTTCATAACCTTTGAAAAGGCCATTGTTCTGAAAATTCCCATAACCTCTTCATGCTAAATAAATGTGGCTGTTTTTCTTTTCATATGTTAGGAGACATGGACTAGTAGTTACATTAGGAATTCCTTTATATCTTTGAAGAACACAACTTCTGGACCACAGAGACACAGAAAACCATCTCATAGATACTCAGGGATGCTTTCAGAGCAGGCATAGCAGAATAGCTTACCCCTAACTGGGTACAGGAGAGTTTTAAAAAATAGCATTGATGAGGCCGGGCGCGGCGGCTCATGCCTGTAATCCCAGCACTTTGGGAGGCCAAGGCGGACGGATCACAAGGTCAGGAGATCGAGACCTTCCTAGCTAACATGGTGAAACCCCGTCTCTACTAAAAATACAAGAAATTAGCCAGGCATGGTGGCAGGCGCCTGTAGTCCCAGCTACTCGGGAGGCTGAGGCAGGAGAATGGCGTGAACCTGGGAGGCAGAGGTTGCAGTAAGTCGAGATTGCACCATTGCACTCCAGCCTGGGCGACAGAGTGAGACTCCGTCTCCAAAAAAAGAAAAAAGAAAAAAAAACAGCATTGATGAAATACCATCAATGGACTTTGCAGGTGGCACCAATAAAATCTGGCTCAGGTATCCGAGGTGAGATATTAAAGGGATTACCATCATATTTACCACATGTCTATTTCAAGGGGGCATGCAGGTTTTTGTTTTGTTTTGGTCTCAATTATTTATGATGCATAAAGAAAAAGCTTCTATTTTATTAATAGTTAATCTTTATCTACTTCGGTAAGGGGAAACAACATTAAGCTTCCTTTTTCAGGTCTATTCACCAGAGAAACAAGATACTTTCTTGTCTGGGTCCCAGACAAACCACTCTGTTTCTATATGCCTGCAAATACTCATTGCTTAAAAAATTGACATTGACTGACATCAACAGAAATCCTCCAGTTTTTTTTTGGTCCCTAAAACAAGTCAGGTTTTTTCTTCCATTAGGGCTTCTCACTCACTAGTCCTTTGACTGACATAGTTTTCCCCAGGATGGTATCACAATTGGTTTCTTTTTTCCATTCAGGCCTAAGCTTAGATGATACCTCCCAAGATAGTCTTCTCCTAACCCTAAAATAAAGGAGTCCCTCTCATTCTGTTTCACTCCCTTTGAATAATTTTTTTTAAATTTACATATGTGTGTGTGTGTGTGTGTGTGTGTGTACATATATATACATATATGCTCAGCATTTATCAATGTTAACATATTTTTACATTTTGATTCTCCCCCTCACTAGAATGTAGGAGGGCTTCTCTTAATCACAACTGTTTTAAAAAATATTGCCTAGTAAACAATCAGCACTTGATAATTGTTTGTTGAATAAATATATGAAGGAAGGAAGAAATGGAGGAAGGGAAGTAGGAAGGGAGGAAAGGAGATAGGAAGGAATGGATTTGGAAAATCTACTATGTTCTAGCAACTGCTGGAGGTCTTGGAGAGTACAACATCAGCGGAATGAGGGGGTAGTTGCCATCTTCTTCTCACAGAATGGAAAGGAAGTGGAAGTATTAAAGTAGAGGTACAGAAAAGGACTTTGGAACTATCAGAGGAAACAGCTAATTCTGATGCCATGTACATGCTGGGAGGGGAATAAGAGAAATCATGGAGAAAGAGACATTTGAAATGGACCTTGAAGTATTCACACTATTTTGCCAAAAGCGGAAGGATATTCCAGAAAAGATGGCCTGAATGACAGTTGGGAGGCAAACTTATACAGTATATGGTATGTATTGAACAATGAAATACATGTTTTAAAAAATGTTCATATCTTTTACTAAAATTATTCTAACAAAAATAAAATTATTTTATCAAATAAATTCTTAGATATAAGTATGTTGAGTAATATATGGCAGCTTAACAAATCCTTTTGTTATATTTATGTCTAAGATTTATGCATATTAACATTTATTTAAGCCTTTTACATGTATAATAAAAACAATTTTCTCCTTAATTTCTAGAGTTAGAGAATATGATTCTGTTGTTTTTTTAAATTAGCATAATATAAAATCACTTGAGAGCTGTTGTCACCAATATTAATGCCTAAGTTATTATGCAACCTCAGCTTTATGGGTCAGTTTTCATGATTTATTGAAGAAACATTTTAAGTGTTGGCTTATGAGAAATAACGCAACATCCCCCAACTCTTCTGCCTACATTCCACTCCTACTCATCACTGCCAATTGCATTAGTTTCTCCTAATTTGTGTGCTAGAAATGATACATCTTGAAACTGAAAAATATTGTCAGAATGTGTGAAAGTACACTCCTTCATAATATGGTTTTATTTTCATTTGTACTCCTGAGTCATTGACATAAAATGTGCTCTCCTTTTTTAAAAAAATTCTACCCTGCCTATTTTTTCTCCCTAAAAAAAAAAAAAAAAAAAAAAAAAAAAACAACTAAGTTACTATATACATGGCTAAGATTTAAGTGAATGCTTGATGTGTTATAAGAAATACTTAATTTTGTTTATTAGGAAACTAATTATTTCATTGATTTAATTAGTGTTTTTCAAGAGCCTTGGTTTTGCTAATACAGCAATGTAAACAATATTAGAAATCTTTGCTCTCAAAAGGCATTCAAGAGGATAAAAGGTTTTTATAAAAAAGATATCAATAAATACAATAATTTTAAGTAAATACATGAGACGTGAATAAAATAAGACAGACCAAAGTAAAAGGAGCAACTGGGAGGAGGCAGTATCAGATTGGAAAATGAGAGAAGTCTTCTCCGAAGAAGGATGATTTGAGATGAGACTGTAATATAAGGTAGAACCAGTTGCACAATGATACACTACAATCATCCAGGAAAAAGAAGTAAGCTTGGTGATATCCAAGGAACTTCAAGAAACCCAGTGTGGCTAAAACTATGTGAGAAAGGGAAAGTAAGATAGGAGAGGAGTTGCCGGGATAAATATAGGACAAATTTTTTCAGGGAAATATAGTCCATAAAAAATGTGTTTAAAATTTATACTATTACTATGGGAGGCCACTGAAGAGTGTTTAAGTGGAGGAATAATACAATCTGATTTAAGATTTTAAAAGAGCATTTTGGTTGTTCTGTCGATAATTGACTATAAAGAGTCAAAATTGGACACAGAGAGAACAGATGGGAAGCTATGGCAGGGTCCAGGGAAGAGATGATGGCCCCTAGGACTATAATACTAATGTGGAGATGAAATGAGAGTTTGTGTTTAGGGTATAGATTTTGGAGGTGGATTTGGTAGAACTGGCTGTGGATTGGATGTGGGAAATGGACAAAGAGAAGAGTGGAGGATAGACTTGGCCTTATGTTAACTGGACCTTATGCTGGAAGCCTAGTCCTGACACTTGCTAGATGTGAAATCTCAGAAAATATTTTACCACTTCAAGGCTCTGTTTTCACATCTTTAAAATCAGGATAAAGATAATTAGAACTGATAGTATTACAAAATTTACAAAAGTAAATTTCTATGCTATGTCTAATGGAGTGCTTAGAAGTCAACATGTGTTTAATCAATATAATATTTCAAAACATTTAATAAATAGGTATTCAAAAATTATTTTTTTATTTTTTATTTTTAGAGATGGAGTTTCGCTCTTGTCACCATGGCTAGAGTGCAATGGTACAATCTCAGCTCACTGCAACCTCTGCCTCCCAGATTTAAGCAATTGTCCTGCCTCAGTTTCCTCAGTAGCTGGGATTGCAGGCACCCACCACCACGTCCAGCTGATTTTTGTATTTTTAGTAGAGACAGGGTTTTCACCATGTTGGCCAGGCTGGTCTCAAATTCCTGACCTCAAGTGATCCAGCCTCGGCCACCCAAAGTGCTGGGATTACAGGGTGGCCCACCGCGCTGGCCTATAATTTATTTTGCAGTGCACTATGACATCTGCAAGACATTTAATGAAATCTTTCCTGATATTTAGTGAAAAAATGAAAAATGACTGAACCTGGTGATAATAATTAGGTGTTGTCATATCTGATTTGTCCGATTGTACCAAACAAGTATTGATTACTGGAGTCTGCCATCTGGAAGGATGTCCCTCTCTGCTATCATCTCTATGCCTCTACCCTTGGTCAGGCAAGTGTTCAGCATTTAGTTAATATTTGGATAAAGACAGAGAAGACAGGAAGTTTTAGATGACACGAGAATAGAAAGGAGAGCTAATAAAAGAGATGTTGAAATCAGGACTCAAAATATTCTCAACAGGCCAACAGCATGGGCCAGAACAAACAAGAAGAACCTTGAGAGCTAGAAACGTGAAGTTCTACATTTCTGTTAAAAAAAGATTAACCTCACACGTACAGGATTAACAGTAACTCATGTGAAAGGGCTTAGCAGTTAGAGTTGACTGCAAGGTCAGAATGAACTTGCAGCATGACTTAGCTGCTAAAATCGTAAAGACTATTTTAATCTGCATTAATAGAAGTCTAGTGTCAAGGACAAGAGAAGGGTTGGTTCTACTGTGCTCTGTTCTGATCAAAGCCATCTGGAGCATGTCCATTTTTGAGGCCATGATTTATTCTTTAATTATTAAATAGTGGCAATATATAATATAAGATTGAAATGTAGGAGTACAAAACTATATCAAGCAGAGATACTGCACTCAAAGGTTTCACAGCAGAATGAGAAGAAACTGACATATATGTAAATAGTATACAAGAGAGAAAGATAAATGCCTCAGGAAAGATAGCATTAAAAACTAATGTGGATGTTTTAGGTAGATATTGATCACTATCAGCTGCTATGGAAATCAAAGGAGTTGGACTTCATTCTGTAGGTAATGGGACAGTCATTGGAAATGTTTGAATTGGTGAATGATGTAATCAAATCTATGTTTCAAGAAAGAAAACAGAAACTAATACCCAGCAATTTACAGATTAGTCCATATGATCCTCAAAGCACTATCTTGTGCCTGTGGAATTTAGCCTCTTTAGATGGAACCAGAAAAACCTGAGAATTGCAAGAAGACAGATTTTGATTCAATATAACAAAGAAATTTCTACCTATCATGTTGTCTTAAGATGAAAAAACTCTTGGTAAGCACCTGACCAACCTTTTCAACTCTTTTTGAAGAGTTTCAGCAAAAATTAGATGGCCATATTTCAAGCCCTACATGCAGTGGCTGAGCTCAGGGTTTCCTTCTAGTCATAGAGATCTTAGAGGTCTATGTTTTCATGGCGTATTAACATGCATATTAATTAACATGGTGAACAAAGCAATTATTTCTGTATTTTGTTAGCTTCATGTTTGTACTTTCTATTGTCTATAAAACACCACTATGCATTTTCTAACTTATTATATGATTACATTAAAAAGTCTACTTAAACTGCTTTTGTCATTATTTTAATTCAAAAATTTAAAATTATTTATTACATGTTTTAAGTAATTTGATCAAATCATATTATTTTGTCTTTAGTCCCAATAAGAGATCTTACCAAATTTTAAAAAAGGCCATAACATAAAATTAACCACAGCTATATATATATGCTACTAGATTATCAATTAGTACAACCAACAGGGAAAATCTGGATCCTGTGTTTCTTCTGTTAAACATACACGTATACTCAAAGTATAGAAATGGTGATTTTGCTTTCTAATCAATCATTTTAATTTCAAGAACTATTATAAAATATATTCATGATTTGGATCACAAATTATCATTCTGATTTTTAGCATTTTTAACAGAGCAATATGTCCCAAATTTTTGTTAGCTTTATGTTCATTTTTAATATTATCTGTAAAATGCCGAAGCATAAACAATAATAACATGTGTCTACTTTTTTTATACTAGAGAAAGTAAAAATCAATCACTGTGCTGTCAACAGGCAAGGAAACATTCAGGAAACAACAGGAAAGGGGACCACAGCACAGGCTTGTAGTGATGAATTACATTGCGTCCCAGGGCTTGCAACTAAATCAACAGTGGTCTGATTAATGGTTCCTCCACATAACATTGCTGTATGAAAAAGAAAGCTTTGCAAGTTTTCATGAGAGAGTAGTTTCAGTACACCTACAGGCACAGTGTGAAAAATAATATGTATGAGAAGTTTCTTTAAAAAAAAAAAAGTTGATTAAACTTGGACTAATATTTATTAGCAGAAAACTTACCCTGAGAAAAATAGACTCCTATTGTACTTTATTTATTTTATATATTACTGGTTTAGGTAAAGTTTGTGTGGCCTTTCAGAATTGTATATCAGAAATTATTATTTTTCTAGAAAAAACAAGTATACAACTGACAGACAACATTTATGAAGTGTAAAGATGTTTTTCTTGATAAGTAAAGAAATTAGAATCAGATAATATTAAATAACAGAAAATGTACATCTGTGCAACTGCTAGCAATTTTCATTTTACAGGAGTGAGCTCAAGTTTGATTTTTTTGTGTACAACTTTTTTTTAACATTTTTTTCAAAATTTGATTTTTGACCTCGTGTTCCAATTAGTCCCCATTTTCAGCAACCAGGTTGTCAATCCTCAGTGGTGGGAAATCCACTATCTGCTTCTTCTGCTCCTGTTTCCAGGTAGCAGAAATGTGTTTTGGGAAAAACAAACCACAATACAAGACAGACAGCGCACTCAACGAGAACTCCATTTCCATTCTCTCCACCACAAAACTTCTCTGACATTTTACATAATCTATATGCCTTTCCTTTCATTATTATTATTATTATTATTATTAAATATTATTGGCCAGGCGTGATAGCTCATGCCTGTAATCCCAGAACTGTGGGAGGCCAAGGCAGGCGGATCACCTGAGGTCAAGACCAGCCTGGTCAACATGGTGAAACCCCTTCTCTACCAAAAATAGAAAAATTAGCCAGGCATGGTGGCAGGCATCTATAATTCCAGCTACTCGGGTGGCTGAGGCAGGAGAATCGCTTGAACCTGGGAGGCGGAGCTTGCAGTGAGCCAAGATCCTGCGATTGCACTCCAGCCTGGGCGACAGAGTGAAAGTCCATCTCAAAATAAATAAATAAATAAAAAATATCACTGTTACTAAGTGAAGATCATATTTTATTCATATTTCTTTAGTTTTTACCTAATGTCTTATTTTCTGTTCCAGGATCTCATCCAAGTCAGGACATTACATTTTGTTAACATGTCTCCTCAGACTCCTCTTCGCTGTGACAGTTTTTCAGACTTTCTCAGTTTTTGATGACCTTGACAGTTTTGAGGAATTCTGGTGGGGTATTTTGTAACAGTCTTCTCAATTAAGATTTGTTTGATGTTTTTCCCATGGCTAGACTGAGATCATGAATTTTTAGGAGGAAAAACACAGAGGTAAAATTACGTTTTCATTACATCATATCAAAGATATATACTATCAACATGACTTACCACTGTTGACATTAAGCTGGAGGTAGAGTTTGTCAAATTTCTCCAGTGTAAACATACTCTTGCTTCTCCTTTTATACTGTTCTGAAAGGAAGTTGAAGTCACTATACTCAGCTCATACTTTTTTTTTTTTTTTTTTGACGGAGTCTTCCTCTGTCGCCCAGGCTGGAGTACAGTGGCGCGATCTCGCTCACTGCAGCCTCTTCCTCCAGGGTTCAAGCGGTTCTCATGCCTCGGTCTCTCGAGTAGCTGGGGTTACAGGCGCCCGCCACCACACCCGGCTAATTTTTGTGTTTTTAGTAGAGACCGGGTTTCTGCCATGTTGGTCAGGCTAGTCCCGAGCTCCTGGCCTCAACTGATCCACCCACCTCAGCCTCTCAAAGTGCTGGGAGTACAGGCTGAGCCACCCCACCCGGCCTCAGCTCATACTTTAAAAGGTGAGAGTTATACCTTGTTTTCCAAATCATCATAAAATCTAATCACAAATTTCCCTGGAACACCGCAGCAACACAGAGATAGTACCTTACTGAAAACTGTCGCCTTTGACATAGAGACAACAGCATGTCAGCCAATGTGTCATATTTTGGGTACTTTCCCAGCTCCCAGCCATATGGCTTCTAAGAACAGCTGTGATCCCAGGCTCTTGGGCCCACAGAGGCATGAACCTGCTGAATGAGTCTATAAAGCAGAAAAGATGCCAAGACTGTACAATTCATTAGTTATTATTCCTAATCTGTGATTCCTGCTTTATGCTTAGTTTGCTTAATTTTTCGCCAGTTTTGAATTGATTTTTCATTTCTTTCTCTTTCCATTCTTCTTTCCTTATTCTGCCTTATTTCATAACTGCTGTATTCTTGAGTGTCTTCTTACGGGTCACTCATAATGAGTTAACAACAAATCTGATGGGATAAACCTTAAGCAACATCATGCACTACTTCCACAGATTGCTGATCACACCCCCATGCCTCCTGCACTAAAGTTGAAATATGAAATTCCTTTGAGTAAAGAATAAAACAGAAACTATTTCCATGGTAACATCATTACCAATTAGTTTAATAAAATGCATAATTCAGTGTGTAGAATACTAAAGAAAAGAGATTCTGAAAGCCAAGATGACACCAGGTTTCTGCATTATCTTTCCAAAATATGTACTAGACATATAGTATCTTCAATCTATAAATGAGATGCTGAAGACATAAAGACTTTTTTTAAAAATGGCCTCTGGTATCAAGAAACTTACAGACCAGTTAGCTGCTCCTGTGGCATAACTGAAAGGTTATCACCAACAAAGAGTTTCTTTGCATTTATTCTGAAAGTACAATTATTACTGCAACTCTTTGTGAAGGCTATATTAAATTCTCTAGCACCATAATTAAAGAATTACACATTAAATAATAACACATAGTTTTTAAGATTTAAAAGAGTGAAACTATGTAATGTTGTTAGGATGTATTTTATTATGAATTTATTGTTCATGTTCTTTGCTGATTTTTAATTAGGTTATTCACCTCCTTTGTGGGAACTCTTCGTATATTTGGGTTACAGTTTCTTTATCTATCATAGATTTAAGATGTTTTCTGATGTTTACTGTCTTTTTATGTATTGATCACATTTTTACTATTCAAAGGTTTTTAATTTTACATGGCCACACTTACTGTTTTCCTACCAGATTTCTCCTTTCATATCCTTTTGACACTCTCACTAAAAACGTCAAGTAGAAAATATTGAAGTTCAACACTATGTAAACAATATGACTCCAATTGTGTAAAAATAAAATAAACAAAAAAGAAGGAAGAAAATTGTATTTCCAAAATTTCCCAAACTTTTCTGGGTTAACATGTATTATTCTTATAATCAGATTAGACTATTAATTGAACAAGTATTTTTAAATACACAGGTGTCTCTCAAAGAGAAAATGCATAAACCCTCCAGTACCTACCATTATTTCAGCATGGAAAGGCCAGTATTCTTGGGATCAGAGCTTAGAGTAGATGAATTTTAGCAAATGTCTGTGGAGACTACTTTTCCTCTTGGGACAGACATTCTGCCAAGACTAGTAAGGCTGATATTACCTGGACATAAGAGAAAGGACATTGAACCACTGAGAAGTAGAAAGAGCCAAGAAGAAAACATGAAATGGTTGAATCAATAATATGTCAATTATTTATTCATATTTGAATGAAGGCTCCCTATTTCAGTTAGTAACTGAAATCTGTAAATAATTTGGAAAAGGCAATAGGGATTAAAAGGTCATTCTCTTTTTCATTAAAATACACTAAATGCCTCTGAGTCTATAAAGTGTAGCCATTTAGACCAGAGAAATCAAAGAAAATGTGAGAATTTTAAAACTGTCAGTCAACAAAAGACTGAAATTAGCAAAATGGAAAGAAAAGTATTGACTGGACAGAGAAAGGAAGGATTTAAAATAATTCTGACAGTAATATTTAATTATAAAAATTATAAAAATAATAATTTTAAATATTTTAAAACAGGAGGCTAAGGAGTAATCTCCAGATGAAGAGACTGCTGTGTGCACTAAGCCTGACTCTCTATTCAGTCAGTGTGGTCACTGCGCTGGGGAAGAGTCTGACAGTGGGACGGAAGCATTAGGAGTACCTGGGCTCTGAAGCCAGTCTCAGCTTCTCCATTTAGTTATACCAGGTGACATTAAGCAATTTGTTTAGTCTTTCCACAAGGTTCACTGTGGAAAGTGTTTGAGATGATGGCTATACGGAACGTGGTCCAGCTCTTGCCCCACTGCCTAGACTGGTGCTGCCGACACCTGGTGGGTGCTCTATGAGTTGCTGAACAAATGAACAGAAAGCACTTGATGATGACCTGAGATGAGTTATTCCTTTAGAAAGGACAGTGGACGGTAAATGGTGCAGACACGTGTTACATTTGCTAAGAAGAGGGACAACTGCTCTGAGCGAGTGTGGTATGGGCTGTGGTTGTAATGGAAAAGCTAGAATTTGATGTGGTCTTTAATGACTGGGATACATTTAAATGGATAAAGAACAAGAAATAGAAGAGACCAAAAACAAACAAACAAACAAAAAACAAAAAACAGTGTGAGTAGAAGCATTTGAATGAAGCTGCACAAATCATTTGTGACTCAAATAAATGGAGTGTGGCAGGAAATGAGGTGTAAAAGTAGGAAAAGTTGGGAGGTCGATTCACGAGTGTTTTATTATTATTATGTTGTATAACTTACATGTAGATCATGTGTATTTGTTTGTATCTCAAATACTAAATAATATTTTTGAAATGGATTAGAGCTGGAGAGGAAGGTTTGGTGCACCAAATTACTAACTGGAAGGAAGATACCTCTAAATGTATGTTTCATGGAGAAAACTCTTATCCCGTGTTTCTGGTATAACCATTTCCTCTGCTTTTCTAACATTTTGGAACTGTTCTTGTGGACTTAATAAAATGGTATAAATTTATTTTAGACAAATTCTTAATAAAACTTTAAAAGAAGTATGTTGTTGTATTTTCTCTTTTATCTCAGAAATTCAACTCCTGAACCAACTCATTAACATATTTCTGGACATACTTGTGTTGCTACATGACAGAGTATAAGGTTTAGGTCTGAAATAAAGCACCTAAAGTTAATATGGTGCACAATAGCTTTTTTGGTTTCCTGCTGTTTTACTGACATAATGCATTTTGTTGAGAAACTGCCCTATAACTCAGCCTGTTTATCAGCATTCCCTTTTGAGAATTTTAACATTTTAACAAATTAAAATAGAATATGCATAGCATCTCATTTCAAAATAATTTTGTGTAGAGTTTTTTTTCATAAGAATTAGGAGTTTGCTCAAAATGGAGTAGAGGCTTTACTGGTCCCAGGAGAAAGTTGGGACGAAGGCTAAATTGCACTGGAGGGAAGGATTGGGGGTGCAAAGAATTGGAGGAAGTATGAATTCCAGAGACAGCAAGGTAGAGGAGTTCATGCTGAGACCAGCAGTTCTAGATAAAAGTAAGGAGAGAAATCTCTGAGTGAGGCTAGGACCAATGTTTGGGGAGGGGAAGAAAAAGCACTGGAGAGGCGCTTCACAGGAAAGGCCAGAAAAAAATTTAAACAAGAAACAGAGTCACACTTAAGCAAAATGTGAAAATTTGTGCCCATTAAGTGAAAGAAATTTTGATGCTAAGGGCTGACACAAATCTGCCCTTCCAAAGTGCTAGCAAATTCACAGTAAATTCAAATTAGGGCCATCAGAGGCTGGTCACTAAAACAGAACAATAACAATATTAAAAATAAAAATACTGGCCCAACAGTGGTTATTTATTGGGAGGTTTCTGTGGGCCAAGGTTGGGCTAATTGCATTACGTAGATTAATTGCTTTCTTCTTCCAACATGGGTGTTGTTACTCCTACTTTGTAGATGAGGAGAGACCTGAAGAAGTTAGGTAACTTGCCCAAAGCCACAGGATTAATGAGTCCTCAGGGAGGGTAGGAGCTGCCAGAAACTTCGAAGTTTTCTGTGTATATTCAGGGCACTCCTCACCATATCCCAACACTTTTACAAAGTTGTCTTTAAAATTTTGGCTCCTATAGCTCCTGAAAGAATTCTGAAAAGCTTCTACTCACTGACACATTCATAAGTTAACATCTGTATTTTTCCAAAGCTTAAATGGTTACAAATGCTGTCATTTCTGCTATAGTTTAAATATAGACATTTTAAAATAAAACTCTTTCATCACTTTTAATTTATCCAGTGGAACTTCTTCATAACAGTGTTTTAATACCAATCACTATTTATTTTAAAAATACGTGAACAATTTTTAAGTTACTATTTAACCTCTTCCTTTTCTCCACTTGAACTCCTATTTCCATTCCACTCTCCCCCACAAAATTGTAGCCTACCGTAATGTATCTTTGTGCTTGAAATCACTCTGACATAATGTGCTATAATAAAAACACTTACATATTTTTAATGTTTTATGTTTAATTTTCCATGCCTTCAGGCTCTAAGAGTTAAAATAATTTCTTCAGACTTGAGTTATTATTTTAAATATCATTTGTACACAGTTGACTAAAACAATATAAGTATAATCCAAATGTTGATAGTTACCACACCTAAAAGTATAATTTTATGAGGAAAACATTATTAAATGGTATAGATAGAGCTTTTTTCCAACTGGTTAATACACTCAGGAATAAATAGTACTTGTTGCTAAAATGAGTCAGGACTGCCTAATTTTTTTTTTTTTTTTTTTTTTTCTGAGATGGAGTTCCACTCTGTCATCCAAGCTGGAGTGCAGTGGCATAATCTCAGCTCACTGCAACCTCCGCCTTCTGGGTTCTAATGATTCTCCTGCCTCAGCCTCCTGAGTAGCTGTGATTACAGGTGCAGGCCACAGCTAATTTTTGGTATTTTTAGCAGAGATGAGGTTTTCACCATGTTGGCCAGTCTGGTCTCAAACTCTTGACCTCGGGTAATCCTCCTGCCTTGGCATCCCAAAGTGTGGGGATGACAGGCATGAGCCACCGCACCCGGCCAGGACTGCATAAAAATTAATAGCAAAAAAGGAGAAAGTGTTTGGCCACGTCTGAGAGTAATTTACCAAAAGCATATGAGTCATCATTGTTGTGTTATATTAATAAATAAAGAGGAAAGTAGTGAGGCGTCACTGTGAACAGAAGGCTTTTGCCCATATTAAGAAAGATGATTAAGAGATGGGGTGCAGTGGCTCATGCCAGTAATCCCAGCACTTTGGGAGGCCGAGGCGGGCGGATCACAAGATCAGGAGATCGAGACCGTCCTGGCCAACATGGTGAAACCCCGTCTCTACTACAAAATACAAAAAATTAGCTGGGCCTGTAGCCCCAGCTACTCGGGAGCTGAGGCAGTGAAATTGTTTGAATCCAGGAGGTGGAGATTGCAGTGAGCTGAGATCGCACCACTGCACTCCAGCCTGGAGACAGAGCAAGACTCTGTCTCAAAAAAAAAAAAAAAAAAAAAAAAAGAAAGAAAAATGTAGTATATTATTTTACACTATAAATGTCAACTTTTATAGGTTATTAAGTTAGATTTTTTTTCTTGTACTTACAGGCTTAACACGAATTCATCAGAATCTAATGTGAAAGTTTTTAGTTCTTCTTTCATGAAAAATATATCAGACACAGATGGGCACCTTGGCTAAATGATGCTTTCCAGAAACGAATATTTTGAAAACTCTCTTTGTCACCATAAAGTTGCTTAAAAAAATATATATTCTCTAAGACAATGCTCCACAGAAAGGTTAAAGGTTAGGATGTCTTCCTTTTTAAAATGGAAGAATGGTAGATATGATATTGTGTATTGTAATGTAATAAGGAATATATGTGTGGCCTCTGCCCCTGGATAAATATTAGTAAAGTGTTTCCCTGAGTTCTGTGAGCTGTTGTAGCCAATTAATTGAATCTGAGGAGAGGGTCATGGGAACCCTGATTTATAGCTGGCCAGTCAGAAGCACAGGTCACAACGTGGGGCTTGCAACTGGCATCTGAAGTGGGGGCAGTCTTGTGGGACTAAGCCCTCAACCTGAGGGATCTGACTTTATTTCTAGGTAGAGTGTGTCAAAATCTAGTTAAATTATAGTACACCCAGTAGGTGTCTGCTGGAGATTTGCTTGGCGTAGGGGAAAAAAAGAACATGTCAGAAGTGCTGTGTTGAGTGGTGTGTGAGAGTAGAAAAGACACTTGGTTTTTCTCCTTCCTCTAATAGTAGGTGTGAAAGTTGATGCAACAAGCAGAATCCACATTACACCCGTAACCAGAAACAGGTCCTGAAAACATACCAATGAACCCCTTGGAAAGTCTGTGGGCGAACCCAAGAGTACCGATGCTCAAGCTTGAAGGCCTCTGAGGCCACATCAAATATGCTTGAAAACTAAAGTGGAAAGGACATCAACTTTAGAATCAGTGAGATACAGGTTCTAATCCTACTGCTGCTGCTCACAACTGATGTGATACTGAGCATGTGACTTAAGCTCTGAGTCTCAGGTTTCTAATCTATAAAGATGACAATCCTAATGCTGGATACCCCTGATTGCTGAGAGGGTAAATGAGACAAGATGTGTGATCTCACGGTGCAGTGCCTGGACAAATGTACTCGAGACAGATTAATTTACTCTTAATAAGTTTCTTTATTTTCTAACACAAATAAGGGTACTTATTCCACAGGATTTGCTGAAGATTTAAAAAGATCATTTCAGTTTTGCTTTTTTTTCCCCACTAGAGTGTCAGAAATGTTTATTTATCAAAGAGTTTGAGTAATGTATTTAGTAAATATTTATTGAGTGATTATTATGTACTAGGCACTGTTCTTGGTGTGTTGGATGCAAAAGTAAATAAGACACAGTTCCTGGTTTCATGAACAAAGCTCACAATTTGGCCACAGATGAATGTACCCACTAACTATTTAATAATGAGTTAACTACTAATTGTATTTAGGATATTTTACTGATTTCTGAGAGAAAAACTTCAGTAGGAACATAGGAACAGATAGTAAATTTTGGTTGTATAAAGAGTACGTAGAAAGTGAGAGAAAGTATATAGACTACTTCATCAAGAAATTTAAATCAAAATGGAAGAGAATGAAGAAGGTGGTGGATCAGAAGGCAGAGTGAAGGGATGTGAGAGATGCTAGGACATTTACAGACCTGGCACGGGGAAGTGGTACCTAAGATAGAGAATCAGCATTGCAGAGGCAAAGTGCAGACCAGTGATGCGCAGGTCCCAAGGGAGGTTGGAAACTATGGCGTTACAGCACAGTCGGAAGTCAAGTAAGAAAGTTAGGTAAGAAGAATGAGACAGGAAAAGTCAATTTTGGTTACTGGGTCTGGATTCCTGATACCAAGGCACAGCTAATATTCATCTTTCAATAGCGAGGCATCCTGTTTCTACATCCTTGTGTCTGATCCATCAGCAACATAATCACCGGCAGAGCACTGAGTTTGACAATGAAACTATAATGATAAACATAAACAAGTGATAAAAGCAAGACATTAATCAAAGTAATACATTTTTGACAAACCTCTTTGTATTGATTTTATTTAGACTTTCACACAGATATGATGTCTGTTTTATGGCAAGAAAAAAAGAGGAAGTTGAAGGACATGGACGAGATAATAGCTGGAAGAGGGGTTGAGTATATACCCATGAAGCTGTGAAACATGAATATATACTCAAGCCAAACCCATATCTACTGAATTATGGGTTCCAGGGGCCTGGCCCCAGAACATAATTTTTTGAGCACTACTTCCCGCTACGTCAGTGATTGTGATTAATATTTGTGACCTAGTGATTTAGAACAGACTGAAATTTGAGGTCGTTGTTATTAAACAATTTACCGAAAGCCAGGTGCAAGTCAGTTTGTTCCATTTGAAATGATTCCAATCGCAAAACTATTTAGGTGTGAAAATGTCTTGAGAAGGTTCCACCCTCCACTAACCTCAGCACCAGCATTTCCCACTGGGTTTCTATCCAATGCAACCTACAAACCAGGGTCTTACAGGTTGCATTACTTGGCTGGGATCCTCTAGTAGAAGCACTTCTTTAAAAGTTACATATTCCTCACTCACAATTCCTTTTATGCTTTCTTGTCTAACTAGAGCCAATGACACATAATCCCCAAATCTTAAAGCTATGTCTTCATAATCCTCTAGAGGCAAAAAGGGGCAAATCTACTCAAGGTTGGAGTTACTAAGGAAAAGGAAAATACTGGTTTTTTTTTGTTTAATTTTTTTTAAATACTTTAAGTTCTGGGACACATGTGCAGAACGTGCAGGTTTGCTACATCAGTATACACGTGCCATGGTGGTTTGCTGCACCCATCAACCCATCATCTACGTTAGCTATTTCTCCTAATGCTCCTGCTTTTTTTTGGTTTGTTTTTTTAGTACATTATGTGCTATTATTCACTTACTCTGTCCTTAATGAAATAGATTTTAAGAAAGTTACCAGCATATTATGCATGATAAATGGGAGGATTAAGGGTGTGTGGCAATTTTATAGTTCCTTGTAGAAAAAAAAAAATGTTTAAATTATGTATTTGTAGATTTAGACTTTTACCAGATCTCCAGACATCATTGTGTTCTTTCTTCATGAGAAATTCTTTAGAAAATCCACCAAAAGTAATCCCGGTTGAGCTGTTCTCCCTAACTGAAATATGTATGCTTGCATCTTGAATAAAAGACAAATGATAATTAAATGCATACCTAAGTGAAGGTGAATAGTTTTGAAGCTTGAAAGTATTAACAATATACTGTTTAACAATCATTAACCTCTAGATGGTGATGTCTAGATCTCAAGAAAAAATGGAGATAAATCTGTCATTGAGTTCTCACTTTAATGTTGTACATTAGTGAAGGTTATATAAAGGTTAGTAAAGTGGACAAGTTAATTTTTATTTTTAATAATAAAATATTAATTTAATATTAATTGCTGATAACTTAATTCAATCAACAATGGACAGAAGATCAGTAAAGTATTTTCAATTTCAGTAAGATGATGAGAACAGATACTAAATCCTGGTTGTGTGAGGGGTAAGTGGAAAGTGAGACAAAGTATATAGACTACTTCATTAAGAAGTTTATTAATGTGGGGGATGCAAAAATAAATAAGACATAGTTCCTAGTTTCATGAACGTAGCTCAAAATAAAATTATCTGACAATAAAGTCAGATCCCTCAGATCTCAACTTCCACTCTGTCTACCCTCCTTGGAGGTCAGCGAGCAGAGCTGAAAGCCCCAACCCTCTAATCACTTGGTTGGCTCCTCTGGTACTGGGATATCCCCTTGCACTGAGTAAATACTTAGTATAAATCATAATTTTTAGTCCTCCTAACTATCCTGCTATTATCACTAGCAGGACATAGAAAATAGATTATTGGAAAATAAAGTGACTTGTATAATGTCAAAAAACTAGTAAGTGGCAGAGCTGAATTTGAACCTAAGCAGTCTGAATCTAGAGCCCAAACACTTCTACTCTAAGCATTATTTCTTAAAATGTGCAGGTGTACACCATGTTCTCACTCATAGGACTGAACAATGAGAACACTTGGATACAGGGTGCTCTCTGTGTCCAACCAACACAGCACATGTATACATATGTAACAAACCGGCACATTGTGACCATGTGCCCTAGAACTTAAAGTATAATTTTAAAAAATGTGCAGGTGTAAAGAATTGTAGTTTAGGTATAGAACTCACCCACAATATGCACCCCCCCCAAAAAAAACAAAAGAAAATAATGGCATGAAGGTAGTGGTAACCTCTCGATGAACTCACAGGACTTATATAGCTCATGTTGTACAAGAATTCAGTAAAAACATTCTCAATGTGAGCTATAAAAACACTCTAGGTCATACTCTGAAGCCAAATGGATTAAAATCAGCCAGTTTACAAAAAGCAGCCTCAGATGTGATGTAGCCCTATTCGGTTTCAGTAAATAAAGAGGTCAGGAGATAGTTTCCATATGAGCAAAGAGGGTTTGCTTCCTAGATCATGCTGTTAATGCTTTTCTTGGGAACCTATGGTTTTTCACAAACTTTGAAGGGAAACAAAATGAATTAAATGCCAAGTAACAATGCAAAAACCTTAAAATTTGTACCAAAAATTCTCAATTTATGTATTAATTTCTATAATTGCTATAATACTTAATATTTGTCAAATACTGTGCTTTTCCTAGGTTCTTCTGACCTATATAGTACAACTAAGTGCTAATTACAGTCATGCACCACGTTTCAATCAACAATGAACCACATATACAATGATATCCTATAGATTATAAAACTGTACTTTTACTATACATTTTCTATGTTTAGATACGCAAATACTTACCATTGTGTTACGATTGCCTATGGTATTCAGTGCAGTAACATGCTGCACAGTTTTGTAGCCTAGAAGAAACAGGCTATACCCTATAGCCTAGGTGTGTAAAGCCTAGGATATACCATCAAAGTTTGTGGAAGTACGCTCTATGATGTTCACTCAGGAACAAAATTACCAACCAATGAATTTCTCAGAAGATGTCTTAGTCGCTAAGTGATGTATGACTATATATGACTACATAGACTAGAAAACGAAGGTTTCGTATTAAGAGATGGTATTCAATCTCAACCTGACTGTGCTCATCCACTACTCTAGTTCTAACCTGTGGATAATTCAGAACATTTCAGGAACGGAGATACTTTAGACGGGTTTAAAAGACAAGTAAACAAAGAAGAGCTAGAATAGTGACCAGGTGAGCAAAAAAGAGTTTAAATAATATGACTCGTTCAGAGACTTCTTAAAAAGGTGTAAATGTGCTAATGTTCACTGAGCACGGCGGAGCTGGAGAAGATGAGACTGGAGAGAGGAGGGAGTCTGGTTCTAGGGCCTCTTGTGGTATTATGTATAACTGGAACTTTAAAGCAGGTAAGAGGCATCATTAGATTTGCATTTTAGAAAAATTACTCAAAAAGAAAGAAGAGTTTCCTGTGGCACTAGAGAGGAAGGACATCAAAGTGTGCATCCCAGGTTACAATATACCTTCTCCCATCAAATTATCTGAAATGCATTCCAATCACATTTACACAACTAATTTTTAGACGCCATTTTTTATCTTTTCCCTTGAAAAATTGTAAGAGTCACAAATTGTTCTTCAAGATAGAAATAGGCCAGGCGCGGTGGCTCACCCCTGTAATTCCAGCACTTTAGGAGGCCGAGGAGGGCGGATCATGAGGTCAGAAGATCGAGACCATCCTGGCTAGCATGGTGAAACGCTGTCTCTACTAAAAATACAAAAAATAAAAATAAAAAAATAAAAAAATAAATAGCCTGGCGTGGTGGCGGGCGCCTCAGGAGGCTGAGGCAGGAGAATTGCTTGAACCCGGGAGGTGGAGCTTGCAGTGAGCCAAGATCGCGCCACTGCACTCCAGCCTGGGCAACAGAGTGAGACTCCGTCTCAAAAAAGAAATAATAACTATGGATGTTCTTTGTCCATTATTTCTTGCAGAGTACTGTCTTGTCAGATTGTAACCTTTTTTCTCAAGGCTCTGCCTTTGGACATTCTAGAAAGATGTTATAATAGTGAAATTATATTGGGGCACCAGGAAGGGAAGCTATTAAGCTTATTTATCCTGATGCTACTCCACAATGTGGGGATTTGAGGAGGCAGAAAGTAAAGGCAGGAGACCAGTAAGGAGTTTACTGAAAAAATTCAGGTAAAAATTAATATGTAAACTAAGGCAGTGGAGGTGGAAGTGGAGATTAAGGCTTGGCAAATGTGATGGGATGACAAAGGGGAAAGAAAAAATCTAATGTGATTCTTAGGTTTCTTGTTTGGGTATCAAGGACAACATAGAGTACAGGAGGAGAAATACGTTTGCGAGAGTGAAAGTGAAACGGGAAGAATTCCCTTTTCCCCCTCAAAGGCATGGAATGGGGGTGTGACTCCCTTCTTCAGTGCCTTGATGCTCAGACCTCTAGGGGAGCATACAGGTAGGCAGGCTGTGGGGCTCCGACCCCGCGGCAGTGTCTAGGGGTGAATGTTTACAGCTCCTGAAGTTTTAGTGGGCATGTGTTACAGGGTGCTCTTTTAGTTTGCCATCTATAGATGGTTTGTGCTAACCAGCTCAGTTAGTCCCTCTACTTGTCACAAGGACAGAGCACTTTCTGTATCCCAGGTTCTTGCCTTCATGTACCGGAAGAATCGGATTACACGTGGGCTTGGAGAACGAGTGCAAAGTTTTAGTGAGTGGAAGTAGCTCTCAGCTGATAGGGGAGCCAGAAGGGAAATGCTTTTCCCTGGAGTTGCCCTGGCTCTCCTCCAACTACTTGGGCCAGACTCCGCCTTGTCCTTCAGGTCAGTGGCCTGCTGGCGTGCTGGCATCTGTTGGAGTGCTTTTCCGTCAGCTTGCTCCCTTGACGTCCTCTCGCCATCCACCGCTTGTCTCTTCTTCACTGATGCGCTCCTCTCCAAGTCTGGTCACCTGTGTGTCTGCCCGCTAGGGCCTCCAGTTTTTAGAAGCCCACAGTGGAGTGGTGACAAGCCAGGGTGGTCTTACAAAATGCAACAATTGGGCCGGAAAGCAGGAGTGCCTGTCCTCACTTAGGTCCATGGGGGTGGAGCTCTAGCCCGGTACCTGCCTTTCTCTATCTAGCACTTCCCTTCCCCACTTCCGTATCATTTAAAGGGATCATGCTCTTCCCCTTTCAACCCTCCCATATCAAAAGCATTGGAGGAGCAATGAGAAATAATCTTTGGAAAGTTTAGCTTCGTGCATCTACAGCACAGCCAAGTGAATTGTTTATAGAAAAATAGATGCATGGTTTTGGAATTAAGGGAAATAAGATATGGATGAAAATAAATGTATGTGGGTTTAATTGGTCACCAAATAATTAAGCAGGGGGGTCATTTGGAAAGAATATATATTAGGAAATTTAAAAATAAGTCTGATGTTAGAATCCTAAGAGCCATGTATAAGATAAGCTACTAAAGAGAAAACAAAGGAAGAACATCAGACAGGTGGAATCTAGAGGTAAAACTGATATCAGAGAAGATGGGGTGATATACTTTAAGAAACAAGGCGTGGTTAGAAAGACCACTAGTGAGAAAAAGAGAAAAAAAAGTCTTTGATGGACAACAACAAGGTCAACTATCAATGAAAAATTCATATACTGCTTGTATTTATTAAGCTTCCCAAAGTAGTAGATATAATTCCAAACTTTCCTTTCCTAATCTGTCCACTCAAAGAACAGAAATAAGTGTACCAATTAAGAATATAAGATATTATCACATTAATATTAAGTACAAGAATAAAAAGAAAAGAGACTGTATGTGTGTGTGTGTGCATGCACGTGACACAAAGAGAATATTATGTTAAGGAAAGATTATTAAACAAATGTGCAAGATAATTTGCTAGGTGCATGAACAAATAAGTTTAGCTTTTAACCTTACACTCTATGTCAATATTAACTCTAGATTGATTTGAAACGTTAAAAGTTTTTGAAGTGTAGAAATTAGAAAAAGTATGTGGGTGAACATTTGACTAATTTTAAGATGAGGAAGGACTTTCTAAAGTTAAAATCAGTGAAAGGATAAAAGAAAACAATTTGCATGTAAATAATTTTATAATATAAGCATATCAAAAATCTTCTAACAAATGTTGAAAAATTAGAAAAATGTTTCCAACAAATACTACAGACCATGTACTATTTGCACTGGTAGAATCTGTCTGATGTAAGTGTAGCGTCTACTGAAGCCTTGCAACTTTCAGGGGAGGGCTTGGACAGTAAATTGTGGTTAGTTTTAATCAATTTCAGCTTTTAGCAGTAGCAGTAGCAGCAGCAGCAATGCATCTTCTACCTCCCAGCCCTATGGCTAGCATCCACCATGTGTTTCCGAGGCACTTGCACATAATTTGTGAGAGCCAGGGTTAAAAATAAGGACCTTGCCTTCCAAATATCAGGAATCTGATTGCTGCTTCTGATCATGGAAGTGCACACACAGAGGCAGACAGCCATTGTTGTACCCCTCTCACTAGGGCTGAAGCAACTTCTAGTGGAGTTAAAGGACCAATGCTTTTTTTTTTTTTCTTTAATCCAAGAATCCCATACCAAGCAAAACTGTCCTTCAAAAGTGAGAGAGATATTAAGACATACCCAGATGAATCAAAACTCAGAGGATTTACTTCTAGACCTGCCCTACAAAAATGCTAAAGGAAGTCTTGCGGGATGAAATGACAGGACACTAGACAATAAATCTAAGCCATGTGAAAAACTAAAGATCCAAGTAGAGATAAACACATGGGTAATCATGAAAGTTAGTATTATTATAACAATGATTTGTAATTTTACTCTTGAGTGTTTTTCTCTATGATTTAAGAGACTAATCAATTTTAAAGAAACAAATAGCCTAAAAGCTTATTATGGGCTAATTGTTTCTAAGTATTATTATAACTTAGATTTATAAATCCATGTTTTATTTTCTACATAATTTAAGAAACTAATGTGTTAACAAAAACTAATTGTTAGTTTATGTTTTTCAAAACAACATATAAAGATGTGATTTTGTGACATCAATAACTGGAAGGGGTGGGAATAGGACTGTGAAGGAGCAGAGTTTTTGTATGTTATTGAAATTAAGCTGGTATAAATTAAAGTTATAACTTTAGCATATTAAATGTAATCCTAAGGTAACCACAAATAAAATAGTTATAGAATATATACAAAAGAAAATGAGAAGGGAATTAAAATGTTTCATGACAAGAAAATAACTAAGTGCAGAGGACAATAGTAGTGCAGGAAATGAGAAATAAAAAAGCTATAATGCATGTAGCAAACAAATAGCACAATGACAGAAGTCCCTCCTTATCAGTAATTACTTTAAATGTAAATAAACTATTCAGTCAAAAGACAGAACTTGGCAGAATGGATAAATAAACATGATCCAACTATATGCTGCATGTAAGAATCACTTTGATCCAAAGACACAAATAAGTTGAAAGTGAAAGCATTAAAAAAGATATTTTATGCAAATAGTAACAAAAAAGGGGCAGAGCAGCTATACTAATATCACAAAAAATAAATTCTAAATTTAAAAAGTTATTAAAAAAACAAAGAAGGACATTATACAATAATAAAAAGATCAATATGGCAAGAAGATGTATCAGTTATAAGCATTTATATGCCTAATAACAGACCATCAAAATATGTGAAGTAAAAACTGACAGAATTGGAGGGAGAAAGAGATAATTCTATAATAATAGCTGGAAGTTCTACCTATTGAGAGTACCAATACCTACTCTCTGTAATGGATTGAACAACCTAACTGAAGATAATCAAGGAAAGATTGTACAACACAATAAATCAACTAGATCTAACAGATATAACAGTACATTGTATCCAATTTCTTGAGGAGAAATTCACATTTTTCTCAAGTACACATGCGACATTTGCTAGGATAAACTACATGTCAAATAACAAATTAAGTCTTTCAGTCGATTTAAAAAATAGATGTTATACAAAGTGTTTTCTGCAATTACAATGGAATGAAGTTAAAGATGAATAATAGAAAACTGAAAAATTCACAAACGTGGAAATTAAACCACACAACTTTAATAACTAATGGATAAAAGAAGCAGGGACAATGGAAATGAGAAACTACTTGGAGATAAATGAAAACAAAAACACATCATATCAAAACTTATGAGATGCAGCAAAGGCAGTACTAAAAAGGAAACTTAGAGGTGTAAACACATTTTTAAAAATAGATTTCAAATCAACAACCTAACTTTACAACTGAAATAACTAGAAAAAGAAGTACAAACTAAACTCAAGCCACCAGAGTGAAAGAAACAGTAAAGGTTGCAGCAGAAACAAATGAAATACAGAAAAGAAAAACAATAGAGAAAATAATAGAAATACAAACTAAAACAATAGAAAAACATAATAGAGAAACAATAGAGAAAATCAAAGAAACAAATGCAGTTGACTCTTTAAAAAGAGAAATTTGGCAAAACTTTAGCTGGATTAAGAAAAAAAGAGAAAACTCAAATTAGTAAAATCATAAATGAAAGTGGAGATATTACTACTGATTTTACAGAAATAAAAATATATTTATTAGAGTTGTATTAGTTCATTCTTGCACTGCTATAAAGAAATAGCTGAGACTGGGTAATTTACTTTAAAAAGAGGTTTAATTAGCTCATGGTTCTGCAGGCTGTACAGAAAGCATGGAGGAAACTGCTTCTGGGGAGGCCTCAAGAAACTTACAATCTTGGTGGAAAGGGAAGGGTGTGCCAGCACTTTACATGGTCAAAGCAGGAGGAAGAGGTGGGGGGAGGTGTCACACCCTTATAAACGACCAGATCTCATGAGAGTTCACACACTATCATGAGAACAGCACAAAGAAGATCATGCTAAACCATTCATGAAGGGCCATTTCCATGATCCAAACTCCTCCCATCAGGCCTCACCTCCAACATTGAGGATTACAATTTGACATGAGATTTCATGAGGTTACAGAACCAAACCATAACAAGAGTACAATGAATAATTGTATGCCAACAAACTGGGTAACCTAGATGAAATGGACAAATGCTTAGAAATACAAGACCAAGTCTGAAATACAAATAAATAGAAAATTAGAGCCTATAAAAAGTAAGGATATTGAATTAGTGATCAAAAGTCTCCCAGCAAAGAAAATCTCTGTACCTTATGGCTTCATTGGTTAATTCTACCCAAAATTTAAAGAACTAACATCAACTCTTCCCAAATTTTTTTAAAAAACCAAAGTGGAGAAAACACTTCCTAACTCTTTCTATGATATCAGTATTGCCCTGATACAAAAACAAGACAAATAAATGACAAGAAAAGAAAACTACAGACCAATAACCCTTTTGAATATTAATGCAAAAATCCTTAACAACAGAATAGCAAACAAAATTTAGCAGCATGTTATAAAGATTATACACCATGAGCAAGTAGAATCTATTCTGGAATGCAAGGATGGTTCTACATACAAAATTCAATCAATATAACAAACCACACTGACAGAATTCAGAAAAAAAAATCACATGATCATCTCAATTGATGTGGAAAAAGCATTTGAAAAATTCAACCTTTTATAATAAAAGAATTCAAAAAATGAGGAGTAAAAGGTGCTGTGGCCTGAATTGTGTTTCCCAAAATTCATATGTTGAACCCTAATCCCCAATATGATGGCATTTGGAGATGGGGCCTTTCAGAGATAATTAGGTTCAGATGGTGTTATGAAGATGAGGCCTTCACGATTAGATTAGTTCCTTTATAAGAAGAGGCACCAAAGAGGTTGCTTTTTCTCTCTACTATGTGAGAACACAGTAAAATGGCAATACCTGCAAGCTAAGAAGAGAGTCCTCACCAGAACCTGACCATACTGGCACGCTGATCTCAGACTTCTAGTCTCCAGAACTGTGACAAAATAAATTTCTGTTTGTTAAGCCACGTAGTTTATGACATTCTGTTAAGGCAGGCAGAGCAAACTAATACAGAGAGAAACTACATCAACATAATAAAAGTCATATATGAAAAACCCACTGCAGGCATCATACTCAATGGTGAAATATAGAAAGCTTTTTCTCTAAGATCAGGAACAAAACAAGGATGCCTACGTTCATCCCTTTTCTTCAACATAGTACCGAAAGTCCTAGCCAGAGAAATTAGTCAAGAAAAAGAAATGAAAGGCATTCTCATTGGAAAGAAGAAGTAGAATGATCTTTGTTCATAGGTGATATAATCTAATGTGTAGAAAACTGTAAATGTTCTACAAAGCAGGTCACGGCAAACAGTGCAACCTCAATTTTGTGACACTTAAAGAGGTGGTTTGGAACTGAAAACACTTGGAAGGACATACAACAAAAAATTAATATTTATTCTCCACATTTTTCCAGGTTTGATAAATTCTCTACAATGATCAAATATTGCTTTTATAATTAGAAATTATGTATAAAAGTGTAAAAAGCCTATGCAAGTTAAAGAAATATGTGGATTAGTAATAAAAACAGTAACCAACATACATGTATTTGGTCGTTCTTGCATTGCTATTAAGAAATGACTGAGACTGGATAATTTCTAACGAAAATAAATTTAATTGGTTCAGTGTTCTACAGGCTGTACAGGAAGCATACTAGCATCTTCTCAGCTTCTGGGGAGGCCCCATTAAACTTCCAGTCATGGCAGGAGGCAAAAGGGGAACAGGTGTCTCGCATGGAAGATCAGGAGCAAGAGACAAAGTGAGGGGGAAGGTGCCACACACACTTTTAAATGACCAAGTCTCACAAGAACTTACTATCACAAAGTCAGGACCAAGTATTTGAAGGATCCACCCCCATGATCCAAACACCTCCCATGAGGCCCAACCTCCAGCACCAGGGATTACAATTCAACATGAGTTTTGTGTGGGATCAAATATCCAAACTATATCAATATATAAAAGAGAAATACCAATGGCTAATAAGTCTATGAAAAAAATCTAACCTCACTGGTAGTTAAATAAATGCAAATTAAAACCATTACAAATTATTAAACTGAGAGAAATAAAATACTCATTGCCAGCAGGGTATCCTCATCTCCTGCTCCAGTGGGAATTGATTGTTACAGGCTTCTGGACAATTGTTCCTCTGACTCCAATTCAAGCTACTTTAACAAGAAAAGAAGGATTTGGGGGAGACTACTGGAATCCAAGGGAAAGTTAAAGAATCTGGCCACAAAGAACAAGGATATAGTAGGGCTTCATGCATCACTGAAATTGGGAATTTTACAGCAATTAGGACATTACCAGTGTTATCATAAGTAAACTATCTCTCCCTTCATTGCATACTGACTTGCTCTGCATGTTGAAATGGGGCCTTTGCTGGGTGCGTTGGCTTACACCTGCAATCCTAGCACTTTGGAAGACCAAGGTGGAAGGATTGCTTGAGGCCAGGAGTTCAAGTTCATCACTGTATAAATAAATAAATAAATAAATAAATAAATAAATAAATAAATAGAAGTAGGGTCTCTGATAGCTTTACTGCTTCACAATTTCTAGCTTCAGCTACCAGTAAGATTCTGACCTGCCTCTTTCTTAGCACCTGGTCCATAAATGCTGGGAAGATCCTCCAGACCAAAATTGGGTGATTTATTGGCCCTCGAAAATAAAATGTGGCTGCAGGAGCAAAGTTGAATAAACACATGGAAGGTTCTGTGGAAATCACATAGAAAAGGGAGAAACAGCATTGCCAGAATAAACAGGGTGGTGCTGCATATTCCAGGCAGTAGGTGTCCACCACATAAAATAAGACCCTTTACATTTGGAACCTTGGACACAAGTCTGATACTCCATCTTAAGGAGAGATAAACAGGAACACTGATACATTGATGCACAGATATTTATAATAAGAGGAATCAGTCAGTTTGTATACATATACACACAAATTATAGCACAGCCACCTTTCAAGAGGGGCCTAAACTTCAGCATTTTTCACTCTTCCCACCGTCGGTGGAGAAGGGCGTGACAAAGAGTGAGCAAAGCCTGCCCATGAATGTTCTCTGGCTTCTCCCGTCTTCACATGTGGGCCCATACAACTAGATAAGCAAGGATGCAAAGTTGTGTACCTTCAGCAATTTCAATGTCTCTAGGGATAATTGAACATTTGTTTTTCTCCAAAGGCTATCTCTTAGAAAACAGTAGAATGTCAGAGTAACACCATGCCTGGAGGCTGTGGCAACCAAAATTCATCATTTTCACATATTCGTCGAAGAATATGCTGAGAAAACCATAGTCAAAATAGGGCCATTAAAAAGATTTTTGCTATAAGCTAGCAAAAATTAATGGCCTAGGAAAGTATTTCTGAGAAACATTACTGACTAAAAGGTCTGTAACACAAATACGTAGGTATGTATACATTTATAAATACAAATATTCATGTATAAAGCCCCTGATCGTATGCAGCCATAATAAATTAAAAGATACAAAGGAGGTTACAGCACGTATGCCTGGAGAGACAGAGAGAGAGATAGAGCTGTAAGTAGAGCTGAAGAAAGGCACTTAAAACTTAAAAAAAAACCCAAAAAACAAAAAACAAAACAAAACCAAAACCAAAAAACAAAAATCTTAAGGGCAGGCCTTGGTGGCTTATGCCTGTATTCCCAGCACTTTGAGAAGCTGAGGTGGGCAGATCTCCTGAGGTCAGGAGTTTGAGAGCAGCCTGGCCAACAGAGTGAAACCCCATCTCTACTAAAAAAAAATTAGCCAGGCATGGTGGCAGGCACCTGTAGTCCCAGCTACTCGGGAGGCTGAGGCAGGAGAATTGCTTGAACCCAGGAGGCAGAGGTTGCAGTGAGCTGAGATCGTGCCTCTGCACTCCGGCCTGGGTGACAGAGCGAGCGAGACTCCGTCTAAAACAAACAAACAAACAAACAAACAAAAAACAACAACTTATGTACAAAATTCTTAGCATCCTTCTGGAAAAATGAGATTTCTGTGTACCAAATGGATGGTACTGAAATTTTGCTTTAATATATTACAATGACTACACACAGAAAGACTCTATTCTTAATCCCTTTCAATATGCCAGATACTGTCTAAAGATTTAACATATATGAACTCATTTAATCATCACTACTACTCTGTAGGGTAGGCCATGTTGTTATTTCATTTGCTGATAGGCTTAGTAACTTGCTCAAGATCCTCAGCTGGTACCTGGCAAAGCCAGAACTGGAATCCACAGAGTCTGGCTCCAGCATCTGGGCCTTAGCTACTCTACTGTGTTGACTCCCTTATGATAAATTCATAACACAGCCTACTATTTTGTTTTAGTAAAATTATAAATCCACTTTGTCACTGTACAACATGGGAATACATTTTAAAACAACTTATTGAACACTTTTTATTTTGTGTTTTCTGTGAAAAGCAAAACAGTAGTACTTTACCACAGGGAAAGTGTGTGCTTAAAGCCTGCCCACTCGAAGAATATTATTCATAGAGAATTATATTAATTATAAATATAATTTCCATATCATATTCTTAAAGAATGTAAAAAAGAGGCCGGGCATGGTGGCTCATGCCTGTAATCCCAGCACTTTGGGAGGCCGAGGCGGGTGGATCACGAGATCAGGATGTCGAGACCATCCTGGCTAAGACGGTGAAACCCTGTCTCTACTAAAAATACAAAAAATGAAATTAGCCAGGCATGGTGGCGGGCGACAGTAGTCCCAGCTACTCGGGAGGCTAAGGCGGGAAAATGGCGTGAAACTGGGACGTGGAGCTTGCAGTGAGCCGAGATCGCGCCACTGCACTCCAACCTGGGCGACAGAGTGAGACTCTGTCTCAAAATAAATAAATAAATAAATAATAAATAAATAAAAAAGAATGTAAAAAGGTACAAATTCTTTTTCAAAAATATTTCACCTCTCTAATTTTCTAAATCAGGCTTCATGTGAAAATAAACCACTGTATTTCACTGTTGCTTCAAAATATATCTTTGAAAGCAGTGAAAATAAAGCATTCTATTTTATATTTAGATTTTCTATTTCATGACCATTTTAACATGGCATGGGTTAAAATAAAAGTATTTCACTAATCTGTACAGCATAATTAGCAGAAAGTTAAAATCTTCAGATCTGAGATTTTTGTGGGAATGAAATAGACACTGCAAAATCAATTTTATTTGTATAAACATATAAAATAAATAAGTTATTTAACAACCAGTAAATCCGAGTATATTCTAAGGAGAAAAACGAGTATTTTTTAAAGTTGATTATATATATATTTTTAATAAAGTTAATTTAGAAGAAATCTTTGCCTATCCTTCTAAGAAAATTTTTGTAAGAAAACGGGGTTGGCATGCATTGTTGAAGCAATGTTGAGGAAATAGTTGAAAGAGCTAAAAAGGCAATCCAGAAAAAGACAAAAATCCCCAAAATAGATTCTTCTGAAAGAATGAGATAGTCAACAATCTGCTGAAATGAGGTTCCTTGTGGACAAGAATCATTGGTTATTCAAATGTGTAATTCTAGCACCTAGGAGAGCACCTGTCAATGTGCTAGGGAGGTCTGTTCATCTCTTCAATCAATATTTATTATTTGTCTGTTTTCACACTTCTATGAAGAACTACATAAGACTGCGTACTTTATGAAGAAAAGAGGTTTAATTGATTCACGGTTCCACAGGCTTAACAGGAAGCATGACTGAAAGGCCTCAGGAAACTTACAGTCATGGCCAAAGACAAAGGGGAATCAAGCACCTTCTTCGCATGGTGGCGAGAGAGGGAGTGAGAGAGAGAGAGAGAGAAAGTGACACACCCTTTTTAAACCATCAGATCTTGTGAGAATTCATTCACTATCAGAACAGCAAGGGGGGAGTCTGCCCCCATTATTCAGTCACTTCACACCAGGCCCCTCCTCCAACACAAGGGGATTACAATTTGGCATGAGATTTGGGCGAGGACACAGAAACAAACTGAATCACCTGCTTAATGGGGGGTCTGTGTTAGCACTAAGAAAATATAGAGGGTATAGGCTGGAAGAAGGAGAAGGTACTGAGGTGATTCAAGTAAAGGCCTCGTTTAAGAGGGGGAGGAAAATGATTCTGTTCTCTCATCTTGGTTGAAAACCACTGTGAGTCTCTGTTCCTGGGCTATGTGGTTTAAATGGTCATTGTATAATTAAATTCAAGTGTATATATTGACTTATTTTTCCTATTTGAGACATTGAAATCAGATAACTGTTTATATAATATTCACATATATTCAAAATAATTAGGCATATTATATGGTAGGTTCTTTATGACTTTGTTCCCTAAACGTTCTACACCTTTGGTGGAGAATTTGTGAAATTTCTCCACCAAAATGTAATCCTTTATTTTCCCTCATATTTAGTCACTGGGGCATTCTTTCTCACTTGTCTCCCGGTGGCCTAGGCTTCCTCACACTATGGTGGCTCTGTTGTAAGAGTAAGCATTTCAAGGAGATGCTTTTATGACATGGCCATGGAAGTCAAATAGTGTCAGTTCAACCATAGTCCCCACCCAGATTTAAGGGGAAGTAATAAAGACCCATCCTCCCCAGTCTTGATGGGAAGAATATCAGTGTCGCTCTGTAAGAAGTTCATGGGTGATTAATATAATAGCTAAATATAAATATGGAGCAATTTTAGGAAAATACAATCTTCCACAGTTTACCTTCTGGCCACAATTTACATGCCTTCCATGTAGGAAATATACTCATTTCTTCTCTCAAGACCCATAAGTATCATTACATTATAATCAGCTCAAAATCCAGGATCTTGTCAAATAACCAGGTTGAAGTGTGGGGTAAGGCTCAGGTATAGCTCCTTAGGTTCAGCTCAATGAGTATAGTTTCTATCAATTAAAGATTTTTTAAAATAAAGAAAAATAAATATTCAACACACAATGGTGAGATAGGGGTAGGACAACCACTTTGCACACACCCATTCAAAAAGGGTGAAAGTACATATGTTTACAGCAGCCCAATTCACAATTGCAAAGATGCGGAACCAACCTAAGGGCCCATCGACGAATGACTGGATAAAGAAGTGGTATATACACATCATGGAGTGTTACTAAGCCAGAAAAACGAATGAAATAATGTCTTTTTGCAGCAACTTAGATGGAGCTGAAGGCCATTATTCCAGATGAAGTAACTCAGGAACGAAAAACCAAATACAATACCGTACGTTCTCACTTATAAGTGAGAGCTTAGCTATGAATATGTAAAGACACACAGAGTGATATAATGGACACTGGAGCCTCAGAAAGGGGAGGTGGAGGGTGTGGGATAAAAAACCGCATACTGAGTACAACAGACATAACTTGGTTGATGAGTGTACTAAAATCTCAGAATTCACCGCTATATAATTCATCCATGTAACCAAAAACCACTTTACACCAAAAGCTATTAAAACGAATTTTTTTTTTTTTTAAAGAGGAGAAGTGTGAGGTCCACAAGAGTCAACTGGGCTTACAAGAATCAATAGTCTTTAGCAATTCTGAAATCCAGAGGCACATAATATTAGTTCCCTGATCAGGGCTTATCCTATTATTACCTGGGAGTTGTTCACTGTGGTTTCCTGGCCCTACCATAAAGGCTTTTGGGTTCACCTCTGGATTACCTTTTCATTTTCATAAAATTCAGCCCGTATTTTCAGTAGAATAGGTTTTTATGCCTGCATCCTACTCATAAAAGTTAGGAAGTCCAAAGACCTCTCTTTCTTTTTCTTTTTTTTCTTTTTGTCTTTTCCCTCCCTGTTCCTTTCAGTTCGAACTTGTATTATTCTTTTAAAAACTTTCAGAGGTTTTGTGTGCCAGTTTTTAATCAACCCACAAATATCTTTGAAAGAAACTGTTATTTCCTGGGAGCTTTGTGAGCCTGAAGAAGGAACACATCTTTAAGATTCTCAGAAGTCCTACTGTTTAACAGAGAGGTTGTGCAAAACATTCTCTCAAGATCCTTACAGGGTCTTTTGTCTGTTTGAAGGGATCTGTGAGATATCATCTCAAATCTTTCTAGGGTCTTAACAAGGGCTTCATCTTTAGACCAAGTTTTCCTTTCAGTGCCTTGAATTTTATCTTAACTAGAGCCAGTTTTTTTTAACTTTAGAAACATTTGCTATCTGAAGAGGCTGAGAAAAAGATTTTGATTCATTTACTTATTTTTAAATTCACAAGTCTTGGTATCTTTACATTAAATGGTTTGTTCCCTATTTTATCTTTCCTATAGGATTTTATGACAAGCAGCAAAAAATCAGATGACATTTTTAATATTCCTTCTGCTCCTGTGATATCTTCATGTATTTGCACAGACTGTCTTGTTTGGTTGGATTTGAAAACATGATTCTATTTACTTTTCTGGTTTATTAATCTTTTTGAAAGTACAAATTTTAGGTATTATTGAGAAAGTCTAATTTGCTTTTATTTTTTAATTTATTAATGAATATAATTTATTAATGAATATTTCACTTTTAATTTTTCTTTAAGTATATTTAATTGTTCTTCTAGTTTGTTAATTTTTTTTTCCTTTGAGCATTTAGAGTTATGTCAGTTGAGAACCATTTGGCCACATGTATTATTATTTATTTTTATTTTTTTCTTTATTATTTGTTTTTTAAATTTTTTCTTTATTTTTAAATAGTTTGTAATTAGTTCTTTTAATTTTTAGATTGCTAGAGGCAGATTTGAAACTTATTAGTTTTATTACTTTTTATGACATTGTTGTCAGAGAATGTGATTTATATAAAATCATTTATTTTTTTCTCCTTTAAGACTCTTTCTTTTCTTTTCTCTTCAGTCTAATACTTTCAAAGACCATTCCACATGTCTTTGAGAAACTTGTATTTGTTATCATATATACTTATGTATGTAATGTATATCATATCAAGAGTCTTAATTGTGCTATATAATCTTTCTTTCTCTTTAAGTTTAGTCTACTCAGTCTGCTTTTACTGAATATGTTTTAACCCAATCTAAGATCATGTCTTTTTTCAAAAAGAGAACTAGTTTCTCCAGACTTGTCCTCTCATTCCCTCCCTGTGACATCAAACATTATATTAATTGTTCCTTAAAGTTCAGATCATAGTTTTTAAAATTATAAATCAATGTTTACTTTAACTTAATGCAATATGCTGGCTCTTTTGCTCATAACTGTTTCTTATATCCCACAACTTCTTTTCTCTTAAATTTATATTTTCTTTTGCTAGATTATAAGCTTGACTACTTCTCTAACCTTCTACTCTAACTACTCACCCAACCCTAAATCCCTGTCTATTTCTTAGAGTAGTAGTTTAGCTGTTTCTTTGTCTCATATCAGTCAAGACAAAATAAATCAGTAATGACCTATTATTATTGATGCCTATCCCTTTGAGTTTGTTTCTAAATAGCTTTTTCTACTTGAGAAGAGTTCAGTGAACAACTCTACTGTCATTTATTTTTCTCATTCCATTTTAAAAATAATTGTTAAACTATAAAAGATATCATATATTTCTCTTTCTTTGAATAATTTAAAATACACAGAAAAGTGGGAGCCACAAAGAAGACACCATAAATTAATAGATTTGTTGATGGATTGCATTGAATTAAATTCTACTCAATATCTTGTTTAAAAGCATGAAAATTTGAGAATTCAGCCAGTAGTACTGTACTGAAATTTTATTTGGAGTTTTTTTTTTTTTTTTTTACATGAAAGTTCTACACAGAAGATGAAAATTATTAGAAATAAAAGTGAAATTGTCCTGACAGAAGCAGGGGATTCCACAACATGTCTGCCCACTCTGTCACCCGCCTAACCCAGTACTTCTCCTCCACAAGGCTCTTTGGAGAATCTGCATGAACCCCCAGAGGTTTATCAGGACACTTAGACACTGGCATAATATACCCGAACAATTCCTTGTAAGTCAATATCTTTGTCAGCCAATGCTTTAATGGCTTTTATCTTTGGACTTTTATGAAGGAAAAATATAAATAACTATATCTCGAGATTCTAAAATCAAAAGCCATATGGTAGCCTAAAAAGACAGATTTCTATTCAAAATAGGTGAACATGAAAGTCACAAATAAAATCAAAACAATTCTTTGCTCATCCAGCACATGAAACTTCTCAAGTGTCAAATAAATTTCCAGCTACATCCCCAAAGAGAAAAATCATATTGGATTATAGTTTAGCAACATTAGGTAGTGTGCTACCTAATAATCTTTGCTCAGTGACCCCTTAGCTAAGAATGCCTGTGTTCTAATTTTATTTGGGTATTTATTTTCTTCAGAAACTGACTTGCATATGATCTGAATAGACGTCTCTGCATCGGAAACACATCTGCACCTGATGTTGATACACATCACTTCACACTACATTTTCATGAAGCAAGTCCGCATTTACTCAAAATGAAAGCTGAATAAAAAACTATTCAGGACTTGATAATAAGTACGTTCTTTTGTTCTCTAAAAATCTGTTTTCTTTTCAGATAGCTAGACATGTCTTTCTGAGATTCTAAATATTTACTTAGAAAACTCAACGAACCCCTAAAATAGCAGAGTCACCTTTTATAAATCATGAATGAAAGAGTGCATATGATGTAAAAGCTGAATTTGATTATTTTGTAATGCAAAGTCCTGCTGAACTTTTTAAATCCCAAACTTTAAAATATTTTTTCAGTTTCAATATAAAATTTAATCAGTACAAATAATATTTATCTTCTCTTTTGATATGTGTATCATGTGAGTTAAATAGGAATAGGAGATGTTTTGTATAACAAATCTCTCAGTCAATTTGATTTTAGACCTACACTTTCTCAATTTTTTAAATATCCTCTATCATAAGGTACATCCAATTTGTAAGTAAAGTTAAAATAGATTGTGAGAAATCTCAAATTATTTCTTATTAGACCACATACAATTTTCACAGTCCGAGGAATTGATAGTCCTCTGATATTTGGTCTTCAAATTTCATATTACATTTTTTTCAACATTTTATTGCTTTTCACTTGGCTTAATTCTGCATGTGTTGCTGGAGAACATAAAAAAGAAAGTAGTATGTCCAAAGAGAATGTGCAACAGCATGTGATGCAGCTTTCTGAACATTATTTTGACATCCCTAATAAAAATCAGGACATACTTCAAAGTATACATCAAGAACTATTACTTATAAGCCCAAAGCAAACCAAATGGAAAATAATATCCTCAGCAATTTAATTTGGATTACATTCATCCATGTTTACTTCCTTCTGTACACTTAGACACACTAATGCTAAAAAAAATTAATGTTGGCAAGAGGAGCTGTGCTAAAAACTTTTCCTACGACACTACTCCCTCTTATCTTTTGGAATGCATAATCTGTAAATTCTACTGACAGTGTAAATCCATCAAAAGTGCTTAGAATGCCAAATGAGTGTATGCTTCATAGTTAAGTGGACAATAATGGAAAAGATGAAAAACATTACTGCACCCCTGGTATTGTTGAGAACACTTATGTAATTACACAGCTCATCAGCCCCTGCCAACTAAAAGGGCAACAGCCAGGTGGAGCATCTTGATTTGCCACATCATTCCTTATCAGGAATATTCAAAAATATGTTATTAAATTTGAAAGAGGGAAGAGTCAAAGATCAGCTCTTAAGCCTCCCAGAAAAATGTATTTTCTTTTCATCCTGTCAGCCTTGTTTTGGGAGCAATAATTTCAGTCAGGAAATAAGAATACTTTTTTTTTTTTTTTTTTAATGACAGGCTGATACTGCTCAGGGGTAAACCCAAACAATAATCTTCTTTGACATTTGCAATAATTTTTAGTCTTTCTTGTGTGAAATAGTTTTAATAAATCCAACTCATGAACAATTGTGTAACCAGTGGCACACCCAAAAGGGTACAAGCCCTCTTCACAGAGAGAGAATAATTCATAAGAACTTTCAAAATTAAATGAAAAAAACGAAAATGAAGCAAACAAAATTATTCTTTATCAGTATCTGTCATTTATCAAGATCTTGGAACAATAAGGTTATACTCACAATAAATAGTCAGCTACAGATTTTATTTAAGGATAACTTTAGTGCAGTTCTGGAGTAAACTATGGATCTTTCTTCATTAGAGTAAATCTTAGAGTCACTAGGAAATATCCCGTTGTGGGTCTAACTGGATGTCTTCTGTTTGTGCTCAGTTGGTTACAAGTTGGTTCTTTTCTTGTTCTGTGGATTCTCATTCTCTATGTGAGATTGTTTCTTCCCATATAAAAGAGCTGCTATGCACTGTGCAAGAAATACCTGTCTCCAAAGATGTTCAGTACACATATTTTACAATGTAATACAATTTCTCAAACAAATATGCTTATATCAATAGCTGTGTGGGTTTGTACCTTCTATTGAACTAATGGCTGTTACAGAAGCATCGCGTAGCATTGCTGTCTTCACTTCACAAGAAGTCACACACCTTCTAAAAAAATGCCACCCACTCTGTTCCTTAGTTCTACCATAGGTTTTGTGAAGCACTTTAGGTTAGCAGAGTAATGGAAGAAAAAGGAAAACGAAATTGTTACTGAATACTGACTTTGTGGCAGACTAGTTACACCATATATAGACCATACTTTTTCTCATTTAATTCGTAGACTAATTCTCTGAGGTAGATAATTTCACCCTTAAATTAAAACTAAAGATGTCAAGCTAGACTTTGAGAGGTAAAGATCCTTGCCCGGGCAATATCCAGGTTGTTGATGGAGCCAAAATGTGAATAATCTCCGAGCCTCGGCCTGTTTATGTTACGATTCCTAGACTCCATGGAACCTAAAAAACTTGCCTGTCATTAGAAATAAGACTCCGTGGTTTTTCTTGGCTTTATACTATCAAATTTGCTCCTATTTCCTTCTCCTGCCTCAACTTGTAGAAACAGTTGAGGTAAAAATAATCACTTGTGGCTCCACTGGAAGTTTTTTGTTTGGCGATTTTATTACCCCTACGTAACTGATCTTATACAGAAAGGACTTAGCATTGTCTGTGCCAGGGCGAGGGGACTTACAATTGGTGTTCCTCAAGACATGTTTTTGTACTAATGTTTAATGTGGTTCTTAGAAACTTGAAGGTAAGAATGGAAGGCATACTTGTTCATTTTGCCATCTGCAGCCTTGTGTGCAAATTTACACACAAGAAAAATAGAGAGTACTGGCCAGAACCTTTACGAATTAAAGACAATTTGAAGTTTGAACTCAATAAACTAGAAAGAGAAACAGAATTAAATTCAATAAGG